>NC_034596.1:69292286-69319201 GCF_900095145.1 Mus pahari
TCAGGGTTGTTTTGATTTGCATTTCCCTGATGGAAAGCCCACATCTTTGAGAACTGAGCTTTGAGGGGTGGAGCTGTTCGTACCCCAACCACCACGCTCTCAGGTTCTTTCTTTCAAACTCTAATCATGTCCCAAGATTTACCTGGCACTGTGCCGATGCATTTAATCCCCACTGCACATGCTAACACACTGAGTCCATACATCCAACTGAGCCCTGTTAAGGAGGCTTAGACAAGAGGCAGGCCCAGCACACTGATATTTTTAACACTCCACTCAGTAGCTATTTGCTTAAATATTTAAATTTCTTGAGAAGGAGGACTTCGTGGGCATGATTGAACACTGTAGTGAAGTTTGCTTTTCCTTGACCCCCCGTAAGCTTCTGCTACTCCTACACTGGTACGTCCCACTGGCCCAAATCCCCAGTGACCCCTGGACTTACAACTTTGGAGGTCAGGTCAAGAATAGTCAGCTTCTCTTTGAACCTTCTCCTTGGAAGTCTCGCTGCTTCGGTTCAAACAATTTGCTAAATTAGTACCTTCTGGTCACACTCTGGGCTCTCCTGGGAGGACTCTGGATGAACACAATGTTCTTCAATTTTTCAGGTATGTTTTTGAGACACATCTTAAACCCATAACCTCATCGCATGCCTGCATGGCTCACCCTTTAATTTGGCTCTAGCTTCACCACAGCAGTTGTATGGGACTGACAATAATTACTATGCTTACTACATATGTTCAAGTTGCATCCAGAAATCTTGATCTTGGGAAGAACAAAAAGTCCCTCCCCACCAAAGTACTATGCACTTTAAAATATTCTTTGTATAGTCTTTGGGAATGTGAGAGATTATTGGTTCATTTATGAGTTCCACAGAAATACATATGAAGTTCTTTGGAAGGAACCGGCTTATGTAATTGTGGAACCTGGCTAGGTGAGTCCACTGTCCATAGGGCAAGCCATAAAGAAGGATGGTAGGCTAAAAGGGAAGACAGGAAATGAGGTTTTATCTAAGCCAGAGGCTTGGGTTCTGTTCCTAAGGCCTGACTGGATCACATCAACCCAGGTTTTGTCATAAACTTTAACTAATTGTACATCTTGATCACAACCATTAAATACCTCCTCAGTAACACCTAGCTTTGAGTTTGAACAACTAGGTACTAATTCTTCTGGCAAAATTAGTATATGAAACAGTTATTTTCCTATTTATGTAAACAACTATAAATGTAAAGAACATAAATTGCCTATAATTCTGTCACTTAAGGACAACTGCTAACACATTGTATTCTAATTCATGTTTTTTGGGTTTGTTGTTGTTGTTGTTGTTTTTGATCTTAGCAACTTACAACAGTAGAAAATGAAATAAACAATGTCTAGCAATGGAGGGATGCTTATAGAAATTATGAATTATGCATGAGGTAAAATTACAGAGCTTTTATGAGTTATAATTATGAAAACTGCATCAACCTAAAAGTATACTTCTCAGGGAGGTAGACATATAGTATAAAAATCATATTCGTGTGATTACAGCTACATACAAATAGTATGCAGTGGGGGTAAGCAAGAGAAGGAGACATAAGAAATGTCACAAATGTTCACATTCCTGGGTCATGTCCTGTCACAATAATCATTTATGTGTCCTCAGCCAGCACCTATGACTACTGCTAACACTCACACAGCCACTAAGAACTTTTCCTATCTTCTATAGTCCATTCTTCTTATTGAAGACAAAAGAAAATGACTAGGGAATGAATATCCATGAAGCAACCCCAGCCAATGACTGATGGTGTTAGCCAAGGGTAACTGGTCCCTCAGGGCCGGGGAAGCTGGAAGTGAGTGCTTCCAGCAAGCCAGCATACTGAACCCTGACTGACCCCAGGGGTCAGCAGCTCCATTTCACCTCATTCCCTCCAGGCTTCAACCATCCCCTACCACTCCCTGCCACATGTATCTATGTTTCCCAAATAAACTATGTGCTTTATGTTCATTACTTGGGAGATATTCATGATCAATAGGCATGATATTCTCCCTAAAGGATAGAAATTGATTGCAAATAGAGCAGAACTTTACTCTTTTATGTATAAAGTGAATATATACCTTAGTGTACAAATAATTTTCTATATAGGTGAGGCGTCAGTAACTCACAGGGCATGGCACGGTGGTGCACACTCGCCATCTCAGCACTTTGAAGACAAGGGCAGGAGAACTACATGGCTATATAGCTAGTTCCAAGACAGCTTGAACTGCAGGAGAGCCTGTCTCAAAAAATTAAACGAATAAATAAAATTCTCCAGAGGTACATAGACATTGGGAAGGGAGGGCAGAGCTGGACCGATAGGATGTGGGGAGTGGGAGAATGGAGGGATGCATGAGGAAACACTTTCTAAGGATGGGGGACAAAGGGGGAGAAAGAGTCATGCAGAGAGGGGCGCCAAGAACAGAGGAGACCCCGGATGAAGCTTTGAGGTCCCTGCCATATTTAGTCTTCACTCCAGAGTCAAGAGCAACTGTAGGAATATCCAGAGGATCCTGTGTGGACATGATTCTCCTTGTGAAGGCTGGATATTGTGAAGGGGAAAGAGGAAATGGAGGAACAGAGAAGGTGGTTCCAAGTCAGCCTGGATATTTGGCAGCCAAAATGAGATGGAGTCAGCGCTTGCCATCAAGGCTCCCCACCTTCTTGAACCAGTCCCAAAGAAGCCACTCGTGGCGTTTGTGACAAGTTAGTCAGGGTGCTGTGTTGTCATTTCTTATTTTAAAGTTGGGCAAAAAAAAAAAAAAAAAAAAAAGAGGCCCGGAGTCCCAAGGCAGGTTAGGCTGGTTGGATTTCTCATATCTAGGAAGGTCAGCACTGACTGGGACAGGAGATGGCTGGAAATGGAATTGGTGAGGAGTCCCATGAGCTGTTCACATGGACGGACTCACATGTCAGGATGGTTTAGGCAAAGCAGAGAGATGCTCAAAGTCCTCTGCTTACCTCTGAGTCAGTGAACTTTATGATCTTATGTAAGTACCCACGGTACTTTCTCCTTGTAAACCCGGGGCAGCTCGTAAAGCTCTTGGGAAGCACAGGGTAAAATTCCACTCCTGCCCTAAGTGCCCCACTTATGGGAAGTGAGTCACCACCATCTTCAGCTTCTTAGAAAGTGTGCAGGGATGATGGAGATTGGAACGTCTGCTTCCCGTGCAAAGATGGAGTACACACACACACACACACACACACACACACACACACACACACGGTTGTAAAGGTAAAAAACACCTCATCCTTCCCGAGAGCCGGGTTCATCTCACATGAATATTCTTCTTCATTATTTGCTTCTCACCGCAACCCTTTGAGATTATAGGGAGGTCACTGGTGCCTCTGGAAAAGATGGGGAAATCTTTGGTGTTCAGGCAAGGTCTTTGCACAATGGCCATACATAGCTAGTAGATGGAGAAGTCTGGAGCTCACCTGCAGGGACTGCCACACCCGTTCCTGCCAAGATGCAGAACAACAGTTTAACAAAACGCTGATCGCTCATAAAAGTAGGTGGGTAAAGATAGTAAGAAAGGTCTTTGACCAGCGCTTTCTTTGGTGTGTGTTTAGGATGGAAGAGCCCAGGAGAACTGTACACCTCAATGGACCATCTACCGTATTTATCTATTATTTATTTGTTTGTTTGTTTATGTACAATGTAGCTTTCTTTGGCTTAGCAGAGCCCTCCTAAGCTTTACCCTGAACTTCCTCTTGGAGGGTGCCCAGGTACATAAAGAAGCTGGGTAAGAAACTGTGACCTTGCAATGCAGCTTAAAGTATCTCCGGTTGCCTTTGAGGTCTGAGCACGTGGAGTTTCCTAAAGGAGCGTCTGCCTATGTCCAGAGACTTTGCAAGCAAGCCATCTACAGTTCAAACTCAGGGTTCATCTCCTCCCACTGCCTCAGGTACTGGGGGAACTTCCTTTTCTCCTCTTAAGTTGTCTCTAGAACATCAAGCTGTCCACAAGTCCTTCCCTGACTGGGGCCTCATGCCATCCCTCATGGAGAGCTAGTTTCCCCCCCTCAGTTCCTGCGAGTTTGTGCAAGCCTTCATGACATACATGATTAATAGAAAGTGGTGGAAGAGATGTTCTCTGACTTTCAAATCTAGGGCATAACAGCCATGTGCCTTCCATCCGGATGCCTCAGAAATGAATTACAGTGTAATGAGTGTGACTGTTCCCAGCCTTACTCTAGGGATCCCTGGAGAAGGGTGAGATGCCCCAGGAGAGTTAAAGGGCCACATATCTATGAAGCTGCCATCTTGGAAATGAACCCTGTTGTATCAACCACCATGGACACACCAAACTGTCTAGATAAACCTTTGAATTCTTACCTATGAAATCATCAGGGTACTCCTTTTATTCAAACCATTGAGCTATTGGATAATCTTCTTTAACAATAGTTAGGCTGAAACAGTCTAACAGTCTCGAGTATTGAACATACTCAACCTTCTTTGCTTAAGAAATAACAATAGGGGCTGGGGAGATACTTCAGTGGTTAAGAGCACTAGCTGATCTTCCAAAGGACCCAGGTTCAATTCCCAGTCCCCACATGACCATCTGTAACTCTAGTTCGAAGGAATCTAGCACTCTTTTCTGGCCTCTGTGGGCACTAAGCATGCATCTAAAACAGAAATATACATGTAGGCAAAATACTCATACACATAAAATAAAATTTAAACATAAAAGAGGAACAAGAGCCAGGGAATGGTAATGCATTGGTATTTTTTTTACTTTTTTATTTATTCTTTCTCATATATTACATCCCGACTGCAGTTTTTCTTTCCTCCCTTCCTTCCAGACTCTCCCTCCCACCTTTCTCCCCCTCCCCCCCAGCCAACCCCCTTCACCTTCCATGAGAAAAGAGCAGACCTTCTAGGAACTTCAACTACATATGGCATAACAAGCTACAAGCCCAGGCACATATTCTCACACCAAGGTGGAACGTGGCAGCACAGTCAGAGGAAAGGGGTCCCAAAGGTAGGCAAAAGAGTCACACAAAATTGCCAGAGCTAACTTGTAAAAAGGAACCACACTCACAAAGGAAGCCTTTACATTCTCCCCTAGCTGATGCCCAACCTCCTTTCTTTGCTGCACATCTGCTCTTGCATGCTGGTCAAGTTCCGGTGTCTCCTCACCCCATCATACTCTCCCACTCACTTTAATCAGCCACTAGCCTATTCGGCAAGGATAAATCCCGCGACAGCCTGTGACTGTCGATCCTGTTTGTCTTTATCTTTCTTGGCCTCCCTGTAGCTCCTAACACTTATCTGCTCCCACTGGAAACAAGGCCATCCCTGAACTTGTTCCTTCCCACTGAGCCTGCTGGTCAGCCTTTCTGCTGTAATATAGTGACTTCTATATATCAATAGTACAATGACTTCTTATATATCAATATTTTAAATAGTCCTCTTTTTATTTTTTTATTTTATTTATTTATTTTGGTTTTTTGAGACAGGGTTTCTCTGTATAGCCCTGGCTGTCCTGGAACTCACTCTGTAGACCAGGCTGGCCTCGAACTCAGAAATCTGCCTGCCTCTGCCTCCCGAGTGCTGGAATTAAAGGCGTGCACCACCACGCCCGGCTAGTCCTCTTTTTAAAAGTGCCAATATACAACCAATTGTTCAACATGAAGATAAAGTTATATCCCATGAAGAGAGCCTTTCACCTTAGATGGTAGAACTTAGGAAATTATATTTATTTACTTACTGTTTATGTGTTGATTAGGACTTGTTTATGTGCAAGTTCAGACATGTGCACACATGTGGAGGTCACACACTTGTCCTTTCTCTTCTCTCATGTGGGTTCCTGAGGCTGAACTCATGTCATCAGCTTTGTGTTGAGTGCCTTTACCGTGCCGAGAAGATATTTTATATATCCCAGGCATGTCTACACTTGGAAAGTGCCGGACCCTGGATATATTTCACGGAGTCCTGGATCATGGAGCTAGCACTAGGGAGACAGGGAGTTGATGGGGGGGGGGGGTACTCTGTTTTGCCTCTGCAGCCCATCCTAGCTATGGTATAAACAACAGACCATGCGAATGATAAAACTGGGTCTTCCTAATTTCTTCCCTTGTTGACTAGTTTATCCATTGTGGGTGGTTTTTTTTGTTTTGTTTTCTTGTGTCATATTATCTTTGGAGATGTAACGGACAGCAATTGGAGGGAAAAGGAAGAAAGACCCCAACCACAAGAGCAAACTTGAAGTGTTGATGCTTGTAAATAAGGATGCTTCTTAAAAAAAAATTACCTTCTCAGAGATGATAGAATATTGTATCATTGTAAAATATTCACATCCAACTGACATTCTCTTGCATGAGTTCCTATGATCATGGTTTTGTGTTTCTGTACTCAAGAATGTGGGGGCGGGAATGAAATTGAAATATTGCTGAAAAATCCTGTCTACAGATGCAACACTTGGCAAAGACTCCCATGCACTCAGAAGACTCAAAGCCCACCAGAACCTTGTTGAAGTGGAAATTTCTGGTTTCTGTGGAAACTCGGTTGTGTCAGATGAAGTTTTTCTGGAAGTGGTCTTGTGAGAGGATGTTTTACTGAAGCAGACACGTGAGAGTTTGTATGGTGTTTTGCCGGAACAGACACTTGAGAGGGTGCATGGTGTTTAGAAAGAGTATAAATATAATCCCACGGACTTTGAGAGGATGCTCTTGCATTGCCTTGTCTTGTAGCACTTTGCTGGTCTTCACTGGTCTCCACTTCGTAGAGAGAAAATCACCACAGATTCTCGTGGTATTCCAGCCGATGCTTGCCACTTCTGCTGACCCTGCAGATTCAGAGGAGCCTTGCGATTTCTGCTGGATGGAGCTGCTGCTACTGATTCATGTTTGGTGTTTGCTATTGGACTGGACTGCTGATATCCTGACAACGAAGGTTGGAATTGCTCCAAAAAACTACTTCTAAACAGGACCACAACCCTTTTTGCTATTAACCTTCTTTCTCCACTTCCTCTGGTTGGTGGGCTAGAAGGGAGGTTGGAGCATTTAAAACCCCTAATTAAAGTAGATTTTGAAAAGTCTAAGCCTACACCTTGTGGTACCCAGGACTTTGGCAATCAGCAGAGCAAAACAAAGAACTAAAGGGGCCATGCTCTGCACGTGGCGGGGGTCGGGGTGTCTTCTAGGCTGCTGCAAAGCACCAGAGAGTGTGGAAAACATCCCTAAACTGTTTTAAGACTGATCTAGGGACTCAGGAAGTGACTCTACAGGGAAACTGCCCACTGTATGGGCATGAAAACCTGAGTTTATATCCGAGTACCCACACAAAAGCGAAGTGTAGTGATATATATCTGGAACTCCAGCATTGAAGAGGTTGAGATGGGGGTTCAGGGTGACATAGAGGGACTCACTGGGCAGGCCACCTAATTGAAACAGAGAACTCCAGGTTCAGTGAGAAATGCTGCCTCGAAGCATAACATGGAGAACAATAGACGAAGTTGCCTGAAGTCGACCTCCGCCCTCTACCTGAACTCCACAAATGTGTGTATACACAAACACATGTAGAAGACCATTTTAGATCCACCGTCTTTCTAAGTGGTAAGAGGCAAGATCAACTTAACAAAGACGAAGCTTCTGACCACAAAGGACTCATGGTTTTCAACGTTGCTGCCTGTTGGAAAGGTTGCCAACAGCGGAAACCATGGAGCAAAGGTTGAGAGTGTGACCTGGGGGCGGGGTGCACATGGCTGGCTCTGGCTACCTCTGTCTTCAAAAGGAGCAAACGATCACTTATCTCCCCAGCCCTTTCTTATGTCAACAGAACAACCCCCTGGTTCATACGCCCCTGATTCATACACTTCTGATTCAGTAGGCTCAGTTTGAAGGGAGGCTTTGATTTCTACGGTACACCACAGATGCAGTTGCTGGTAGGTGAAAGGCAGTGCATTTAGAGCCTCTCTTCCAGCCCTGGGGCTTCCACTTCCTGTCTCGTTTTTTTTTTTTTTTTTTTTCTTATTAAGGTTAAGCATGAGTCATCGCTCTGGTGAAAGGAGAGACAGAGAGATGGGTTCTTTGCCAATACATCTGTGCAAGGATTCTGAATCAGAAACTGTTTCAACAGAGGACATTTGTGAGGCTGATACATCGGGAGCTGTCTCATCTCCCCAGACACACACCCCAAGCCACACCCCTTACCCTGTGTCACTTCCAGGAACCTTGCCTGCAGATGTGTGTCAGAAGAGAGTCTGGAAGGGATGAGTTGTATCACCTTTATCATCTCTCAACTTTAACTTTTATTTTATTTGTGTGGTGTGTGAGAGAGATGAGTGCACACGTGTCTCTCTCTCTCTCTCTCTCTCTCTCTCTCTCTCTCTCTCTCTCTGTGTGTGTGTGTGTGTGTGTGTGTGTGTGTGTGTCTGGTGTCTTCCTTAGTGGATCCCCACCTTGTTTTGTGAGACTATGTCTCTCATTGAATCTGTGGCTCACTGACTGGCTAGACTTGCTGGTCATTAAACTCCTGGAATCTGCTTATCTTTCCTCCCTTAACCTACCAAGTAATGTAGTTACAGGTATGTACCACAGAACCCGGCCTTTACATCTGTGTTGGACAGTCAAACTGAAGTCTTCATGGTTGTTCAGCAAGCACTTAATCAAATGAACCATCTCCCCATCCCCTAATCTCCTCTCTCTCTCTCTCTCTCTCTCTCTCTCTCTCTCTCTCTCTCATATATATATATATATATATATATATATATATATACATATATTCTTTATATATTACATACATACATATATATATTCTTTACATATAAATTCTTTACATATATACATACATATTCTTTATATATATTACATACATACGTATATATTCTTTACATATATATATGTAAAGAATCTGGGTATGTTGAAACATACCTTTAATTCAAGCATTTGCACTTGGAAGCAGAGACAGGTGGATCTCTGTGAGTTCCCTGACAGATGAGCCACCATAGTGAGATTCTCTTGCAAAAATTTTTTGTTTTGGGAAGACTAGAGTTGTCTCTTCATTATTATATTCTGACATAAAAGTTTCCACTCAATCTTCTTTGAAGATATGAACTTAATAATGACTATATTGAACATCTACTAGACATCAGATACTATTATAAGTATTTTATATACAAATTCCTATTTAATTATCATACTAAAGAATGCATGGTATAGATGAGAAAAACCAAAGACAAAGAGTTTGGAGGCAAAGGATAAGCTACTGAGACAGCTCAGTGAATAAGAGCACCGGCTGTTCTTCCAGGGGACACAGGTTCAATTCCCAGGACCCACAGGGCAGTTTACAAGCTGTAACTCCAGTTCCAGAGGTTCTAATGTCCTCTTCTGGCACCAGGCACATACATACCTGCAGCAAAACACCCATAAAATAAAATAATGAAAAAAGTTTAAAACAGACCTTAAGGAACTTATTCAGATTCACACAGCCAAACGGGATTCACACAGTGGAACCTGGCCTCAGAAGTAGGCTAGTAAAGGACAAAACTACATGGAATTGTTCTATGTGCATGTAAGGGAACTATACCTACACCATGAATTCATACACACATGAAATTAGAAACTTTAGGTTTTAGTAAATGTCTCACTTCACTGATAGCAACAGATATTGCTACTGACTTCTTACTTAACATTTTTAATGTTTGTATATTTATTTGGGGTATGTGTATGGGCATCTAAATGCCATAACACCTTGTGAAGGTCAGAGGACAATTTGAAGGTTTCTGTTCTCTCCTTCCACCATGTGGGTTTCAGAGATTGAATTCAGGCTTGGTGACCCCTGAGCCATCTCACCATCCCAATATTGACTTTTTTTTTTTTTGGTTTTTCGAGACAGGGTTTCTCTGTATAGCCCTGGCTGTCCTGGAACTTACTTTGTAAACCAGGCTGGCCTTGAACTCAGAAATCCGCCTGCCTCTGCCTCCCGAGTGCTGGGATTAAAGGCATGCGCCACCACGCCCGGTGACTTTTTTTTTTAACATTCATGCCAACGTTAATAATACCCTAATACTTTACGTCTAATCATACAACATTCTAGATTGGTTAATTCTATATATCAACCTGGCTGAGTCATAGTGTCCAGACATGGGTCAAATATCATTCTGGGTGTTTCTGTGAAGGTATTTTTGAAAGAGATTAACATTTCAATCTGTGGCTTTGATGTGGGTGGGTCTCCTCTACTCACCCAAAGACTTGAACAGATGAGACTGGCATGTTCAGGACAGTTCAGACATAGACAAGACTTGAAGTGGAATAAAACAAAAAGCAACAAAACAAAACAAATCAAACAAACAAAAAAAAATCCATTGACCTCCCCCAAATCCAAGGAGACTCTGGTAGCAGGTGCTTTCAGGCTAGAACTGCTGATTGTGAGCTTGCCAGTCTTCATGACTGCAGGGGCCAATTTGTGAAATACATCCTACTGGTTCTGTTCCACTAGAGTACTCTAAAATACCACCATACTTCACAAGTCCGAAGATAACATTTGATAAAATGTAAGCCAACATGAGACATAGTCTCAATATTGACAATGCTAGAAAACAAAAATGATTTGGAGCCAGAAAGAGAGCTCAGTGGGTAGAGAGGTATGTGTTCCCAGACCTGACAACCTATGGTCGATCTCTGGATCCTATAAAATAACAGGAAAGAACAGAGTTCTGAGAGTTGTTGTCTGACTTCCAAATATATGCCATGGCATGAATATGCCTGCATATACACAGGGACACACACATAGATAGATAGATAGATAGATAGATAGATAGATAGATAGATAGATAGATAGATCTTAAGCCAATAGTTTGAAGGGTGTTTTGTTTTGTTTTGTTTTTTGAGCTTAAGAAACCTAGGCCCTAACTTACTGCTTTTGGTTTTTCAGAATAGAACTCAGGAATGCATATTTTTGTTAAGCCCTATACTGTGTCACTGTGTTAATCTCAGTTGTCAACCTGATGAACTGCTTGACATCCCCGTGAAATATCTTGATTAGGCTAATTAAGATCTGATGACCCATCCACTGTGGGTGGCGCTATTCCCTGAGCTGAGGTCTTGAACTGTACAAGGAGAAGCTGAGCTGAGCATGAGCGTTCATTGTTCTTTCTCTGCTTCTTGGCTTTGCATGCAGTGTGACTGGCTGCTCAGGCTCTGCCACTGTGACACCTCCACAATGATGGACTGGAACCTAGAGCTGTGAGCCAAAATAAATTCTTCCTTCATTCAGTTGACTTCATCAGGTGTTTTATCATAACAGGAGAAGTAACTAAGACTTCTGACTGAAAAGAACTGCATTGTAAGAAACTAGGATGACTTCATGCCAGTCTGAAGAGTCAAGGCTTTGCTATAGTAGCAAATAACCCCCAAATATCAGTGTTTATGCCTCATGAGTAATGCCGGCTGGGCAAGAGGTTTGTCACTAGAATACTTTTCCTTGGGCTCTGTGTGTTAGATTCCTGGTAAGAAACAGATGACAAACATGCCTAAGTAGTAAAGAAGATGTTGCTAGATGAGCTAGTTATAAAGGTGAGGATAGCCAATATCAGTGACCAGGAAGCAAGGGGAGGCATCACTCAGCAAGAACTGGAGATCTTTGACAAAGGAATACTTCTGTCCCATGGCAACCTGAGAAGGAAAGGTTAAAGGTAATGGGTATCCCAGAGTTCCTCTCCTTTGCCTTCTGAGTTCTGGCTACTTCTCTTCATTAGTGGCAGAGGACAAAAAAATAAAAACCATCGGTTGGGACCACAAGAGGATAAGAGGCAGCCTTCAAAGTCAAAGGCATCCCAGAAATCACGGGCCCTGGGTAAATGTGAACTATTTCATACACCCTGGAACCTAGGCTGACATTTTTTGAAATGTTGTCATTCGACAACATGTAAGGAAAGAGAACAAAACATAAATTTGTATCTAACTGCCCAGGAATAACGTGGCCACTTATACATACATATCATTACTGTCTACTGAGCACATAGCCAAACCTGACTACAAAGGGTGAGAGAATAAAATCTTCCTACAGGAAGGGCAAGTTAATACTGACAATAGTAAATGCTCTCCCATGGATGGCTGAGAGTCTGGAGAGAGGAACACTTGTGGGGAGGGTTGATATATATACATGTATATATATGTATATACATATATATATTCTGCTCTTTTATATTTTGCAACTTTTTAACATATGCCTTCTTTTTAAAAAAAAAAAACTATAAAGAATAGTAAACCCATTAAATAAAGTCTCTATAGTCAACATCTGTCTTTCCTGGTTGTTCATCCACCCTAGCTGTGCATCCTAGTAAAAACCATCTCCTGTAGAAACTGACTATTCCAGGTACACGGCCTCTGCTCCTCCTTCCTTTGCTGCTAGAACAATGGCTATATGGCCAACTCTGTCTAATAGATTATTTTCCCAAGGCTATAAATTAGAATCAAAAGGTACAAAGAGGGTACCGAACAAATTCTTGCAGGTGATAAAAGGTGTGGGGAATGGGACTACACACAGTTCCTAGTGCTGGACATCCAGAGTGCCTGCCACCCAGCAACAGTGACATTACACACTTATAAAACTCATTATATGGCAAGATTTTTATTGCTTTTTATTTATATAGGCACTAACACTAATCTTACCTCTTCTGGAGAGTGTAAGAACAATCTGGTATCTTTTGAAATATATATATAATTTGCTTCTTGAAATAGTCGATGTTGCTTAGACTTGAAAGTCCTCACTGGCACTATGCCTAACTTGCCCTGTTATTACAAGAAAGTAAAAGAATCAGATAAAATGCTCTTGAACTTGCTATCATGAAATACCTTTAGAATCAAAGTAAGAGAGAGATGTGTATTCCAGATTACAAGCTATATACTGGCAATGATGGAGTCACCTCAGGAGCATGAGAGGTCACATTCTGGTCAGGAGACAGTGGACCGAGAGAGGGGTGTGGCTATCAGACCTCAAGACCCTCCCCTAGTGACTCACTTCCCGAAGCAAGGCTCCACCTCCTAATGATTCCTTGGCTTTTCAAAACCAAGCCACCAGGTGGGAACCAAGTGTTCAAACACCAGAGCCTGTGGGGGAACATTTCACATTCAAACCACTAAATAAGCAAAATGCAATTTAACCTCCCTTCGACAGTACACAGAGAGTGTTACTGAACCGGCAGCCGATTGCTGCCTAGAAAAGCTGCAAGGTCAACCCAGGCTTTAAAGCTATTTTAAGCTGTTGAAAATAAAGGGAGTGTTGACAACTCAGATACAAAGGGTTTGGAGATTATTTTTGTTTAGTTTTTTTTTTTATTTTTTTAATTACTAAGATATTGTGAAAGTGCAGTTCTAGTAGAGCAAGCCGAGGCTGTGTATATCCGACAGGGATTAGCAGATCTCTGTTTTCTCATATGAATCAGAGGATTGCTGAAATCCTTCATCGCTGACTCTCTGTTTCTAAAATTGGTAAAGCCCAGAGGGAATTCTGTTCCAAACTGGGTAAAGCAGCTCAAAAAAAGGGCGCCAGCCAGATAGAGTCAGACGGAATTACCCTGTATTTAGCTTCTCTGTACTTAAGATTCTTTCCCGAAAATGCGTGTGCTTCGAGAGTGCTTCCCAAACCGGAAAGAGGTCATGGTTGCCTTCAGATGACTCCGATCGGGACTTTTCAGCTGCAAGTCACAACCTTTCTCCTACTGCTTTGTTTCCTTAAACTCACGAGCTAAGACTCTGGTGGCCAGAACAGCGTATGAGACAATTCATCAGGCAAGACATTAGCTGATTACATCTGTCCTCAAGCTGATTGCTCTGGAAGACCAGGCCATCCTCCACTCCACCCAGCCACTGGCAGACGGAGAGATGCGTTCAGAAGCACACACAGGCTGGTCTTGAACACCAGTGAAAACTTAGAGTGCATGGCTTTAGTGGAAAACCTATTGCTTTTATTCAATTAGTCATTTCACCTGCCTTCCACCTTATCCTTATTTTTTTTATGAAATATATAAGCTCTCATTTAAAAAAAAAACTTGGAAGGAGTTCAAAATTGAATCCCTTCCAGCTAATGTAACTGAAGTGCTTTGTGGAAACCTTTTAATCACATTTCTCCCGGAACTGTACACAGTTGGAATAGGCAGGCATTATTTGCCCTTCAAATACAGCCTCCTCTCTCTTACTGCCGGCTCAGACTTCTAAAGATTACAGTCTGCAGCCAAGGTCAACCATGAAAATCCAAAGTGGAGAAAGTCATCCTCCAAAATTATTGCCCCGAAGAGGGTTTGGGTTTTTTTTGTTTTTTTTTTTGTTTTTGTTTTTTTTTTTTGTTTTTTTCCAACGGTGAATTGGGTAAAGTTTGTCTTCTGAGTTTGAACTTTCTAGCTCAGCTTTTCATTTCTTGGCCCCTTCGGTCCTAGACACCTCCTCTCCATTTATCAGAAACTCTTTCATCAAGCGATTGACACCACATACTCGACAGACACTTAGTTGAAAAGTAGCCTCCAGCCTCCCTCAGCCCACTGCAAACTGGCCTCTTTGCTTCTTCCTAACCTATGGTTCCTGTACCTCTCACAGACTTTCCCAACAAGTTCCTCTGCCCAAAACGCTGTGGGCGCTCTTCACTCCTGCACTTACTAGACTCCTACAGGAGAGAGGCATTACAGTGGCTATTTTCAGATCCTTCTTGATGACAGGACTCCTATTTTATTTGTCTAGCCTCAAGAGTTTGTCATAACTAATCCAAGGCAGCCACTATGTCCGGTCCTTGATCCCTTGCACCCTCAGCCACTGATGTGCAAGTAGAAAAAAAGCTGTGTCACCGATACCTCAGGGAAAATCTGATAAGGTCCCCTGGGAAAACGTTTCCTCCTTGAAAAAGGTTAAAAGCACAGGAGAGAGCCTCAACTCTCCTTAATTGCAAACTTCATCTGACTTCTCGGTAAGCCGTTTCTCATGCATCCAGTCCCATTCTATTCTGGTACACTCAGCCAAGTGCATCCTAGCTAATATGCCCTGACTTTGTACTCTTGATTGGCAGGCCTCGATTCCTTAAGAATCCTCATCTCAGAGCTCATGTGCCTTCACATGTTTTTATTCCATTGTCTAAGAAACACTGGTGTAAAGATTGGCCCTCGCATCTCCTTTCTGCTTACTTCAAGTACTTCCTGAGGAGGGCTCCTTCCAGCCCATGATGTCACCACCCATGGTCTGGCCAGTCACTCAGCCTGCTCCAATAGTTTTCTCCATACATTTAAACAAAGCCCAGACATTCCCTGGGCAAATGTGCTCTTCTGTCTGTCTTCTTCATTTCAACTGGGGCTAAAAGCTCTGCCCAGTCCTGAAAACAAAACACGGGCAACTTTCTAACTCTTCCTCTTCAGTTATTCATAGTATAAACTTTATGCCTTCTTTCAGCTTCCAATCCAACAGACTGATAACAAAACCATGCTCAGTAGCATCCCCATTGTGTTTCAGAATCCCTCCTCCCTGTCTACTCCCACTGCCCCTCGCTGTTTCCATCTCTTGTTAGAAGTGCCATGGACCTCTTTCAATGGGCTCATTTTCTAGTCTTGCCTCCTTCATTTAATCCTATACACTCCTTCAATCCCAATTTCCATAGAGCAGATCTTCCTTCTCTGACTTCCTGGGATAGAGTTCATGTCCCTTTGTCACTGAAGTTCATAGTCTTCTCATAGCATTGTATCCACAGGGGTCAAATCACCGAGGGCCCAGCTGACCTGCAATGTCATCCTTCTCTATTCACCTCCACTGTGTCACTTGGTACCCTTACATTTACCTTCAGTTCAGATATTTCTTTAACCCTGAGCAGTCTTTCTTGCTCCTCACTCCCTCCTTCTTGTTTCTCATCTATCAGGACTGTTAGATATTCCCACGTAGTGCCGTGTGCATTTGCCTTCCACAGTGCTCATAGACCAGCTCTGGGGTTCTAGAATACTTTTTCCAATCTCCATTGAACTCTGAACACCTTGAGGACAAGGTCCCGTGCTCCAGACAGACGGTGACAATGAATGTCTCATGGTAGATGAATTAAATGAATGAATGCTGGTCTTATTCTCAAGCACTTTCAGCTAAAGAAAAACAAAACAATAAAGATTAACCCATTAATGCATAGAAATGAATTTCTGATGTTTGATATACTGTCTCAGGGTTTGGTGACAAGGCACTTTCTAGATGTTAGTGAATCATACCACACAGATATCTATTAACTCAGGATAACATCTTTGATCTTGCCTGTTGACTAACTTTACTCCCAGAAAAAAAAAAAAAAGACAGAAATTTTGGCCTTTCAACAAGGTGTTTCAAAGCCTATAAGTTGTCTAAAATTAATTATAGCCTTTCGTGAAAATACTAATGCTTTTCATGTGGTTCTGGCTTCTTTAAGGGACATTTATAAAAAAGAGAGCACTTAAAAGATGGATTCAGAAATTTTATAGAATGACTTCAATCATGCTGCATACCTAAGATCTGGTTACAAATAGCACTTGTAATTGTTAAATTCCGTGTACACACTGTGTTTAACATAATGAGACCAGATTCCACTGTCTGTAAAACATGATAATCTTTTATTACAGTGTGCGTTGTGTTGGATCATTTTTCATTTGTTTGACTCGGGCCTGTATTCTCCCTTTTCTACCCTGCTCTGGGAGGCCCTGTAGGTTGCATTATTAGGCTCCTTGCTGTAGGCTCCTTGCTCCTGGTTGAGTTTGACTGATAGGTGTCATCAGCAAAGGAAAAAAATGATAGGAAGAAGGAGAGACCAATTGTTTTCTTCTGTCAGACATGGCTGATAATGGTTGCTAATGGCTGATAATTCCCCAATCAAATGTCAGGCTCCCATATGGTACTTCTCTGGGTGCCTGTCATCTCTTGTTCCTGTCGCCTTTCAGGTCTGGAGATCAGTCCCTTGGTAATGGCTCCACCGTTTTAACAGCAAATGGAGCTTCGCCATCCCCTCTTGGTTTTCCTCAATTCTACCTTGCTCTCTTATGTATTCCCTTCATGAAACCCAAGCACACAGGTTCCATACTGCTTGATTCCTGCTGGGAAGATTTGCACAGATGTTTAGGAGAATAAAAGCCTGAAGGTACTTACACCACCTCCCTCAGCTCTCCTCACCTTTGTCTCTCACTGTGGTTTCACCTGTGACACAAAGAGGCCTCCGTTATAGGAACAGGAAAACAGTCCTAAAGATCAACTGCAAAATGTCACTTCCTGTGCTTTTACTCTTTCTCTCTTGTTTAGTTCCAACATAAAATTCTTGATCAAGGAAGCAAGACACTAATGCACTTATGCAGCAGGACACCTACCCCCGCTAATGCTGAATTACAAAGGGAGCTAACAACAAAAACGCATTAAAACATCACTGGGGATAAAAACAGGGAGACCTGTGAGTGCAAGCACATGCCTATAAGGTAATGCCAGTATTCAAGAGGTTGAGGCAGGAGGCTCACAAATGTTCCGAGTACAGCTTTGGTTACACTGCAGATTTCTGTTTCAAAAGCAAACAAACAACAACAAAAATCCAGGGTCACTGGTATAGTGAATGTAATGAGAAAATTTAACTGTGTGTTCACACGCCTCTCCATTTCACTTCTCATACTCAAAATGAAGGTCGAGCGAGAGGAAACATCCATCTCAAGGAAGTGCTGTACAGCACTTCTCAATTGCCATCTTAACTCTAGCTCGGAGCTGTACCTAGCAGATTACCTCTCTGTGCCCTTATATTAATGAAACGGTAGTTTAAATCCCATGGTGATGTTCACAGAAGAACTAACAAAGGGCTCGCTCTTATCTTGACAGCTTTTAACATGGACATCTGAGCTCATGGTTTCATAGCCTACTACATAGAGGTAAACAAAGATGAATATAAATTTGATCAGAAACTGTCAAGCTACAAAATAACATGTTCAATCTGTCATTTATTTTGGAACCTAGGGTCTGGTTCACTGGCTGGCCAGAAACCCTCAGGAGTCGCCTGTCTCTACCTCCCCAGCCGTGGTAAGAGAAGTGAGTACCAACACACTCCAGGCTCCTCTCTATGGGATCTGGAAGGTTGAACTCTGTTCTTTAAACTTCAGCAGCAAACACTCTGCAGACCTAACTACCTATCCACGCCTCTTCACATCGTTGAGACCAAGTTAAGCCATCTCATCTTATAGTCTCAAATCCTGGTCAATAAATGGGGCTATTTGTGTAACTCCCAGCATTTTCCAATAAAACATTACAAAGTATGGAACCTTCTGCTGTAAAGGCTCCTTGCTCTTGCCTTGGCAGTCTCTTTAATCAAAAGGCAACTTTCCAAGTTTTCTTTCTCTGGGCAGTAGGAGAAAGACATCCCCAGTGTCCATAGGCTCCAATCATCTTCCTGATGTGGATGAAGGAAGGCTGAATGGCTTGGCCTCCTCCAAAGAAGCCACCTGGCTTGCTTTAGCCAACAAAAGGCAGAACAGTGCCAGGCCATGCAAAGTCTCTCATCTCTCATGTCCTACTATGGGTTGAGAAGTCCACATATTCTAGGTAGCATGGCTGCAGTTGTCGCTCAGTCATTCTAACTTGGCAGCAGGAACTCTTCCAAATTATTTAACTTACCTTTCAATTTAAAACCTCAGCAGACAAAATGTTACAATACAAATAATGTATTTAATAATATTTTCTTCGGAGCTGAGAACTGAACCCGGCCTTGCACCTGCTAGGCAAGCATTCTACCACTGAGCTACATCCCCAACCCTAACATTTTGTCCTTTTAAAATAATATTTTTATTCATTCTTTGAAAATGTCATACATGTATTTGTCCTATTGATCATATCCAGAGACCACTACCTCTCTCCAGCTCTCCCTAGTGCCCACTAAATAAAATATTAAATGGCAGAAATGTCCCATCCTATGTCGCAAACCCGTGGGAAAGACTTTCCCAAGCAGAAGACACCTGTTACCCTCTTCAACCGCTGTTGTTGTCTGCCCATCTATTTGAATGTACAGCCAGTCTGACGGTTCTGTACAAGGACCAGTGTTAAGGTTGTCAGCCTGGAGGAGAATAATTAACGGCTTGCGATGTCCTCGTTAGGTCTCTATTGCTGTGATAAAACACACCGACCAAAAGCAACTTTGTGGAGGAAAGGGTTTGTTTCATCTCATGGAGTATTCCATCCTATTAGGGCGGGGACCTGGAGACAGGAGCTGATGCAGAGTCCATGGTGGAATGCTGCTTACTGGCTTGCTCCCCATGGCTTGCTCAGTCTGCTTTGTTATACCACCCAGGATCTTCTCATACCACTCATTAATCAAGAAAATGTCCCACAGACTTGCCTACAGGCCATCTGGTCAACGCATTTTCTCAACTGAGATTCCTGCTCCCCGGAGACTCTCCTTCACGTTAAGTGGACAAACGAAACTGTTCAAGACACAGCCCTTGACTAAATTTCAGATGAACAATGGAGACATTTAAAAGTGAACACGCAACCGGGCGTGGTGGCGCACGCCTTTAATCCCAGCACTACAAAGTGAGTTCCCGGACAGCCAGGGCTACACAGAGAAACCCTGTCTCAAAAAAAAAAAGTGAACACGCGACCTATGCAATTGGAGGGGGTCAGATTTATACTGAAAGAATTAATCACCGTTTCTTCGGAAGTCAAACTTTACTTGATTCAACATTCGAAACAGTACACCTTGTTTTCCTATCATTCAAAATTAAATAAGTGTCCCCTATCTTATCTGGTAACCCCAGCGGCATGGTACCTTAGCCAACAGCGAATTTACTGCTGCCTGTGCCTGATTGCCATGAAACCCGGAAGAGCAGGCATAAACTAGAGAACACCCTACGCAGTATTCTGCTTAGTCTGACCGACCCCAAGCTACGAGCAAGGGAAGACATGTTAAGGCAGTATAGGTTACCAGGTTGGCTGAACGTAGTTCATGTATTCCTATATCCCCTTGACCTTACGTTCCTTAGAACCCATGGTCTGTGTTTGTGCCTGAGCCTTTTCAGTGCCTCCCATCAGTTCTGCAAGACTCACCTGGTGTCTGGAGTGTGTGCGTCTCCCTTTCCGACTCAGTGAGTTCTCTCGGTGTCCTAAACCAGAGCTTCTCAACTTGTGGGCTGCGATCCTTTCACGGGGGTCACTTATCAGATATCCTGCATCTCAGATATTTACATGGCAATTCATAAGAGTAGCAAAATCACAGTTGTGAAGTCAGAAATAATTTAGTCGTCAGGGGTCACCTCAACTCGAGGAACTGTGTCCAAGGGGTCGCAGCACTGAGAAAGTTGAGAATTGCTGCTCTAAACTGTGATGCTGTGTGGCCCATTTGCTGCCCACATAGGAAGAAAAATTCTCATCAGTGGCAGACAGGAGGTGGCGAATACAGTTTTCCCCCTTGTCACCCCCAAACTAGTTGATATGTGCCTTCATATTATTTCCATAAGACAACATGGAGCTTGAGTAATTATCTGTGTTTGATTCAAAGCGACATCTGTATTTTTCCTGGAATTTGCTTTCGGGAAAAACCCAACTAAGATGCCCTGTGACAGACATCCGGTAATGACACTGTGTGGCAGGAAGAATGAGGGTCTGCCGTCAAGGGCCTTCTGCTCAGAGCAGATCCGTACCATTTGCTGAGTGGAGAGCCACAGAAAAGGTGTGGTTTTCATAGATCGAATGCTCTTATTCTGTAAAAAATGGAGTTAAAAATCTGTACATCAGAGAGTTCTTCTGAATATTCCTTGGGGAGAAGAGTGGGAAGAGAGAGAGAGAGAATATATGGAGATGTAGAGGAACTTGAAGGGATTGGGGGAGTGGAAAACATGATCAAAATTTATTGTATGAAATTTTTCAATAAAAATGTTTTTTTTAAAAAAAAAAAACAAAAGATAAAAAAATCAGAAAGTACTGGACATTAAAACACATTGACAGCTGCTTGTCCTAGCATTAAGTGACTTACAGTTTTCCAATCAATAGTATTAGTAGTTGGGGTCCTCATCTCTTTGACTTTATGAATGGAGTCATTGAACCCAGTTAACTGATTCAAGTTTAAAGGCAGTATGCTCAGGGCCAGAGTCTAAAGAGACTCTAATGACAGAGACTAGATGACTTGTCCAACCTTATGCCCTTAACCATTACAAGACATTCTTCTTCCAGAATGCAAACACTACCTAGTGTAATGTTCCTCTCAGGCAAAGAACTCTATACTTATTTTGAGGTATCAGGGTCTCCAGCTAAATGGGGACACTCCCTGTCTGTTAGATGTGATCTTGTAACTAAGTTCTGATTAATACTTATGGGTGGTACTTGTTGAAGGGGGTTCCTATGATTCTAGGGAGGCCACTCTTCTCTGACTCCTCCTGTATTCTGGCTGGAGCATAGACATGAAGGCAGGGATGCAAGTAGCTATTGTGCAAAAAAGATACCATAAGGACAATTGACACAAGATAATGACGGCAGAGATGCTGTTTAAATCATAAATAGCTAGTTTTAGATCTGCTGTTTAAATCATAAATAGCTACTTTTAGATCTGCTTGTAGTCTGTGAAAGAATTACCTTTGAAGGAGATGTTATTAATTTTATGTTCATGTTAATAAAACATAAAATTTTTCTTTTATTATACTTTAAGTCTAGGTATGATAGGTAGTTGATGCAGAATTTCATGTAAGTTTTGGCTGTCTGCCTATGCATTTTATAAAGCATAAAATAGCACCTGTATTTTAATTGTAATTATTCTGTGTACTATTGATGAAGTAGATATCCTAATGAACTAAAATTCTTACCTAAACATAACTTCAGTTGGAACAAGAAGAAATATAAACACACTCCACAAATAAAAATTAATTATTGTTACTACACATATCATAGCACAGCTGTCACATAAATCCAATTCAGTGTTTTCAACTCAAGCTCGCCTCTTCCCCAGGAAATATGATACTTATTTCATGTAAGTATATTTCTGTTTTACACCAAGGTGTGGTGGGAAGAATGTGCTTATAAACCAAGGTGAACTCGAAAGTATTGAACAAAATCTATAACCTTATTGACTTAAGAAAAAATAATAGAACAGTTAATATTTACTTTTGACAGTTGATTGATTTCTTTGGAAAGAAGTAGGGAAATTAATTTTGTGATAACTACTCCTAATTGTATCCATAAGGATATATAGATTTTTAACTTGCTATTTAAAATCACTACGGTGTCCAATATCAAAGAAGTTATTTCAGCCTCTTAAATACTGTGCAATGCCAAACCAAAATAGTTTGGGTCTTCTGATTCTTGGATAATCAGAATTCTTAAAAAAAAAAAAAAAAGATTTAGCTCTTTTTTATTTTATGTGTATATGTTTGTGCACCATATGCATGCAGTTCCCATGGGGGCCAGAAGAGGGATTCATATTTCTAGAACGAGAGTTCCAAAAGGTTGTTAGTAGCCATGCCATGCTAGGAGTTGAACTCCAATCCTCTGGAAGAACAGCCAGTGCTCTCAACTACTGAACCGTCTCTCCAGCCCCATAAATAACTGGAATTTTAAAAACAGCAATCAAGCAGAATTTATGCATATAAATGGCTACCCTAATCTATTTTGTACTTATAATTTTCCCATTTCATTATGATTAGCATAAGCTATTACACTTAAAAACAAATTTCCAAATTTTTTAAATTAGAAAGATAAATTCATTGCATACTTGAACTAAACTAATTGCTACAGCTAGTCACTGAACCTCACTTGGAGGTCTTTATTAGCTTATTGGACTATATGGAAAGATGTGTCGTGCTCCTTGTCTGATAAAAAGAAGCAATTAAAACTGCTCTACACTAAAATGTTTTTAGCTAGATTTAAGGATGAACTACTCTGTTGTCCTAAGAAAATGGAACATA
The DNA here is from genome assembly GCF_900095145.1 of Mus pahari. Classification (NCBI taxonomy): domain Eukaryota; kingdom Metazoa; phylum Chordata; class Mammalia; order Rodentia; family Muridae; genus Mus; species Mus pahari. The sequence goes on from NC_034596.1 coordinate 69,315,140, forward strand.
ACGTCAGCTGGAATTTTATAGAATTCTAAGCATGGTCTAAAGAACTTCTTCTATCCTGTTACATAAAATTTGAAGGCATAAATTGAATTCTAACTAAGCAAAAGCATTTAATTGGAAAGACTTTGTGAAATTGATTCCTTGGGGGGGGGGTTGTTTTGTTTTGTTTTTCTGAGACAGAATTTCTCTGTGTAGTGATGGCTGTCCTGAAATTCACTCTGTAGACCAGGCTAACCTTGAACTCAGAGACCTACCTGCCTCTGCCTCCCTAGTACTAGATTAAGGGTATACACTGCCATGCCCAGTTTATGTAAGGAATTTTCTTGATTGATGATTAATATAGGATTTCTCTGTGTAACCCTGGCTGTCCTGTAACTTGCTCTGTAGCCCAGGCTAGCCTCCTCAGTGCTAAGATTAATATTGAACTAATTAAACAGCCAATGTTCCATGCTCCTGTGACAAGCATGACTGGAACAGAATAAGTTACTGTTGATCATTACCAATTTAATTCCTCAGTACAAACTTTGTGTTTCCTCAAAAGGAAAGAGAAAAAGTATTGCTGGTCAAGACTCTGCACACCTCAGGCAGGTTCTTGTCTTAAACTTTATGTGATCCCTCATATAGTATCAATGACAACAATGACTTTGTGGGATCTTTCACTTGGATTTTGAAAAATTAAGGTCAAAAGGGAAGTGCAACATTAGCACCCTTTTCACCAAACTCATTGGAGTGTAATGACTCAGAGATGGCATATTTACCTACCCAGTACTACATTCTAAAAAATCCTGACTCTATGGCTGTTTGACTTCCTCCTTTCCTGGCAGACTCACTCGCCTATGAAGCAGTCTCCTTTTGTTTTAGACTTAGGAGGATTAGGATGGAATAAAACCCTCCATGAGAGTGGGAAAACAAATTACAGAAACGGGATTGCTTATATCACACAAAGGGCATCGGTTTATGTACACACTACAGCTGAAAGTTATGTTAGCTCAACATGGGGAGAAATGTTAGGGAATCTAGATTCGAGATTCTAGACATTAGATTCTAGAAGAATAAGGCAATAACATCCTCTGGATTGCCCTTTTCAGACATGTGATACTTCAAAGGTAGTTTGTGTCACTGTAAAGTGTGGCATCTCCAATTTTGACTCTAAGGAAACATAGCTAGGGTCTTAAGAAAGTCAAGAGGAAAAGAATAGCGATTCTAAGTTGGACAGAGAATATTTTTCTTCCATGCTGGCCCAAGTATGAGACTGTCAGGCAAACATTAAGCTCATGTTTCCTAAAAGAATTCCTTTTAATCTAGCTGTGCACCTAGACCAGAACTGGCTTGACAATGCAGAGTCACTTTGTGACAATTGTGGAAAGCAATAAAAACAATGATTGGAAATTAAACAATTATTAAGAAGAAGCATTGAAGATCTACAGTGGTGACTGATCTGTATGATACACTGGGACAAATAGTACTACAAACACTGTCGGTGTAACCAACCACTATGTGACTGGATTTAAGGCCCACTTCATGAGATAGAACCCATGCCTAGAACTGCTTGGTCCTAATGGTAAACCAGATATTGTTCTGCTAAAAGAACATAGTAAAAAAAAAAAAATCCTAACAACATTCTGCTATAGCCACAGATCTGTGTCTTACTCGGCTATCATCAGAGAAACTTCCCCTAGTGTAGATGGGAACTAATACAGAGACCCACAACTGGGCAATGTACAGAGATTGAGAGACTCTGAAAAACTCAATTCTCATCACCCCCCCCCCTTAAGGGCTCAGGGAACCATGCAGAAGAGGAGGAAGAAAGATTGTGAGGCCAGTGGAAATAGAAGACACCAAAGACACAGTATCTTCCAAAGACAACAAGATTAACACATATGAACTCACAGAGACTGTGGCAGCGCGCACTGGGTCCTTACAGACAGAGCCAAGCCCGAAGGGGTCCTAGCAGTGAGAGGGGAACTGGACATGAGCCCTCATCGTTAACCTAGAAGCTCTCTCCAGCTGACAACCAATCACAAAGGATAAACTCTGCGTCTCACTGGGTATACAACCACACTTCAAGGTGGCCCCACAAAATGAACCCAGTGGTATTTTGGGAGATGTTTTGCCTAATATTGCTTTGTTTGGGGCATTTTATTTGTCTTTTGGTTAGCCATTATGGTTTCTGGTTTCGTGTGTGTATGGTTTTTTTGTTTTTTTTTTTTTTAATTTTGTTTTATTTGTTTGCTTACTGGTCTGCTTGAAGTTAGATGGGTGGAGTGATGGAGAAGATCTGGGTAGAGACACGGGAAATGAGACCATGATCAGAATATACTTCATGGGAACCATGATCAGAATATACTTTATGGGGGAAACATTTTCAATTATTCAACAATTTACATTAAAAATTGGCTGACTTAGCTAGGTAGCTCACTCAGTGCAGGTACGTAAGCACGAGGGCCTGATCATCTGACTGCAGTGATTTGAATGAAATGTTTGAGGAGGTTTAGGCAATGTGGCATTGTTAGAGGAAGTTTGACACTGAGAATATACTTTGAGAGTTTAAAAACCCCATGCCACTTCCAGTTCACTCTCTCTCTGCTTCTCACTTTCCATGGAGGCTGTGAGCAAGCTCTGCATTAGCTGCCATGTCTGCCAACTCGTCTCCCCACCACGCCTATCCCTCCGGAACTGTAAACTCGAATGAAACCTTCCTTCTATAATTTGCCTTTGTCCTGGTGCTTTATTATAGTAATTACAGAAAAAAAAAAAAAAAACTAGCCAACACACTGAGAGATCCATTTTGTGTTTCAAAATTGAAGAAGACCGTCACCTGGAAGACTTTAGCTGTATTACTCTTTAGCCATGATGTTCTTTCTTCAAACAATTGTTCTGTAGGTTCATTTGGGACAAATAGAATTAAGTCATTGGCAGACATTTTTCTTTTGCTCTACCTGGAAGCAAGGATGCTGTTCTTCTACATAATGGGAATAAAATGGGACTTACACTCATCCCGGCTCCCTACCGTGTTGCATAGAGCTTCAGTCAGCACAGTACCTTAGCAATAGTGCCACATCACAACAAATACTCACAGTCAATGACCCAGAAGCAGAGACTGACTATAGTTTGGTCCTGTTTATGAGAATGCCAAATGAGGAACTAGATCTGGGCTGAAAAGGACTTTAATCTCTTATCTATTTGTGATAAAATATAAGAAAACAGAGAAAGGCTGGTAGTAGAATTGACGCCATGAATTCTTTGTTCCTCAAATGAATATTAAACTGAAAGGCTTTACCCCACCATAATTCGATGAGGCAAGTGTGCTTCTGAGAGCTGTCCAACACACTAATGGTCTGTAATTAGAGAGATAAATGGTTCCCTTTTCCCATCAAAGGGAACACTAACCCCCCAATTATGTGAAGAACCTCAGCCTAAGGCTACAGAATTTCCATCTTCTACATGGTTTAGTAACCAGAGGTTGAGAACCTTACAAAAAAATAGACAAAGACCTGTCCAGGGCACCCATTCTCAAGTCCACACTGGGTTCCCCCATAACTATAGCTGTACCCCTTTACCAGTTACTTGTGGTGGCCTCTTATCTATCAACAGCCCCATATTGACCTAATGTTCTGGCCTAATTGATTATTCACTCTCTCTCTCTTTCTTTCTCCCAATGGTCTCAGTCTGGACACTCAATGCAACTGCCTGCCACCTTAGCTTTTTACCAACCTCCTGTGGCTTTCCATGTGCCCAGGGCTTTCCATGAGCACGGAGGTCTTCCTCCACCCTGGATATCCAGGGTTTGAAAACAGTGCTAGCCCCAGAGTTAACCAACTAAAAGGCAGTTGAGATAAATTACCTCAGTTCTCTGTGTGACTGAGGAGGTTGCTTGCCTCGCCTGCATCTCAATGTTCTCATAGAAAGCCAGGATGTTAAAGTAAATGGATTTTAGCAGTAAATGTCGATCCTCTACTCCTATCTGCCATTCAAGCCTAGTTTTATCTGAGAAGAGAGGTTTTGATGATCAGTAGTTTTGGTTTGGCTTGGTTTGGTTTGGGTTTTTTTTTTTGGGGGGGGGGG
>NC_034596.1:69319266-69341662 GCF_900095145.1 Mus pahari
GCCTGCCTCTGCCTCCCAAGTGCTGGGATTAAAGGTGTGTACCACCATGCCCAGCTATCAGTAGTTTTACTCAGGGAGCTGGCACACCACAAAGGGTCACAGGTCACATTATAGTCTTCTTAAAGCATCTCCTAAAGTCCCATGAACTTGACTGTTGCATAGAACCTGTGGAGTCTGCAATATGGAGACTCTATGGAGTCTGCTTTGGGTTGTTTGTTTGCTTCAAATAAGGTGCTTGATATCCAGGCTGACCTAGAGCTAGGTATGTAGCTGAGGATGGCCTTGAACTCCTGATTCTCCTGCCTCCGCTTCCTGGGTGCTAGAATTGTAGACATGCCTCACTATGGCTTGCTGGCTATAAATTTATTACCATCATATCCCAAGCTGCCAGAACTTTCAAACCAGGAGGCAGTGTTGCTACCGTGCTCTATAGTGGAAAAACAAAAACAAAACAAAACTCTGTTTTTTCATCCCAGTTTGTCCCCAAGAAAAGCAACGTCTTCTCTGATTGCCTGTGGGACTTGATTCCCATTCCCAAGAACTATAGATATATAAATAGATATATGTTATTGTCCTGATTAGTCTTATGTCAATGTGATACAGACTAGGGTTGTCTGGGAAGAACATTGATTGCCTATAGGACATTCTTTTTTCTCCCCCCCCCCCTTTTTTTTTTCTGAGACAGGGTTTCTCTGTGTAGCTCTGGCTATCCTGGAACTCACTCTATAGACCAGACTGGGCCTGAACTCAGAGATCCGCCTGCCTCTGCCTCCCAAGGGCTGGGATTAAGGGTAAGCACTACCACACTCAGTTTATATAGGGGATTTTATTAATTAATGACTAATATAGGAGGGCCAGCTCACTGAGGCAATGAGGCCCTGGGCAGGTGGTCCTGGGTAGAATAAGATAGCAAGTTGAGCAAGCCATGGGGATTGATCCAGTAAACAGTACTTCTGTATGGTCGTTGCTTCAGTTTCTGTCTCCAGATCTGTGTTTCTCCTGTTTGTGTTTCTGCCATGGCTTCTCCTGAGGATGGACTCTAACCTGCAGGCCAACTAACCCTTCCCCCCAGCACACATTGCTTTTGGTTATGATGTTTTATCACAGCAGTGGAAAGTTAACTAGAGCAGTCAGCATCCGTGATCCTATAGAGATTGGTAGACGTGTGCCTTAGCCAATTTATCTTCCCATTCTTGACAAACATCCACGTGTGCTCCGTTTTCCATAGGAGATTTGAGTTTGCTTTCATCTTCTCATTAATGATTACATTCATTAGCTTACTTATTAATTGCTTTATACTTGGATAATTTCTACTTAATTAGTGGGAGAAACTGCAGGGTGAGAGGTGAATACTGAAGTCAGTATCTTTCAAAGCCAAAAATGGGGCACCAGTTTACGTGATGAAGAGAGGGGTGTGAAGGAGGGATCAAAAGGACAGAAGAGGATGCACCGGAGAGAAATTGGAACAGATGCTCCCCACAAGAAATTGCAGCACCTCAGATGGGAAATGAAGACTTTCTAATTCTTGGAGGGACTGCTTGCCCCCTATTGTACTTTGTCTATGTTTAAATTTTCCTATATCCTCTCCATCTGTCTTCTTTTTGCTGAAATTCTGAGTCTCTAGTTATTAAATCCAAATATTCCATTGAAGCCTCTAAAGATCCCTGTTAATTATATAGTCTTAATATCCCTGCAATCCAGGAGAACTATCAGTAAGAGCCTCACAGCCAATAGAGAACAACTTTGGAGGATGAAGATTTGCAAGGTACTGTTTGCTCAGGTGTACTGGCTGTGGTTGAATGTTAGGAAGAGGGCCGTGTCCTGAGGTCCCTATCCATAGTTCGGTTAACTATTCCTGTGCTTGAAAAGTTAAAGAACACACTACTCGGCTACAATATGACTGGGACACAGAATTGCGGAGCTCTGGCTCTAAATCTGAGGGAGCTAGTGAGAACAAAGAACAAAGACCGCCTAATGTGACCCCATAGAAAGGAAATATGGGGAAATAGGGACTGCCATTACCTCCCTTCCCCCTTACAACATCCTACTGGATTTCCCCTCTGGAAGAGACCTTCTGGACCTTAGTGTGCTGCCAGACCTCTCCGTGTTTCCACATGGTTCCATTTCTCAGGACAGAGCCATTAAGAAAAACTGACTGCATTCACAGTGTATTCACAGTGTATCTGAATACCTTGCAGACTGCAACTTTCTAAGGAAGGAATCAAGTCTCTCCTAGCTAAGGTAGGAAATACCTATCTCTCTGGAAGGCGAGAGGAGTCCCTCTGCAAGCACAAGCACGCTGCGTCACCCACCTTGCCAGGAGTGCCTCTAGGGCAGAGCAAGGAAGGCAGCCTGTTTCTTCTGGAGCCTGAGCCCATCAGCCTGGGAGAAGCCTTTCTGAGACTGGAGCAGCAGGGGCCATAATGAGAAGTGGCAACCAAGTGTGAAATCTTGTCACTGGCCAGAGGCAACTGGAAACAAGGCCCAAAATAGCCCAGGCAGAATCCCAGTTTCAGGGCAAAGATGGGAGCTATGCTTTTCTCTATGCCATTTAGAGGACCCATGGACCACGCACTGTTATTTTTATTCCAACCCCTCGGGGGACGCCTGAGCCTCAGTGCTCTTCTCTGTCACCAGGAAAAAGCAGGGTATCTCAGTAGTCCTTGGAAAGCTACACAGAGTCGCCACAAATAGATGGTAACATAGGAGGGCTGGGGGTCCAGAACAAATCTACATGAGGAACAGCTAGAGAAAGTTCTGACTCACTCTCAAAAACTACCTTTATTTCTCCTTGTTGGGATGAAAATATTTCCTTTCCACGCCAGCTTCGGGTAAAGCCGACCGTCATGTCCTCTATTCTCAGACCCATTCCATGAAATCCAATATCGCAGCCTCCTGGTGGTATTAGTGGCATAGTGACATCATCAGGGAAGAAGTAACACAGCTCTTAAATAAGGTCATCATCAATTCCAGAACATAAATCCAAATCAATATAACTCGGTGGACTGGCACTGGCTGATGTACAAGGCGCAGAGGACACTAAAATGTGCTTAAAATAACTTGACCTTCAAAGAAATGGATACAGAAAGAATTATAACATAGTGCTATGCATAAAGTAAGGCTTTGTGTTTTATAAAAAGTAAGGTCATTGCAAAAGAGAATCCATAATCTAACTTAGAGTGGAAGCTAATGAGACATGAACCTGGCTTCACACAATGAAGAATCCATGGGTCAGCTAACTTCAGGGAGAGCATTTCAAGAAAAGGGGAGCAGACTGTGTGCAGGCAAAATCGTCTAAGCAAGTGAGTTGGGTCAGCAAGGAGAAATGAGGTGACACTGCTGGACCATAGCTGTTCCAGGGGAGAAGACAGAGATGAGGCTACACACCCAGCCGGCAGCAACGGATCATCACGTGTCCTGAGAATCTAATGGCATATGCCAGGCTCAAAATAGTCTCGTCTCTGTTTTTCATTTTGCTCTGTAATTACATGAAAGTGTTGATGCTTGGGGAGTCCCATCTCAGTCCCACCCTTTTCTGCGTAGGAGTTCTTGAGCAGGAGGAATAGACAGGAGCAGTAGCTTTGTGTATTATATACCTTCACATCTGTCCCTCAAGTGGACCCGTGGAAACCAAAATGCCGTTAAAGTCTGGAAAGTGAAGACAAAGTGCTTAAAGTGTCTGTGTGTGTCTCAGTTAGTGCTGTCCCATGATGGCAGGGTTGAACAGCTGTTAACAGTGGTTCAAGAGAGATTTTCTGAGAGTGTAGAAACAAACTACCACAAACTGGTATACTTAAAACGACAAAAATGTATTTTTTCAGAGTTCTGAAGGCCAGAAATCTAAAATCAACTCCTTTGGGACTTAATGACCTCTCTTGTCACTTCCAGCCTCTGGGAGCTGCCAGCAACCTGGCTTCCTTGACTTGTGAGCACACCTCTTCAGTCTCTGCTTTCTGTCTGTCTCTCTTTCCTCCTTTGTCTATTGTAATGATGTTTGGTATCACAGTGAAGGCCCACCTAGGGACACCAGGGCAATCTCATCTTAAGATCCTTAATTATGTAGGTCTGCAGATTTTTTTTCCCAGATAAGGTACCATTCACAGTGTCTAGAATTTGAGCATAGACCTATCCTTAAAGGGGTGGCCCTGTTCACCCACCACACATACTGAGAATTATCTGATTTCTCCAGCTACGCCAAGATCTCATGCAAAGTCACACCTATCACTTGCACACTACTAGATGTGATTCGGCCTGGTCAGGAATACTCAGTGACCATGCTAATGGCCTTGTGGGTGAAGTCATGAGAATTAAGGTGGTCAGAATTCAGTGGTGAGGAACAAGGATGTAGCCCCGTTGGCAGAGTGCTTGACTGACCCACAGGGAACTCTAAGCTTGATCACTCGCACTTCACAAGCTGAGTGCAGTGGTGGAGGCTGCAGGAGGAGGGAGATGTCCAGGGTTATCCTTGGCTACATAGCAATCTTAAGGTCGGGCTGGGATACACAGGCTCCAGTCTCCAAAACAAACATAAAAACAACTTAGTGGCATTCTGAAGGCAGAAGGAAGAAGGAGGAGGTAGGGCATCCCTGGTCCTCCTGACAGAGGTGGGAAGGTAAGGAGAAAGGGATAGCACAGGGTTCTTAGATAGTGCAGGGAACAGGGTGAACATCTCACCCAGACCTGTGTGCAATTCAGGACCCCACCCCGCTCCGCCCATCTTTTCAAGTGATCCTGTAACCCTGTAAGGTTAGCTTAAGCGGTTGGCTTTGTGATGTCTGATTTCCTTTGTCTCTCCTTCACCAGCAGAGACAGTGAACAAGAGAGCAGGGCCCCGTTTGTTCCCCCCAAACACAAAATACTCAGTACAGTTGTCAGAGGTGGTTGCTGGCAGTGCTGGTTTTAAGGCTACTTTACTAAGGAATGATTGAGATGTGAAAAAGCTATGCGAGCTCAAGCTTCACAACTTGCTAAGTTTAGAGGGTAAGCATATAACGTGCTAAGATGTGTGTTTGAATGAATGAGCTCCTGCAGAAATAGGAAGAAGAGCGAACTAGGGAAGAATTCGAACAGCCAAGTGCCTATAGGGCTTTCCATCTGGGGCAGCTTTAATTGCATATCTTCTCTGTGCAGTTGCTTGTTTTGCTCCTTAGAGTGATTTAGACTAAGTCTCTCATCCTCTGTATAAACATGTCTTTCAAATGCTCTCAACAGAACACTCTGGTCCCTGCAGAGCCCTCTCCAGTTAAATCTCTTCATTTCCTTTAACCTTAAGGCCCTGTTTCCGTCCTGTCTCAGAACTCCTCCTTCTTATGTCTAGTCTCAACAGCTGGATACCTGTGCGCGTCCGCCACTGAGCACGCTGCACAAAGGTCATGCGTTCGAAACAGAAAGCACAGACAACACTATCCTTTCAATTTGCAAATGTTTTTCTGAAGTTGTTAAAGTTAACAGCCCCCAGAGCCGAGACCAGTTGTCTCTTCCTGATTATTTTCGAGGCTATTATTTTCTTCCAATCAATGTTGTAAAGTACTGAGAAGGATCCAGTATTCATTGTTTGTACAAATATGGCCATGGATTTAGTGCTTTTTTTTTTCTTTAAAAAAAAATGTTTAGGTTTATTTGTTTTATGTGTTTTGTCTACTTGTATGTCTAGACACCACATGCATGCCTAGGTTCTGCACGGTTTAGAAGAAGGTACCAGATCTGGAACTAGAGTTATATATGTTTGTGAGTCACCACATAGGTACCAAGAACCAAGCTCGGGTCCTCTGCAACAAGTGCCCTTAACCACTGAGCCATCTCTCTAGGCTCGTACTGTGATTTTATTTTATTTTATTTTATTTTATTTTTGGTATTAGAGCATTAATGCAATTGGCGTATGTATGGTGTATCTCCTGAAGCCTTCCAGCTTTTACAAAGATGATATGCTAACAGTAACTTGATGACCAGAAGTGAATCTGTGCAACCCACAAGGGATGGGTATTTGGTGGGGACATCTATGAAAAGCAGGTGCTCTATGAAGCCAGGAGCTGTAACCAGCTTCTTGGGGGCTCAGGTTAAATCATGTATTCAGTGACACACACCAAGATTATTTAAGTGTTTAACTCAGAATTCCCTTTTCTCTTTTTTCTTTTTCTATAATTTTATATATTTTTCTCTTTTTAATATTGAAATAAACCCACAACAAAATGAAGGGACACCGACCAAACTAATAGGAGGAGTTCTTTCATTATAAATGTCTTTCTAATTTATTTATTCACCAAGGCAATCTCTTGGGCTTTAGGAATGACATTCTTCCTTAAGGGAACACAGATGTTTGCCTTAAAATTCTGTATTTGTGACATTTCAATATTGCTATTCTCGTTTTCTTCCTAATGAAATTAAAAGAAGACAAAATCCGCGTGTCCCACAGCATTTTGGCTAGGATTCAAAACCTTTCTATTAAAATGGGACAGCATGCTCTGCAGTTCTGACTGCAGAGGCCCTGAGCATGCTTAGCAGACAGTTGTCTGTGATGCAAAGGAAGAAATAAGCCACAGAGAGATGTGTGAGGAAAGACAAGCAGAGGACTTTTTTTTTTTCTAAGTTCCAAGGAATCTGCTCGTGCCATGGCCAAGTCTGGGTCCAGCTGCTGCTTTTAGATAGAAATTTAAAACTTCATACCTCACTTACGTTTCAATTTCATTTTACTTTTTGACACAAGGACTCCCTGTGGAACCCTGGATGGCCTCAATGCGCTTCCTCTCCCATCTGAGCCTTCTAAGTGTTTGCGTGACAGGTGGGCACTTGGCGCTCATTGAAAGTGGCACATTTATTCAACCTGCATTAAGCACAGTTCATGTACACAGATCAAGATTGCTTGCATTTGTTCATCCTTAAATTGGTCAAAGATAGGCAATATTTGGCGTAGGAGCCAATAGACAATGGTTAGCCAACAGGCTAGGACTAAAAAAAAAAATGTTTAGAAAGGCATGTGTAAACATACTGAGTGCTCACAGGTGAAAACTGGCCCCAGGTTTACCAAACCTTACACTTTAAATGGAAACATCTGATCAGTCAATCAGACATCCTGCTTAATACATATTCTTAGTTTTTTGTTTTGTTTTGTGAGCTTTTGTTTGTTTGTTTAGAGGACAGTGTCTCCCGGTGTAGTCTAGACTGGCCTCAGCTTTGTGATTCTCTGTTCTGGAAAGACGGGTATGTACTATACAGCTGGATTTATGCAATCTGTGGTTTGGCTTTGCTGAAACCGGGCCATGCTCTGTAGCCCAGACTGCCCTTGACTTCATGGTGATCCCCCTTCTACGTCAGCCTCCAAGGCCTAGCGTGCTCAGCTGGGTTTTCCATTCTGCCGGGTTAGGCCCAATGCTTGCCACGTATCCAACGCTGGACGTTGGTAAAAATGAATACACTAAGTGAGCGGAGGTACAAATAAACGCTGTGCCTCTTTGTTGTTTTCTAGTAAAGGTCTGTGTCTCTAAATGTTTATGCAATCTGACACCTACAGTCACCACGAAGGCATGTCCCACCCACCCTGATTAGCCCTGTAAACCAAATGCTGCATGGAGCTGCTTGGAGGCGTTCTCTCATAACTAACATTTAGCTGAAATAGTTTACCTTATAAAGATATTTTATCTTTAAATTTTATCATGACTAGAGTATGACTTTATTAGTGCTTTTCAAACTCTGCTGTGGCCCTGATCAACAGAGGTGATTCATTTTGATGACTGGCATCTTTGCAAGGCATTTTTGAAAATCTGATGATCTTCGATGATAGCTATAGTCACGTCTCACACAGACAGTTAGCCAAAGCCAAATGGATTGCAGCAGAGGTGTGCTTGCGCGCGCACGCGTGTATGTGTGTGTGTGTGTGTGTGTGTGTGTGTGTGTGTGTAAGTCTTATTTTATTGTGACAGTATCAGCCTTTGCCTGTCAGTGCATTCTACAGGACTTACCCTCTTCTACTGTTTGAATGACCAACTGATCTTAGGACACCAACTTTGACCACAGAGAAGAAACCCTAGTGTATCCTGCATTAAAACCTTTCTTGAAGTCTTCCCAGTTGCTGTCGGCGTGTTCAGTGACTGCCAGTGTCTGATTAACCTTTGTAGATCAGCTCCCAGTGTTGTGCAACACACTTAAAAACACAAGGGCTAATAACACATGATGTCACAGAGACAAAAACTCTACAGGCAAAAACTAGCATAAAGCAGATAAGCGTTCTCTGGCTGAGCTACAGAATGCGAAAATGTCTTAAAATAATTGAACCTCGCTCCAGAAACACTCTGTTCCTGAGGAGAACTGCCCAAACTTGTTTGTGAATGATTCCATTTTATGTCTGTAGACTTTAGTACACTAATTCATGCTCTTACAGTTCAATTCATGGTTCATTAAACTATTTCGGTGCTTAGACCATTCATTGATCTAAGAGAGTTAAGAGTGTTACTGTTAAAATCAAGTCTTAAAGGTGAGAAAAAAAATCTATTTCTGATCATGGTTGTGGGATTAATCTATTTGATTAAAAGCACTTTCTACTCTCCCATGTATATGTACAAAATTACCAGAGCCTCTCCTAAACTTACTGGCAAAGTCAATTGTTTGGGTATCAATGAGGACCACTGATGGATTAGAAGGCAGGAATGTGGGGATAGGGTGGGTGTAACCTCAGCTCTAGTAGAGGAAGCATAGGAATAGGAATTGACAAGGTCACAATTCTAACCTTGACCAAGCCTTCCAACAGAGGCATCACTTGGTCAAAGGAGAATACCCCTCTAGACCCTTGGCACTTCTCAGCATGGAGAGTGTCTTAGGGTTTGCTGCTGTGAACAGAAACCATGACCAAGACAACTCTTATAAGGACAGCATTTAATTGGGGCTGGCTTACTGGTTCAGAGGTTCAATCCATGATCATCAAGGCAGGAACATGGCAGCATCCAGACAGGTACATGATGCAGGAGGAGCTGAGAGTTCTATATCTTCATCTAAAGGCTGCTAGCAGAATACTTGCTCCCAGGCAGCTGGGACAAGGGTATTAAAGCTCACACCCACAAGGCCACACCTACTCCAACAAGGCCACACCTCTCAACAGTGCCACTCCCTGGGTCAAGCATATATAAACCATCACAGAGAGGTAGGTTTAGATAGCTGTTATTAGCACCTATTTTTGTATGTGAAAGGATTTAGACATTTTTCCAGAGTGAGGCCGTGGGTTTAGGGTCAAAGCTAAACTTCTCCATTCAACAGCAATGTTAGTGAGACAGTGTTTATAGAAACACTGAAGTGCAAAGTGATTAATTTTATATAAGACATAGTTATATGCTAAAACCTGGAAGGAGGGTGGGCTTTAAGGACAGGCTGCCTGATTTTGAGGTGCTGTATGTACCAGCAAAATACAGCAGATAAACTAAGTAGATAATACATATATGTATCACATATAAAACAGCTATCTTATTTGAGAATCTGAAAGTCCACACACATGCAAAACACTACTACACATAACTGTTATAATATTCAATGTTCAGCAAGTGAGTGGATAAAGAAACTGATATATCCAGATGATAAGACTTCATTTAATGATATTAAAAATGAGCAACCAGGTTACAAAGAGACACTAGTATTAAATTACAGATAGAGCCAAACAAAAGAGGCCAGTTGGAAAGGTCTCATATTTTTTGATTTTTTAGTATAAGATATTCTGGAAAAGGCAAAACTACAGAGGTGGTAAAAATGTCAGGGGTTTCCCAGAACCCAGGAAGAGGGGAGGAACATTAAACAGAGAATTTCTTAAGGGAGTGAAGCTGTTCTATATGGCGCTGTGGCTGTGTGTAACTGATATTTTACATGTGTCAAAATCCATAGGATATTACAGTATCGGTAGTAACCATATTATGTGCAAATATAAACCTTGTGGGAAGTTGAGAGCTCCTAAGAGGGAAGGCAGGAAGTGACAATACTGTCTAATTATATGAAGATGAAAAAAAAAAAAAAAANAAANANCANNANNGAAAGGGATGGAGATAGAGTTGGGAAAGGGCAAAGCCAAAAAAAAAAAAAAAAAAAAAAAAAGAAAGAAAGAAAGGATGGAGATAGAGTTGGGAAAGGGCAAAGCCAAAAAAAAAAAAAAAAAAAAAAAAAGCCATAGACTGTATTAATGGGCATTTCCTCATTCTGTCAGTAAGAGAACCCAGAAAGCAACGACACCCCAGCAAGAAGGGAGTTTTGGTTCTTATGCCATTCTCCAGTTAAAGGAACCAGGCAGGGATCCTTGAGGACCTTGCTGATTCTAGGTTTGGGTCAACATATACGTAAGAAAATCTTGGAAAGTCTTGTAGTAACAAAAACTAAGGAAGTGTTCTACACCCAGCCACTCATCACCACATACACACCAGCCATCTTGATCTTGGATAACATCAGATGAGATGGAAGATGGTGGAAGTTCCAGAGAGAGCAATTTCACTTCCTTAATGCTCAACAGATTGAGGTAGAAAACAAAGGAGTGGCCACCAGAGATAATAACATCCCCGATGCCCATGGCATCTCTTTTGCCTGGCAAGGCATAGATTAGTCTAATTATTTTGGGGGGAACTAAAGCTAAACATATTCAAATTCTATGCTCCAGTGATTCCCCTTATAAAAATACACTCAATAAAACGTGCATGTGCTCATGAGCCGACATATACTAGAATGATCACTAGAAAGCACTATCAATGAACCTAGAACGTACGTACTTGTCCCTCAAAAGCATAATGGATAGATACATCCTGGTACACTCACATAAAGGATTATTATAAAAATAGAAGAAGCAATATGGGTGGCTATTACAAGCACTCTATGGAGACCAAGAAGACAGATACAAAACACCACTGTATTGGCGATTTCCTTGTTGCTATAATCAAATATCTGACAAAGCAACTCAAGGGAGGAAGGAGTTAATTTTGGTCACAGTTTCGGGTACAATCATGGCAGAGACATCGTGGCAACCAGACCACGAGGCTAATCTGTGGGGAATGGATCAAGTTCTGAGTGAATGTCAGCCATTTGAGGATGGCCATGGAAAGGACTCCAATGCCTCAGACCTTTGGGAATGGCAAGGTCTTCCCATGGTCTGAGTATGAATGTGGACAGTGGGTACAGAATAGTATCAACCACAGCTTCTTCCTCCCCGTGACTGCATACTGAGACAGGTCCCCTTCAGAGACCCCCCTCCTGAGAGCAGCAGAACATACCTCCCTTTTCTGATGTGTATAATAAGCCCACCCCATCTTCATTCAGATGTATATAATCCTGCTCTGTATAATAAATACTCACAGTATCCAGGCTACTGTTATTGCTTCTCCATCAGCCCACACAGCTCGCCTGGTCCCTGCATTTCTGTATGAATGTCTGCTGTGTCTTTGTTCTCCATCGCCCCAATCAGGTCAGTGCCAAAGCCATGCAGGTGGCAGCACCTGTCAAATATCCCTTCAGTCAGGAAGCAGAGAGAGCTGAACGTTGCTGCTCAGCTCCACATCGTCCTTTTCATTCTCTTGAGACCTCCCCTCCCCAGCTGAGGAAATAGTGCTATTTTCAGAGTAGGTCTCCCTGCTCAGTGAAACTTTTCTGGAAGTTCACAGACACACCCAGAAATGTGTTTCCACGGAGATTCCAAATCTTATCATGTTGACAAAGAACTGTGTGAATCCATCCATGCGAAGTATAACTGCAGACCAAGAAACTTTGAGTTTTGAAGTCAGCTTAGGATAGCTGCTGCCCTTGGGTGGAGACAATGGCCAGGAGAGACTTCTTGCGCATGAATAATACCTTTTTTATTCCCTTGAAATGAGTGTGTTACCTGGGTGTGTTGCACTGTGAAAATTATACAGCTCTACTCTTAAGAAATATTGCCATCACCACATATAGTATAATTTAATAAAAATTTTGTGAAGTTCTCCTCTTGACTCCATCTTTCTATCAAGCCAACACCCCGTTCCCTTTAAAGGAAATTCTCTAGAAAGAAACATCTCTGCTCACACTCCTGAACCCAAGCCAGCAAGACTTCTGGCTGAGATTCTACAAGGCAGACTCCAAAGATCCGTGATGACCTACTTATAACCAAGTCCAATGGTCAGCTTATCAGGAATGTCCCCTACTCTCTCCACAGTCCCCTGGCTTTGACACTCACTGCCACTCTTTGGGGATTGATGAAGCCTCATGGATATGCCCCCTGCCTCCCTAGTTTATATCTTTAGCCCAACCTCTTCTTGGTACATGATACCCGTACATCAGGTTGCCCCTGAGTACTCTTACTTGGCAGTCAAACAGCCTTGTCAAACCTGATGTATTATCTCTAGCTTCTGAAGCCTCACAGCATGACTCTGTCCTGTGCTTCTTTTCATGAATGCTTACAACTCGACTTCATCCTCCTAGGACCCCAGACTCCTCTTAGTTTTTACCCCACTGCCAATATCCAGAAATACTGGTTTAACCTTCAAAATGCATAAGATTTGCCCAATTCATGCCTCCTCCACTGATGCCATCCTAATCCAGACAGTTGTTTCTCATCTAGACAATACCAGGAACTTTCAAAGAGCTTCTGCCCCAGCTGCTCATAAAGACTGGTCGTAGATGATGCTAACTTAGATCGACTCATCTGTCTGCTCCTAATGAGCTCCATCTGACTTCGAGAAAAGGAAGTTTCCTATTGGTGGACTTCAAAACCCTGACCTCGCATTAGTACCCAATCCTGTCTTCCAAGGCTCTTCCCTGAGTGCTTCACACCAGACACACTGGGTTTATGTGGTTTTTGTTGTTGTTGTTGTTGACAGTCCCCTGGTCTGAAGGACTACAGGTAGCTAGGCTTCCCATAGACTGTCTCTAGTTGGTTTTCCCCTGATACATAAATGCCTGTTTCCTCTATTTCTTTAGATATTTACTTAAATGTCATACGTTTTATAACAATAAAAGGTCTTCTGTCTAAAATCTCAAATATATATATATATATATATATATATATATATATATATATATATATAATGAGGTCTATATTAATACTATTTTTGGCATTATTTTTCTCTTTGACACTTTGTGTGTATGCATGTATGTATTGTGTGTGTGCATTCATGAGCTTCCTGAAGGAGTGACAGATACTCTTTCTCCTGAAGTAAGTTGTAAGCTATGAAGACAGGACTTCCCCCCCACCCCCACTTCTTTATGTTCTAGCCCAAAGTGCAATCAGAGCACATCCAGGTCAAGGTCCACCTGCATAAGGTATTTCAACTATGGCCATAAACTAAGCCATTCTCCTAGAACATTCCCTGGCACTTCTGTTTGCTTCCTCGGGAGAGAGCTGTTGATTTTGATAATCGATCCAGTTTACACCAGTTTTCCCAGGACCATTTGTGACTCTCTCATGATCCTGGGGAATTTGCCCCTTGGTGTAGAGCACAGAGAGCTGAGTCAGAGGGCCATTCTTCATCTGACCCACCCACACATGTGATCTGTCTGCCCGTCTGGAAGGCTCAGGGCAGCTTGCTCCACATGCCCTCGGCTAGCAGCCTGACATGTCAATGCCAGGAGAATACCATCTGTTGGGTTATATAACTCGAGATCTGGAGCAACGTTCAGTGTGGGATTTGCTGCCCAAATAGAATCATCTTCAGGCCGGGGATTAAGCTTTCTGTACCAGGAAAAGGAGAAATTGTCAGAAAAGCTATCATTTCTCTTAAATATAAATAAACTTTATTCCAAAATATATAAACAAACATGACATATTTGTTTCATGAATATTATCCTGCATTACAAATTTTTTTCAATTTTCTTGAGTGCAAAATACATTCTTAATTAGGAAGATGGAAGTATTCACTGGCTAGGTCTTAATTTTGCTTGGATTATTAGCCTGTGTCCTAATGATCCAAGCAGAATGCAGGATGAGAAAAGAGAAGAAGCACTCAGTGCCACACACTTGGCAGGCTTATTAGCACTATAGAAAGCTCCTCTTATTCACAGGGAAGGAAGATATCTGACCCCCAACCCCATGGCAGAATAGAAACCCTGGTGTGTTTTTCGGACATTATTCCAATGAAGCCAGGGCCTCCTTGAGTGACCAAGGAAAATCATTCATGAAATAGCTTCCCGGAGTTGAGGATCTAAACTGTAACTTTGTATATATGCCAGGTTTTCTTTCACAGAGAGTAAGTCTGTGTCCTTATTCTTGCTGGCTCCCTGGTGTTACATGATGAGGATTTATGCTAAATAGCACTCACTTTTTAAACAAGGAAATAGTACAACTAGTTTTATTCTTTAACATAAAATAAGCCAATGTTAAAAAGGACAGCAAGAGAAATAAAAATTGTTGTGACTGCTACCCAAAGTTCAGATGGTTAAGACGTTCTGCATGCTCCTTTGTATTTTTTATATTCACTTTAAAAAAAAAAAAAGATTCTACTACACATTTCAAATCATATTGCATCAGTAACCAGAGGAGAGGTTGCATTATGTAGTTGTTTGAATAGCAAAGAGGACCCAGCCATTAAAAGAGGAAGAGAACCAAGACAAAAAAAATAAAAAAGAAAAAAAGAAAGAAAAGAAAGAAAGAAAGCCAATTGGGTAGACTCTGGTGGCTGCTCACCCAGAGTGACTGATATGCAATTGGGTAACTGAGTTTGTTAACTGTAGTTCTGCAACCTATCTGAAACACCAGCATGTGAGCAGAGACCAGTCAGCTAGAGCTCACTGCAAGAATCCAGAGGAAAATGCCTGAACAGCGGAAGGGAGACACACACACACACACACACACACACACACACACACACACACACACAAACACACCAGTACCTACTGAGGCAGGAGTGAGGCCAGGGGTCACACAACAGCATGGGGAGCTGAGAGCTAGTATAGGACAACGCAGAACAGGGAGGCCTGAGATGATGCTGCCAAGGGAAATTCTCTTCTCTAATGTTTTCAGTCCTTCTCTGTCTGATGTGGGCATGTACTTGACATTCTTCTGATGTTTGCTTTTCTAACTTTCTACAAAGATAGATTTTGGGATCACAGCCTTTGAAGATGATTATATTTAACTATAATATAATAATAACGTTGCTTGTTTTTTTTATTTGCTATTATTATTTATCTTTAAAGTTAGCACACGGACTAACGAGTTGCACTATGGCATTTTCATATATATGAGTTATGATACTTTGTCTACTATATCTTCTCTCTCATGTGCCCCCAATTGCCCACAGCCCCTCTTCTGGATGGTACTCTTCCTACATCTCATTTCCTGTCCCCTCTTATATCACATGAATTCTATTACTGTGTTCTATCCCTCAAGATCTCTTCCTTCTCTTTCATAATACACTTTCTAGTTTTGTTATACATATAAAAATTGTATAGCCCAAGCACATATACATATATATAACACATATAAATATTATAATGAACATATAAACAGCATATATATATATATATATATATATAAAATCTAAGTTCTGTGTATGGAAAAAACAGAGTGCAATATTTGCCTCCTTGAAAGTGGCTTATTTTAGCATCCATTTTCCTTCCAAAGTCATGATTTTATTTATCTCTGCAAATGAACAAAATCCCATCGTATGTATGTTCTGTGTGTTCCTTATCCATCCATGTGTTAGTGGACATTTAGACTGGTCTCACTTCTTAGCTATTGTGAATAGAGCATCAGTAAATGTGGATGCACATGTATCACTGTGTTGTGTTGATTTAGAGTCCTTTACATATACACCCCAGGTGGAATAGCTGGGCCATATGTGCATCTGTTATTTTCTATTGCTGTGATAAAATATCATGACCAAAGGCAGCTTATAGAAAGAAGAGTTTATTGGGGCTTACAGTGTCAAGGGGCTAAATAATGGTAGAGGAGGCATAGCAACAGGTGTCTAGAGCAAGAAACTGAGAGATTATCTCCCCTGCTCAGAGGAAGGCCAGAGAGTGAAGAACTGGAAGTGAGATTAGGCTAAAAACTACTGAACCCCGCCCCCACCCCAGTGACACAGTTCTCCCAGCAAGGCTTCATGTCCTACAGTCCCATGACCTCCCCAAGACACATCACCAACCTGGGACCAAGTGTCCAAACACTTGACTCTGTGGAGACTACTTCTCCCTCTCCCCTCTTCCCTCTCCCCTCTCCCCTCTCCCTCTGCCTCTCTCCCTCTGCCTCTCCGCCTCCGCCTCCACCTTTGCCTCCGCCTCTGCCTTTGCCTCTCCACTCCCTCTGTCCCTCCCTCTCCCCCTCCTACTCTCTGCATCTGCGTAAGTACTTGTCATTTGTTTGCTTGATGATGGCCATTCTGAGTGGAATGAGACAGAATATCAAAGTGGTTTTAGTTTTCATTTTCCTCATAACTAAGTCTGACTTTAATTTTCACAATTACTTCTACTCGTGGGAAATGGTTTTGGTTTCTCATTTAGAGGAGTGATGTTTCTTTTAAACACACACACACATGTTTTAAATGAATTCAATGTACAGAAAAACAAAGTTGGGGTGTATATATAGTTTAGTGTTATGAAGTATGTTTAGTATGCAAAGAGCCCTGGATCTGATGCCCACCAGGTAAAAAAAAAAAAAAAGAGGAGGAGAAATGAAGAAGATGAAGATGATGACAACGACAGCAGGAACATATAAACTGTATAAATGGCAAAAATCATATTGGTGCTCAGTGAGCACTTGAGAAACATGATTCTAGCACATCCCACCTGCACCCACGCTCCCTTAAGATGGCTCACATGTGTGTCAGTCTTCTACTTATTCAACCTAGGTGTGCATTCATTCAGACCCCTTCTCTGTGATACCACTCATCAGTGAAAACAGCTGCATGGGTGAGCTTCAGCAAAGGAAGTGATGGGACGCTACATCCACCTAAGTGCAAACCATCTCTTTCTTTTCAGTACCTCCTAGAATCACCAGCCTAGAAAACGAGATCCCTGCTTCCAAGTGAGAGAAAACTCAACTTGGGGTACCTTTTAAGTCATTAAAATCTGACATGGTGATAGACTTCCTGTTATCCCAGAGTTTAGGAGACGGAACAGAGGAAAGGATTTCAAGGTTATCCTCAGATAGATAGTGAGTTTGACACTAGACTATCATCCTTGTCTCAGAAAATAAAATAAGCAATGACATAAATTGGTAAAGCACTCTTGGTTTAATCTAAATAATTAGGATTTTTCAAAAGCTCAGTAACAATGAATGTAAGGGATGAAATATTCTCTCTCCCAGTCACTCAAGAAGTCATTATTGTTATAAGCACAGGGCATGCCCACCTTTCCAGATGTCTAACAATAGATTGAATGACTTTTGGAGATTTCCTTTGGGGATCAAATGGTTAACACACTCGAAGGGAGAAAAACAGTTGAGTTCACTTATCTACTTTTTAAAGACTGTATTCTCTGTACATTCAGTGAATGCGTGTGAAGACATTTTAAATATGAGTCCTTTCAATTCTCTGCACAGACATCATTTACTTGGGAAGCAAGTAAGTGATGAAGGGAAAAGCTATGGGTGGGCTGTACTGTGTCTTACATTATAGGAAGACATCCATCACTCTGGTGAAGTACCAGCATATAGTAATGACTTAAATGATTTCCTAGTGACAACTTTATAAACAAACAAACAATATACAGAACCAAACAAGCACAAAACCATGAATCCAACTCTTGAATCTAAGACCTAAGGTCATGTTGCTCTTGACAATCCTCGTGGGATTCTCAAGGCTTACATTGTAAAGGGTCAGAAATCAATGCCCAGAGTTCCACGGGCTCTGCTGCTGTGGTCCTGCTGAGAGGCCTAATCACTCCCAGTGGGAGAGAGTGTGCTCTTTGTCTACGGAAAAATCAAGTGGTCCAAAAAAACAACAAGGAAAGAAAAGTGTCTGCAGCATCAGACAGTGCATTCATGACCCATGAATTAATCTCAGCTCTTGAGAGGTGGAGGCAGAAAGACCAGAAGTTCCAGGTCACCCTCAGCTACTTACTGAATTCAAACCCAGCCTGAACTAGGTAGTTTATGGGATTCTTATTCATCGTTTCTACAACAGATACAAAAATGCTGGGAAGCAAAACTAAAGCATCTATTTTGAGTCAAGCAGCATGCTTTAAGCACCCAAAGCAGAACCCACAAACGTGTGGCTAATCTCATGCCAGTTCTAAGGCATACTACCAAAAATCAACAAAAACATCACATATCGGAACAGCTAGGGCAGTTGCAGGTATTTTAAATTTGACTGTATAAAAATCTCTGGAACACAAAATGGAACATGAATGTGCAAGTTGCCACAAATATATGTTTTTAAAACTCATCACCAGAATTGGAGAGTTTTAAACATTTCAAAGTGAAGAGACTGATCAATCGGAGCCCAAAACATAGCCTTCTGCTCTCGGCTACAGTGATGTATCTATGGCCATACGAAAACCGTAGGCACACAGCAGAGAGTGAGACGGAGGAATTCCCTTAGGTGGTGTCAGAGATTCTCCAGCGTCCCCTGCATTAGTTACTGAAATGCTTAAATGTGTCCTTGAGATTTCCTTTGACTTTTTTCTCAGAAGAGTAAAAAAGTACATTTGTTACAGTAAATAAGTTGCCATTGCTCATATTAAACAAACAGGATGTCTGGGCTGTGCCCATAATAGCTCTCAGAATGACAAGGCAAACAAATTATACAGGCGCCTATTCTTTCAGAACAGAAGCTCGGGGAGTAGAGTTCTAAATCACACGTAGATACAAGAATGAAAAAGGGAAGAAATAGGTCATAGTTGGTGATGTGCTGGTCAGAAGGGTTTTGTTGTTTTTTTTTTTTAAATGTTAAATACTAGATCTCTCTCCCCCTCTCCCTCCCCTCTCCCCCCCCCGTGTGTGTGTGTGTGTGTGTGTGTGTGTGTGAGAGAGAGAGAGAGAGACAGAGACAGAGACAGAGACAGAGAGAGACAGAGACAGAGACAGAGACTCCTATACAACAAAGAAGAGTTGTGAATATGAATAGCATCAAAAACTGTCTCTGAAAGGACTCAGATCAGAACCTTTGGGAGACTGGCTCAACACCCTCTGCAGAGGTAGTTGGCAAACAGAGTTAGATACAAGGTAACAATCGTGCTGGAGACTGGGGCCCTGAGGAGGCATTATAGGATTCCCTCAGTCAGCTCAACTCAGGGACTGACTACAGTGTTCCTTTAGGAATTCCGTGTACTTCTAGGACATGTGATGGTTGGACATGCTTATATACTGTTGGGGTGGATGGCTCCAAGTGGCTCTCCTTGCTGAGTCATCTCAAACTTGCTGGGCAGGGCGTGTTGAGTTCGTGATGTAATTAAAGTGCCCTTAGGAATGTTTAGAGCAGGCCCCACCCTCTCCCTCCTTTGCTCTGGGTCTAAGTGACATGGGACAGGGCTCCACACTGGATGTGATAAATAGGAAATAGTCTTGCGTAGTCTTTTTTTTTTTTTTTTAGCTCAAAGAAGAGGAACTTGACCACTTTTCTAGGTTTGACAGGGGAAAGGCAACGTCTCCAGGTTTCTATCTATGTGAAAGAGAATGTTGGAACAGAACCAAGGAGAAGCCACAAATCATACCCTCCATCTCCTCTTCTAGGTATGGGGGAAAGTCTTAGCTACTTCTGCCTTTGGATTGGCCCTACAGATACCGGAGTATAAAAAAAAAGTTCTAGTAATTAAGGCCTTGAATTCTGAGGGCATGGTTGTCTGCACCTATAATCCTCATATTCTAGAGATAGAGACAAGGAAGGCCACAAGTTCTAGACCAGCCTAGGCTAGATAGCAAAATTCTGTCACAAAGCAAAACACAACAGTACAAAACAAAAACCTTGAACTTACTAAGTCTTTTGCATTAACCAAATATTTTCACATCAGTAACTTAGCTTTTCTTGTTGTTGGTTTGGTTTGGTTTTGAATTGGGTTTCACTACCTGGCTGGCCTTGAACTCAAAGAGATCTATCTGCCTTGGCCTCTGGAGTGCTGGGATTATAGGCTTGTACAGCCGTGCCCAGCCACACACATCACACACACACACACACACACACACACAGACAGACACATACACATACACACACACACACACACACACACACACACAAACACGTCTCACGTTTTTCATATCAGATGAGTTGGGATTATTCTCCATATATGTGTTGGTGTTTCAGAAATTCAAATTCATTGTAATATGCGTACCATGTTCATGGTACAAATAATCTTCATTGTTCCTCACTAGTATAGGTAGGAACTCTTCAGGAGAAATGAAGTCACCCCCTAAGTCTCCACAAATATGCACTCCACCCTACTCCAAAATGTAGAGAGGACTAGAGGTCCAGAAAAAGTGGTCACTCACACCTTACCATAACTTTTCTAAAAGAGGAAGCGGGCTGAAGAACAGCAGAAAGGGGAAGCTAATGCCTTCCCTTTCATTTTCTCTGAAACTATGGCGCGGTGTCTTAATCCCCAACCCTGCCCAAAGAACACACAATTAAAGACATCAAAGTTCAGAATTATAGAAAAGGATTTTCTGAACGTTTTAAGAGACAGTATTCAGCACATGGGATGCACAGATGTATGTGCTGGGTGATATAGAACAAGGTGTCTTAGTTAAGGTTTCTATTGCTACAGTGAAATACTATGACCCAAAGACATGGGGAGGAAAAGGTGCATTTGGCTTACACTTCCATATTATTTTCATCACAGAAGGAAGTCAGGGAAGGAATGGAACATGGCAGGATCCTGGAGGCTGGAGCTGATGCAGAAGCCATGGAGGGTGCTGCTTACTGGCTTGNNCCTCATGGTTTGCTCAGCCTGCTTTCTTATAGAACCCGGGACCACCAGTCCAGGAATGGCAGCACCCACAACAGGCTGGGCCATTTTCCATTGACACTAATTGAGAAAATGCCTTATGGCTGGATGTCATGGAAGCATTTTCTCCTGAGGATCCCTTCTCACTGATGACTCCAGCATGTGCCAAGTTGACACACAAAAGCAGCTAGTGCATGGGATTTCTTCAGGTTATTTTCCTTTGTCTGAGAGTTTAAAGTTATTCCTAATTTAACCCATTCACCAACAAACAAACAAACAAACAAACAAACAAACAAACAACTCTTGGGATTTGAAAGATGTCTCACAGAAAAGTTATTCATAACATGCTATCATGTGTATCGTATAAATCCTACTGTCTACTTTGACAGTTATCACAAAACTGATAAGCATGTGGTGTGTGTGTGTGTGTGTGTGTGTGTGTGTGTGTGTGACTTTAAGCAGTCTAGGTGACAGTTTAATTGTATTGTTCTCTCTCTCTCCTTCCCCCCTTCCCTCTCTGCCTCCCACCACCCCACCCCCATGCTGTCACTGACCTATCTCTCAGGCTGTTGCCCCTCTGTGTATCTCTGTGTCCATGGCTGTCATTGCATACCCTTGTACTTTCCCCTCTCCACACCATCCCTCTGTCACCCCTCCCTATTTACCCTGTCCTCTCTAGCAAGAACAATTGCAGTTTGTGAAATATTCCTCTCCCTTGGACTCCTTTCATGTCCACTTTTCTTACAGTTTGTGCCAAAATATCTCATTTCAAGTGTTTGAATATTTGCTTTAAAAGTCATTTGCCGGTGGCTCATTGTGTGCATGCAGGAGTGAAAACCTGGAGCAGGTCCAAGTGGTTTTCAGTGAGAGATTAGCTAAATAAATTATGGTGGCTTTATGAAATGGAATACCTTAATACAACCATGCAACACACATCTGTTTCTTGTCATGAAAGACTATTCGTGGCACTCCTTTTTTAATTTTTAAAAAGTAGATTACAGGAAGCTGGAGAGATGGCTCAGCAGTTGAGAGCACTGGCTGCTCTTCCAGAGGACACAGGTTCAATTCCCAGCACATCCAAGACAGCTCATAGCTGTTTGTAACTCCCAGTCCAGGCACTCTGACACCATCACACAGACATGTCATACAGTCAAAACAACAATGTACATAAAATCAAAATAAATATTTTTTTTAAAAAATGGGTTATATACAGTAAGTTTAATACAAATGCCCTTTTAAGTATATATATTTTTACAGAAATAGTTTAAGAAGAATTTGTTCCAACTCACCAGAAAGGGTAGCCTCCACAGGGTGAAGCTAGCAATCCTTAATTTAATTGCTTTTTCCTTTCATGTCTGTTTTTAGTTTGTTGACAGGTCAAATAGGCTCACATTGTAAGCAGAGCATTTCTAAAATATAGCAATATGTGTCCCTGCTACTCAAAGTAGGTCCCGGGGACATACTTTTCTCTACTCTCTCATGTCTGCCCCCACTTTCTGAAAACAAGAGAAAAATCTCAGTCATGAGGGGACAGAAGACACACAGAAGACACACAGGAGACACACAGGAGACACACAGGAGACACACTGAAGACACACAG
>NC_034596.1:69342409-69376121 GCF_900095145.1 Mus pahari
AGACACACAGGAGACACACAGGAGACACACAGAAGCTTCGTTGGTGTCTTCTATTCCCTCTCCACTACTGAGTCTGCGCCCAACACACGTGCAGTCCTTGGAGCCCACTGTGACTCCTTCCCTGGTGACAAATCGAAACACATCATCTATCATCTCCCGGGGTCACACACCGGATTCTGCTCTGGGTCACAGCCAGCATCTACACTTCACTGTGCCCTGTTCCCACTGCCTGATTTATTCAACCGCAGCCCAGATGGCCATATAGGTCCTAGTTTAGGCTATCACAGAAGATCATGGCCAGGGCAAGTCATTGTATACCCGGGAGGAGAGTATTCAGGGTGATGGTTAACTCGTTTAAACAAACCTACCAGCTACAGTTCATTTCGTAAGGTCCTCCATGTGTGAAGTTGTATAAACAAGTGTGGTAACTTCTCATTATTCTTATCTGCTCAGTAAATGACTTAACAACCAAGAAGACTTATTGCTGTTCATTTGTTTGCCTTATAACAACCTCGGAGGTAATAAAACTGCACATGTTAATGAGTATTCAATGATTCAGATGAGGCACTCCTAACATTGATTAAGCTCAGTTTTACAACTAAAAATGTATCCACCAATCAATGTCGCCTAAAAACAGTGCATGGGGTTTATACATTGACTTCTGGATAAACAGTATTGATCACCTACCATGTGCCAAGTGCTAAGTGAACTCAGATGAAATGGGTAGAGAAGACTGTTTACATGCTCTGAGGCCTCTCCAGCTGTTGTAGGCTACAGACATTAGAAGGAACTGTTGTCCTGGGAAGAAGAAGTAAGCGCTGTGACCGCAGCAACTCCTGCTCTCTGAGGATTGATAACTCTCAGCTCCTACCTTTCTTCCTTTTCTTAGCTAATTTCAGGATAATTTCAGTTTCCATGTTCCTCAGTAAAAGAGAAGAAACCCTTGAATATTTAAAACAGAGTTTATAGCCTGGAGAGATACCTTACCTGGTAAAGAGCCCATTGTGAAAACATGAAAACCTGAGATTAGGTCCCCAGGACCCACATTACAAAGCTGGGCATAGTGGTGCATGCCTGTAATCTCAGCAGTGGGAAAGTGGAGAGCCTGGAGTTCCTTGGACATCGGGGCTAGCTGAACCACTGGACCATGCTCAGTGAGAGACCCTATCTCAAAAAATAACAGAGAGAGGACGGTCAAGGAAGATATCCAACTGGGACCTCTGACCTCCATATGCAGGGGCATACACACACATGTACACACATGTATACACACACACACACACACACTTACTACACAGTATAAAATAATATGGCAAATCAAAGGCGTTAAATAATGCACAAGGGAGAGAAGAGCTAAAAGTCTAAACACGAATTACCAAGGAGCCCTCACTCCATTCCCAGCAGGAAGTCAGCGCCACCCCAAGAGTGCAGGGACGGAAAAGCAGAGTCCCTATCCCTAGACCACAAGAGCAGTAGTTCCTGGAGGAACCTAAAATAAGACCGACCGCTGGGAGCGAGCTGGGGCGAGTGACGAAGAGCATCCGGAGCTCCAGACAATGCCCAAGGTAGAAAGGGAGGAGTTGTGTAGGCTTTCCCATCATTCTGTCCTCTGATCCCTTGCCAGGACATCTCGCTGCCAACTGACATGAGAACTTGAGAATTGGAGCTAGGAAGTGATTCCCGGTGACACATACGAAGAGCAGAGAAAGAACAGGGAAGACCGTCTGTGTCCAAGCCGGCCGCACCATTGCCAGCCTCGCTCTCACCGCACACATTCATAACTGAGTGTTAGGTTTTGAGTGTGAGATGACCCCCACCCACCCAGACTTGTATTTTTGAACGCGTGCTCCTACTGGTACCCTAGTGGTACTATTTCAGAAGGTTACGAATCTTTAGACGGTGGGACCTCGTGGGAGGAAGTGGATCACGGCTCCCTGACAAATAACGTGTCATAAATCATTGCTGTGGGGTCCTGACCCCACGGAGCCACCTGCTGCCATACCTTCCCCGCTGTAAAAAAAAAACTATACTCCTCCCAAATGTGAGCCAGAATAAACTCTTCCCATTTCAAATTGGCTTCTTTCAGGTAACTAGTCAAGAAAAGCCACACCCTATGCCTCTCTCTTATCGTTCTCACAGCCCAGACCTATTTCCAGAAATCTCTAAATCAGCCCCGGCTCAGTGATTGCTGCCAACCATGCTCAAGTCAGAAGCATGGACCTCATCCGTGACTCCTTGTCTCCTTACTCTGACAGTGGGCTGCAGAGCCCTTCGACCTCTGTGTCCTTAGTCTGACACAGCCTGTTATCCACACAGTGGTCTCTCCGATCACCGCCATCCCTAACAGCAACCTCCTCACCCATCTCCTATCATGATTATATATTAGTCTCCTTATAGTTCATTTACACATAGGAATTGCTTTAAGTCTCTCATATATCACATCCTGACCTCAGTTTCCCCCCCCACCTCTCTTCTCTGCCAGATCCACCCCCCTCCACCTCCCCTCAGAAACAAGCAGGCCTTCCAAGGACATTAACCAAACACGACATAACAAGCTACAACAAGACCAGGCACGTTCCATCAGGTCAAGGCTGGGCAAGGCAAGCCAGGAGGAGGAAAAAGGGTCCCTCAAGTAGGCAAAAGAGTCAGGGACAGTCCCCTGCTCCAACTCTTAGGATTCCTACAAAGATACTAAGCTACTCAACCATAACATATAGGTCAGACCACTACAGGCTCCCTGATCTCCATGAGTCCCCATAACTCCTGGCCGGTTGACTCTATCCAGAGCAATCTTTATAAAGAGTAAGTTGGGTGATGTCAGCCTCTTGCTTAAGTCCTCCATTCATATATTGGCCCCTTCTTCTTTCATCCTTCTTCACTTGCTCCTTCATTCAAGCAGTGTCTACTCTGTCACACAGAGAGTGATTGGGAAAGGCTCAGGGATATTTGCTACTCTGAGTAGGCCAAGCTGTCTTTACCCTGAATCCCAAACCTCATTCCCTCCCTCTCCTCTCTTCCCAGACACTCCCTCTAGGTCCCATTACTTAAACCTAATTTAGTCTATTTTTTTTCTTCACATCTAAGATGAATCTTTTACCAAATAATCATCTCTCACCCTTCAAGTCTGGACTTGAGTCCTTTCTCTGTGTCCCCATGCACATTTCTTTTGTGAGCTAATTGTGCTTTATTATAAACTGTGCGTTTACTGTCTCATTCCCAAAGTGGCATATAAATTTCCTGAGAACAAGAGCTCTATTCTATTCGGAACATGTCAATTACCTAGTACATTTTGGGCATTTCATACCTTCTAAACCTTTGTTAATTCAATTAACTCCTAAGTGCACAATTTTAAGGGAAGATGTCCTTATGGGATGCCTCGCCCAGACCCAAGAGGCAGTAAAGTGGTTGGGACGCAGGTTGGAGAAGACGTCTCTGAGAAGGTAATATCTAAACTATATTGGGAAGGCTACAGTGGAAATGGTGTTGGAGTTTAGGAGGTGGGGGAGAAGAAAGGGGAGGAGGCATGATGGTAACTATCCCCGGTAGGGCGGGGGAGGGGGATGATAAAGTCCAAACATGGGATCTGAGATTAGTGCTGGGGGGCAGGGAAGGCATCTCTTGCTAAGCAGAGAGAGATAAGGAGAGGAGCAGCTGCCGCTGGCCTCATCGAGGGGGTTGCAGGGAAGTCCCGCAATTCCTTCTCCAAACACCTCAAGTTTTGGTGTGAAGGGTTGGCACTCATGACTGCTGAAAGGGATGGGGACATATGAACCCCTAAGCAGCCACTAAGAGGCTGGAACCACCCAGACAATATTATTTCTATCCGTACCGAAAATGTTGACCCAGTTTCTTGGAATGAGAAAACGAGAAGGTAGAAAAACAATTAACGCTATACTGAACATAAGTTAATCTTTTTAAAATTTCTAATTTTATGGGGAGGGGCTCCTCAAATTATGATGAGATTCTCTCCTGATACATCCACTGTAGTTGGAAATGCCACACATTGTTAAGTACATTGAATACATACAAC
Source organism: Mus pahari (assembly GCF_900095145.1). Classification (NCBI taxonomy): domain Eukaryota; kingdom Metazoa; phylum Chordata; class Mammalia; order Rodentia; family Muridae; genus Mus; species Mus pahari. The sequence continues at coordinate 69,346,440 of NC_034596.1, forward strand.
CAGCTATGCACAATACCATAGCACCATAGCGGCACGGTACACTGGAGCATGCTGGTTGCTCTTCTCATGAGCAGGAGGCTATTTGGCAGTTATGGTTTGGTGTTGCTACTCAGTCTTACAAGAGAGAAGTGTGTGACAAACCGCCAGCCTGGCGAAGGTTGAAATCTCCAGTGGGGTTTCCATTGAATGTGTACTACTTTTAGAAAAAAAAGATTTATTAACTTTATTTTATGTGTGTGGCTATTTGACCTACATCTTTGTGTGTGCACCACATGCATGCCTGATGCCCACCAGGGTCATACAAAAAGGAGTTAGATCCCTCAGAACTGAAGTTATAGATAGATGTGAGATACCACATCCGTTCTGGGAATCGAACCTGGGACCTCTGTAATACCAGACAGTTCTCCTAACCTCGAGCCATCTTTTAGGCCCTGGAATATGTATCGCTTTTACACAGTTTTACTTTGTAAAAGCAAAAGGCTGCTAGGTCAAGTCATTGTAAGTCATATCTATACTTACAAATATCAGCACGGTGACATCATCACCCCGAAAGCATGAAGGGAGGACAGAAAGTTCTGGTTGTGGAAGCTTCTGGGTGGAAGAGTCATACCGCTCCGCTGTAAGCAAATAACATCCTGTATACCAAGAAGAAAAAAAAAACAACACTTTTCTCCTACGTCGCTTTCAGCAATCTACTTCTGACATCAGACATGTAGGAGGAACAGCCTGCTTTTCTTCTTCTCTATATTCACAGTCAACATGAAACATGCTTATGACCAAAATGCATGAGAATTTACCCATGCCAGCCAGATTTTGGCCACTAGTTAGGAGTTCTACACTCAACGCTGATACCGTGTGGCAGCATCAGACACCAGAGGCGAAGGGTTCAACTTCACAAGACTGCTTGCTCCCTGTTTCAGCCACAACAGTCCCCAGACTGCTCCTGTGCCAATCTCTCAGAGGTTCCCACAACTCCCTCCTTACATTCAACAATTTGTTGGAGTGGGCCCACAGAACCCAGGAAATGGCTTATTAACTATTGATCACTAATACAACAGATTTTTTTTTAAGTACTATATATGACCAGCCAGATGAAGAGGTTCGGTAAAGCAAGGTTCAGAAGGGTCCCAAGGCAGGGGCTTTTGTTTCTTTGGATCTGATGTGTGGTCCCCTCCTGGAACATGGACATGTTTACCAACAGGGAAGCTCTCTGAACTTCACTTTAGGAACTTAATAGAGGCTTGTCATCAGCGGGATCAACTATTAATTCAGCCTGTAACTCTTCTTGTCTTCTTGGAGGATGGGGCAGAAGTTGGCAGAAAATCAACTTCTAATCCTGCATGGTATTTCTTTGGACCAGTGACAAGAGTCACTTTGTAGGAATGCAAAATGCTCTTATCCAGGAGATCCAGGAGATCCCAGGAAATGGGTGGATCTGTGTCAGAAACCAGGTTCAAAGACAGAATATTAGTACAAAAGATCCACCAAGTACCCTAATCACTCAGGAAATTACAAGGGTTTCAGGAGCTCTGTGGCGGGAACAAGGTCAGAGACCAAGTATATATTTTTACTTAACCCTGCTCATTGTTTACAGATATGAATCTGGAGTTCCTATGACGATGACTCCAGAGTCTGACCTGAAAAGAAAGGTTCTGACCACAATCAAGTGGATATTAATTTTTATAATTAGCAGTAAGAGACTTTTGGTGGGCCTAAGTAGTGAGCTAGAAATTCTGACCCCAGAGTAGTGTTTTGGGGGATGTTTTTTGTGAGAGGTAGTCAAGGAATTTTTTTTAAATTTACATAGCTTCTATTTACAAAGCCATAAAATCCCCCAGGGTTAAGAATTCATTGCAGTGCAGGTACACACACACACACACACACACACACACACATTGCGCACGCAGCAGTCCTGAACAAGAGGATTGAATATTCAGGATTGAATATCTCTTCTATAAGTTAAATTCTTCAGGATGAATAATTATGAAATAAAGTTAAAAGTCTCACTTTATAAAAATGAGTGTAGCAATGTATTAAAATGTTTTTTTTAATCTACTCAAGTATTTGTTGGAGACATTAAGACCAACATAAGGAGGCAGAGGCAGGCGGATTTCTGAGTTCTAGGCCAGCCTGGTCTACAGAGTGAGTTCCAGGACAGCCAGGGCTATACAGAGAAACCCTGTCTCAAAACACCAAAAAAAAAAAAAAAAAAGAAGAAGAAGAAGGAGAAGAAGAAGAAGAAGAAGAAGAAGAAGAAGAAGAAGAAGAAGAAGAAGAAGAAGAAGAAGAAGAAGAAGAAGACCAGCATAACTTCAGAGAGATCTCGCTTTGTGTGAGGGTTAAGAAACTCTTTTGCTTCTGACCTCTCTGACCTTTCATGTCCTCCTTGGCTTCCTCCTGCTGTTTCCCCCTGGGGGTGGGGAGTGTGAATCAATCCACTTTGCACTTAGAGATAAATACTTGTACTTCTCTGCAGCTCTCTGCTACTGTTCTATGTATGTCTGTACAACCAAAGAAACTTCTCGAAACATGAATGAGTCAATAGACATTTATTTACCTAAGATTGGCAACAGAAATGTTATGAACAAAGTTTACAATCGTGACCACCGGGTTGCTAGCCTCAGTCAGTCCGGAGATTTGGGTTATGTTCTAGCATAGCTGCTGAGATTGGCTTTCCTGGAAATGTATTTGGAACCCAAAGGTTGCAGTCAGAACGTTCCTTGAGCAGAGCTGTAAGGAGATGCACTTGTGAAGAGAAGAGAGACTTGTGGTGTGGGAGAAGCCATGGTACAGCCTGCTTGTCGCCGAGACTTCAGCGAAGTAACAGGGAGCTCTTGAGGTGGGTTGACTTTGCCAAGTCGCCTCAGACTAGGAAAGCCATGCTGTGCCAGCTCACCGGGAATCAGCTAACTACAACCCCACAGGAGGTTGCTAGAGACAGGGCTGCAAGCCTCCAGCCAATATTCTCAGCAGCCACAGTTGAATGTGCCAATGACCGAGAAGGCAGAGTGGGCCGCCATGTACAGTCGTTCCCAGTTGAGTCTGAAGGAGCCCATCTCATGCTGGGCAGCTCCAGCTGCAGTGTCACTTGAGGCCTTGTGGCCATGTGGTCTGGTCTACTGTGGCCACAAGCCTGCCAGGCAACTGTTTGGATACTCTGTAGTTTTTATAGTCGAAGGTACGACCTCGTGCTAGAACCTCCAGAAGCTATGCTGTGACTTCCATTTCAGAACTTGCCATGAACTTCAAATAACATTTTTCCACCCCAAATATTTCTGACATACTAATTTTCAGGAATAGTGCTATGGACCACAACAGGGCAAAAGTGTATTCATGAGTGGGGAATACAATGCCTCTTGGATATTATAATGGTGTGATTCTCCAAAGTTCAACCCTATCTGATAGTCATATTTCTTCATGTTTCATTTCTCCTTCTGGGTTTCCTTGGGCATCAAAGTAGCAACCTTGACACTGACTTCATGGAGAATATTGAAAGGTACATGAAATCAGGCCTGCAGAGCAGACAAATGATGCCTGTGACCAGCACGCTTCTTCCTGTTGGTTGCTCTTTCTTGACCTTGAAGGCAAGATGTGTGCTTCTTGTGCCTGATGGCTCCTATTGGAGGCTCATTGCATGCTTACTGAGTGCTTTCTACAGTTCTTGGTGCTTTTTTCCTATGAGTTAGATTTTGAGAATGAAATAGGACTAGTTTTCAACCAGGTGGTACATATCTATGTCCCAGAGTTTTGAGGCAGAGGCAGGTGGACTACGTGTTCAAGGTCATGGAGACCTAAAGGAGATAGAGTTCAAGACCAACCTGAACTACATGAAACCCTGTCTCAAAAAAAAAATAGTTTATGCCTTATTTTTTAACCCTACAAATCCTTGAGTCCATCATTAATTACATCGAATACAAAAAGAAATTACAAACATACCTTACTATCAACAAATGACTTTATCGAAAGCCCACTCAGCTCTCATCACTGTTGTATGTTTTATATTGTGATGCTTCTTTTCTAACTGACCTTGTCCTGTCATTAAAACTCTTTGATATTTTGAAATGAAAATATCCTGATGATATGGAAAATTCTAAAAAAAAAAAATTCCAAAAATTTCAGATATAGTTTTAAAGAATATAACACTATTGTTTCCTCAATGTAAGAGGCACACACCATGACGGAATAGTTGGGTCTTAACATCTTTTAGAAATCAATCTAAACCTTGGCCACACTCATACAGTTGCTGAGACTGACATATGAATGTAGAGTCTGCAACCATGAAGCCAATCCAGTGCTATAAAAGAGGAGCCTTTGGTCTGTGGCTAACTTTGGAGATATGTCTGGGTGTTCTCAGGTAACACTGAAAAGCAATTAACTGGCACATAACGAACAAAAATTTCCCATTTGGATTGCTCAAACAGCTCTGACAACAAAAGTCTTCTAAGGACAACTGTCTGCTATTCCAGTGATGTCTGAGAGTGCAAGGAAGGGTGCCTGCCAAGTCTTTAGGAACTAACAATGCTATAGCATCCATTTGGTTGAGCCAGGCTTGGTGGTCCAGGGCTGTAATCCAAACAATGGCGAGACTAAGGTGGGGAGAGTGGGAGAAGAAGGCAAGCTTGAACTGGAGAGTGAGGCCCTGTCTCAGACAACAGAAAAGGTTTGGTCTGTTGAAACCTAAGTACCACTAGGGAACTAGATGGTTCAAGAACAAACTATGGGAACTGTGCTTGAAAGCTTTTGCACTAAACTTGGTAGTACATCAACATGCTGAAAAATATTATTAATTCGCATCTCTGTCATTTTAACACTGTAGATAGAAAATGTGACTGCTTTTATAGACAATTCAGTGTTGATAGGAAACACTGTTCAATTCTCTTTCTACGTACAGAGGTCAGATAATTTCCTGAAACCAACTGGCAGCAATATTTGTAAAAACTTTGATATGATAATTCATTGTTTAGGCAATGAAGAAAAATGCTGATTTAGCAGAGGGAACGAGCAAGCACAAAATATCATTTATGGTGATTTTTGTGTTTTTAATCCACTTGATGGAATACTTAAGCAAAACTAATTTTGACAAGGTGCATCTCAGCAACCTTCACTGGGGAACTGTTCAAGCATTTGGATGAGAAAATATTTCATGCTATACAGAAGCTAGAGAGAGGTGATGGCTCACATAGGTTAGGAATTTCCACTTAGAAAGCATGCTGAAGTGGTAAGGCTTAAATAGTGCCCATATCCAGAAAACAATACTCACTGTCCTATAACCCAGTGCTTGGTTGTAGTAGGAGCCCCCTCCTTCCACTTAGTCAGGAATTTCAACTCTCCAAAGTATTCTTGAGAACCCCAGGAGTGTCCCACATGCATTAGTTTGTTAGTCTAGGACATTCACTTTCCTAATGGACCTGGCTGCTGCCATGTGTGTGTGTGTGTGGGCGGGGCTCTGCTAAATTAAATATCAGCTGGAGACGGGTTCCAGTGCTGCTTGACCCAGGCAGGGTGGCTCACTCCTGTAATCCCAGCCAGATCGTGAGGACTGTGCTAGCCTGAATTACAGGGCAAATTCCAGGTCAGTCTGATCTCCATAATTAGACGTCACAAAAAATAATAATAATAATAATAAAATAGTAAATTTTAAAATGCTGTCGCATTTAAAATATTCTACATCAGATACAGTTCCTTGTCATGCACTGTCATGCACTACTCGTGGTCTTAATGTTTGTCCCATTGCAAGTATTCAGCAGTGCTGACTACAAAGTGAGTAAGGAAACAGTCATATGCACTCTGCATCTAGTAGAGTCCCCCAGCAAGACTGCTTAAGCCCTAATGCCTTTAAAAACAAAACAGAATTACTCTGTTCAACTCCTTAGTTTTTGTAGCTGCATCCTATTATACCAAGACTGTTCCCTACAGGATAAATTGCTTGGAGAGTCAGCTCCCACTGGGCTCTTCTTAGCCTATAGGGACCTATATATGCCTGAAATATGGTCATTAGCATTTTTCCAATTATTTTCCCCTGAAAACATATCAGTGTCGGCATAAATCAAATTAAATGGACTAGGTGCAAATGAATTCAGGCAACAAGGAAGTTGCCTGTATCTGTCCATAGCTGTGTTAGAATCTTGGCCTTTGCCTACTTAGGTCGCATCGTTACGGTCCTGTGATCTTTGTAAAAGATGGTGTGCATCTGAAAGAGGAGACAAACTGTAACTAATAGTCTGAAGGCCCAGTCTTCTACAATTCCTCTTTTCCCATGTGTTCTCAATCTGTGATCCGACTTCTCAGTGCATCCTGAGATAAACATTGTATCGGGGCTGTTTGAAAACCAAACAGGGAAATGCATGGGAAAGAATTATGAAAATATTCAATATTTTGATATCACGTGTAAGGTTTGGAATTTTGTAGTGTTAACCAAATTAGTCTTGTCCACCTGTTCAGTTCTAACCTTTGCTGTGTGTTTCTGAGTCTATGTCTCTAAGGACTATGTGGGGTTATTTTATCTATTTATTGCTTTATTTATTCATCGAGTAGTCTTGGGATTGGGCCCAGAGCTCATCCTCGCTACACAAGTGTCCCACCACTGAGTCACACCTTTAACCAAGGACAAACTATCGTAGAAGTGATTCATTTTAAGGGACTCTGTGATGACTTAGCTCAACTCCCTGACTTTTCAACTGAGAAACATGATCCCCAAGGGAGGAAGGATCAATTAGATTGGGGTCCACAGAATCCAGGTTCCTGACCCACACAAGTGATCACTTCCCTACGTCACAGAGATGTTCTCCAAGACATTCTCTCTCTCGAGTTCTGGGATTATCTACACCAACAGTTGTCCAACATGCTCAGTCACTGGGTTTGCAAGGAAACTATGATATTTGTATACCATCCCTCACTTCCTGAGCTTCTACACTGCTCATGGAGCCCAGTAAAAGAGCAGCACAATGGTATCTATTGACCTCTTTCTGGGCAAGGCATTCTTTGGGAAACTGGAAATAGAGACAACTAGACCAACACATCACTGTATAACAGAGCCTATGGCCCTTTGCAACAATAGATGTAAAATTGCAAGAATATAGAGGGGGTAAACATCACCTGTTCTCTGAAGCTTGCTTATAGGGCCCACAACCAGCACTGGTCTGAACAGTGTGCATATCTATTGCTTCCCGCCCCCCTTCATCTTGAAGTAATATACAAGCTTCACATTTCCAAGTAAAGGCTACAGGTTAGACAAAATCTGCATGACTAACCAATGGACAGATGAAATGTAGCGAGATGGGGGCACATCAAAGAAAAGAACAGAGATTAGAAAAATGCTTCAGAGTAGACATGCTCTTCATGACCTGCCCACTGCTAATTAACTCAATAGAGGCATTATTTATATACAATAAAACAGTTGTTGTTTTATGGGAGTTCGATGTGTTTTGACGTATACATATACTACAGCACCGATATTACAGTGTCTTGAGAGGTGTTCCTATTTTCTAGCCACATAGTCTTGTCAGCTCCCTTTCCCTGCAGGCCCTAGGATAACTACACTCTGAAATGGTCTTTGCTCCAGCAGCAAGTCTCAAGGAAGTGCTTCAGCACTTCAGACCTTGAGGCAGACACTTGACCCTGAACCTAGTTATGACAGACCTTGTTAATGGGATACAGGACAGGATTTGGAGAAATGTGACAAAGACATGACCAGAGAGGTCCTGCTGCCTGGTCACACACAGGGGATGGAAGAATGACTCAGCTCCAGGGAGCAGGCTCGACCTTCCAAATGCAGGGCAAAGCCAAGGAATGTTGATAATCACAGGACAGTCTTCCATTAGTCACCTACGGTCTCAGAAGAGTAGAGCAAAGGTGGGGTGTGGAGCTGAAGTCAGAACTTAGAAAGCGTTGGGAAAGGGAGCTGCAGGAAGAGACTATAATTCCCAAGATCCACCCCCAAGTTTGGTACACAGCGTACACTCAATATTATTATCATCTCTGATCATAAGATAACTCTGCAGAGATGTGACTTCCTTGGGACAGCTACTTACATTGGAGGAACCAACCTGTCCGAGCAAGTCCTGGTATAAAATTAATCAGGTTCTTGTGGCTGACTCTGGTGCTTCAGAGGCAAGTTCTGACACACTTAACCATAGGAAACTTTATAAGTTTTCCAGTGGAAGAGCCAAACAGCTAATGGTTCTGCATTACCCACCAGAAGGAAAAAAAAAGAAAGAAAGAAAAGAAAAGAAAAAGAAAATCAAAGAGAAACATTATCCACACAACATTTGGAAAATATGAACTGCCGATGGCTCTGGGCACATGGAAAGAAAACCAAGCTAAGATAAATAGTAAGCAATATAAGATCCCTGTTTCATGTCTACTTTAATTATTCTGTTACAAGCTTTATTCTAAATGCTTATTTTAAAATCCCAGATGACTGAAAAAATAAAAATAAAAATATGCAACTTCCAGTGGAAATTAACATCTAGAGGAAAGCTATTTTTGAGGATTTTATTCAGTGGTATTTTTAATGTTTGAGTAGTATTTTTCCTCCAGTGGAAACCACAGTTGTTTTGGAGAGAGTGACGATGTCACCCAACTAGCTTGTTAGAGTGAGCACTTCCATCCTAAGAATTCTTCTTCAGAGAAACAGAGAAAGACAGACAGATACACACAGAGCAAGGGGGGAGAGACAAACAGACACAGAGACAGACAGAGGATTTCCTTGTGCTGTGGAGACAGAATTGGATGAAAAAGAACAAAAACCCTGGAACATTCACTATCCACCAAGAGCCTCTGGTGTGGAAATGTCTGGCCAGATGTCCAGCAGACCATGGACAAAGCTTGACGATGCTTCTCCTCTAGAGACAGGAACAAATTTTAAAATTTGGCTTCAAGTGAACTACGCGATATTAATTTGTATCATGACCATAACATCCTCAGACTGCAGATGCAGTCGTAAAACACCTCCTACATTATAGAAGCCTTAAAGTGGAGTGCTGGAAAGATGGCTTAGTGGTTAAGAGTGCTGGTTGCTCTTCCAGAGGACCTGGGTCGGATTCCTAGGACCCATATGGTGAATTACAACCTGTAACTCCGGTCCCCGGGGTTCGATACTCTCTTCCTGCCTCCACAGGCACCAGGCATGCCCAGGGAGCACACACACACATGCAGACAACAGCTACAAATATAAAATAAAATAAAATGTAAAAAATAATTCAAAGAGTGATAATACACATTTTACTATTCACTGTGATAAAAATCAGACAGAATTTAAGTTGATTCATACCAGATTGTGAAACTGTTAATCATTTGCCATGAAGAGACTTAGCATTCTTGCAGCTGAGAAAATTATGTATGATGTAAACTCGGAGTCTTATCTCTATAGACAGTGAAGACTAAGGAAAGTAAAAGCTAATTTTTAAACTAGGGTAGCAATTCTCTCTACTTGTAATCCATTTCAGGATGAAAGCTTATTTAACTATGTAAGGAAATTAATATATCTTGCCCAGGGAAAATTGTATCAGCTTTGCCTCTCTGTAAAAACATTTTTTGTTCAGTCTGGCTAGAGGAACGTAGTTTGGTTTGAAATCAAATCCAAATGACCATTATTCATAAGTATCAAGTCTTTATGTTAACTGTAAAAATCTTGTGATTTCCCATTCTGTTTCATCATAGGTCAGGTGTGGTGGTGTACAATGTGTTTCTAATTTTGGGGAGAGAGAGGTGAGAAAAGCAGTAGCTTCAGGTTAGCCTGATCTACATAGATGGTTGAGGCTAGCCTAAGTTACATGAAACCTGATCTTAAAAAGTTATATTTGTGCCGGGCATGGTGGCGTACGCCTTTAATCCCAGCACTCGGGAGGCAGAGGCAGGCAGATTTCTGAGTTCGAGGCCAGCCTAGTCTACAAAGTGAGTTCCAGGACAGCCAGAGCTATTCAGAGAAACCCTGTCTCAAAAAAACCAAAAACCAAAAAACAAACAAACAAACAAAAAGTTATATTTGTATGTGTACTTACAATATTATTGTATAGTAAATTCACCAGGTAGATGATGTATACTATCTTATCATTTGCACATAAAGGAAAGAGCAGGAAATACAGACTAATAGAATGACCAGCTTACAATTACTATCAGCCTTGAACAACCCAGGCCTGAATATACAGATCAATGTATTTGTATATGTTTTCTTGTGAGATATGTAAAAATTTGAAAAAACTTACAGACTACAAAGTCATTAAAGTAATTAAGCAAAAGGTATGTCGTGAGTATAAAAGTAGATAAGTGTAAGTAAACAATGAGCTAGTTTATCACATACTACTGTAAACACGTATAAATCTTATTTGAAAGTTAAAACTTGGCAAAGCTTATGTAGTACAGGCTAAATAAGTACAGACACCATGCATGGCTTCATTCACAGTGAAAAGAGTGTGAATAAACATAAAGAATGCAAATTGAATCATATCTGCATACAATGAATGTACAGGTGCACATGTGGTCCTGGCATAACCCGTGTGCTGCTTCCTGCCACTGCCTCTGTGTGCTCAGGTGCTGTAAGTAACTGGTTCAAAGAATGTTATGTGTGGATACGTTATCTCCATGTGAGCAGTAAATCATGGCTTGCAATGGAAAATAATCTTTCATGAGCTGGGGAAAGGGCTCAGTAGGTAAAGTGGCTGCTAGGCAAGCACCAAGACATGAGTTCAAGCCCTTAGAATGCATGTGAAGCCTGGTATGGAACTGTGTACCCAGACCTTGTCTCAAACAAAGTGGATAGGGAGGCCAATACCTGAAGGTATCATCTGATTTCAACTCTCTCTCTCTCTCTCTCTCTCTCTCTCTCTCTCTCTCTCTCTCTCTCTCACACACACACACACACACACACACATGCACAGAGAGACAGACAGACAGATGAAAACACACATATAAATAAAAATAAAATAAATCTTTTTTTTAAGAGTTTATGTTGGGCAGCTTTGGTGTCATGAGTTAGACACACCAGCTAGAGAGGTTAGGAGAAACTCTCTGAAAGTATTTTTGCTCATTTGCTGTATTTGAAATGCCTCTAGTCACATGCACACCATACTTAGGAATACATACTTCTGTTACAGTGTTGTTAAATAGTTGACAGACTATTTTCGAGCACACCACCATATACCAGAGCTTTGAGCTTTCCCCATACAAGTATCACAGTAGCTTAAGTCGCAAAGGGTGTGGCATGATCCAGAAGCCCGTTTCTCCTGCTCCTTAGCTCTCAACTTCGTTCTTTTACCTGTCTAATCATTAACTCCTGATATACAATGTGATCATCAGAGTCCCTGCCTCACTGGGCTACCCCGGAGCTTTGCTGAGAAAGCATGGGTAAAACACATAGCCCGGATTTAGAATGAAAAAATAAATGCATTTATGTATCTGGTACCAATCCTAAATTGTAGAACTGCCAAAATGAAAAAGTGTCCTAGCTTCTTAGAAATTCTCAAATGACATACAAGCATGCAGATTAAACTAAATTTCTGTTTGACAATAATGGAGTGGATCCTTAATAGAAAGTTAGAGGGCCGTGACCTAAGCTTACACGTTGGTGTGCTGTGTATAGAGGACTGGAGGCAGGGAAGGCAGATTTACACACATTCCTTCTGTTTATTCAAGTGCTTCCTCAGAGATGGTGACGTCATTTACTTTTGAGATGGGTGAATTTAACAATTCAAAATTTAATCCATGGGAGAAGAAATATGGTGAAACCTTGCAAGAGTCTAGGTCAAGCGAGAAGTTACCACTGATTTTCAAAGATGAGCCTTGTGTCCCTTTCTCTCACATCTTTCCTTTCTAGAATCCTCTTGAGTTGTGTCTCCCATCCCACCCCCCTGAGACAGTTTCTCTATGTACCCTGGCTGTCCTGGAATTCACTCTGTAGATCAGGATGGCCTCAAACTCAGAAATCTGTCTGCTTCTGCCTCCTAAGTGCAGGATTAAAGGCATGTGGTGCTGCTCGGCTCAAGTTGTGTCTTTTAAGACTCTCCCAGCTGACTGTGATGTCAGAATAATATCCAAGTATCATTTTCATCTCTAGTCAAATAACCCCTTTATCAGGCCTCATCTCTACAAATTTAAACCTGTTTTATTCACCAAGATTTGAACAGTTTAGCCTTAAAACAATCTCTCTCTCTTCTTTTCTTTTAGCCATTATACTTTATTTCCTAGGGAGAATGTAAGTTTACCCACGAATTAAACAGAAAGTACAGAGTTCCTACAAACTCCCTTTCTTCCCACACACCCCAAACCCTGTTGAATTATCTTGGTTCCCTTGTCAAAGATGGGGTGGCCATTTCCTTTGGTTCTGTTTCTGGGCTGTCAAGTCTTGGAGGTCCATTTGTTTATTCTTTGCCAACACCACACTGTCTTGATTACACTAGTTTTATAGTAAGTCGTGGTCAGATGGGGTCACTCTTTTGAATCTGTTTTTCTCCTGCAGTCTCTGTTCTGGTCTCTACCTTATTGATTTTAGGACTAGTTTAGTGATAACCACAAAGTAAGTTGTTGAAGGTTTTATTAAACTGCATCGAATCTCCAGACTGGTTGAATTGAAAGGGACTTGGTAATAATGGTGCAGTTGCCTACCTGCCAGTGTGAAGCACCGCTCCATTTCCTTAGGCTTTCTTCGTGCTTGCTAAACATCAACATTTTGCCGTTTGCCTCCTGTAAGTCATATACAGATTTTGTTCTGTTTATTCTCAGGTATAGCTCCTTTTTGTGTTAGTATAAATGATACTGTTTTAAATTCACATCTAGTTGATTTTTTTTCTATGGATGGAAGAGATTGATTCATATATTAAATGTATCCTGCAACCATGTTATAGTGGCTAATTTGTTTCAGGAGTCTTTACGTGTATGTATATATGTATGTATGTATGTATGTATGTATGTATGTATTGTATTGTTGCAGGAAATATTTAAAAAGTGGTGACCCAGCATGTTCCCGAGCAAGTGTGGGCACCAGCGGACCACAGGGCTCTAGATGGGTGATCTCAATTGGGCGGTCTCCTGTGGGGCTGGAGCCTCCAAGTTCCTCTCACTGCCGCATAACAACCACCCACCCCACAGTAAATGTGTTTGTGAGTGTATGTATATGTGTGTTTGTGTTTCTGTGTGTGTTTGTTTGCATGTGTGTGTGTCTGCCCATGAATGCATCCATGTGTGGAGGCCAGAGGTTGACACCAGGAGTCTTTTTCTACTACTTTCCAGTTATTTATTTATTTATTTATTTATTTATTTATTTATTCATTACCTATCTATCTATTTATTTATTTACATTTCAAGACAGGGACACCCACTGAATCTAGAGCTTTCCTTCTAGGCTAGCTGGCCAGAGAGACTCCAGGATTGACTTATCTGGGCTCCCCTAGCACTGAGGCTGTGGGTGTTGTTCACCTCGCCTGGCCTGGCTGTTAAATGGGTTCTGGGGATCCAAACGTTTGCTTGAATGGCAAGCACTTAATCCACTAAGTCAGAGGTTCTCAACCTTCCTAATGCTTCAAGCCTTTAATACAGTTCCTCATCCCCCAAACACAAAATTATCCTCATTGCTACTTCATTAACTGTAAGTTTTCTACCATTATAAAATCATAATGTAAATAGCTTTTGAAAATACAGGTTTGGGGGGGGTCACGACCCACAGGTTGAGAATCACTACACTGAGTTGCTCCTCAGCCTAGCATTCTACTTAAAAAAACTTTCGTGGTTGCCTTGGAGTTTGCAACATACATTTATGACTAATCCAGTTCCACTTCCAAATACTATCTTGCCTCACTGGCAATGCAAGTGACTTACACTCCTCGTTCTTCCGCCCTCCTTCCATTTCCACCGCCGGGTGGCTCATTCCCCTCTCCCCGTAAGCAAGAAGCCAGAACACATTTTCTCTGCCAGTTTTCTGGGCAAACGATTACCGTGTTAGAGCAATTAAAGGTAAGCAAGAATAAGGTGTTTTCTTTCCCTTTACTCCGTTCCTTCTGTGTTTTTCTTTTTTATGAGGTTTCAGTTTTCGGATCTGTTTTCAAGATCTTTCGGCGTTTCTTGCAGGCAGGTCTGCTGGCAGCGACTTGCTTTAGTTTTGCTGCCTGAGAAGGTCGATCTGACTTCGCTTTGAAGGAAGGAGGACACTTTGACTTTTCCACTCTTTTGACGGATAATTTCACCAATTTTAGATTGGTGGGAGAGTCTTTTCTTCTTCAGACGTTTTAAATATTACATCCTTCTGTCTTCTTGCTAGAATAGCTTTGGCACAAAGCTTGATGCAACTCTCATCTTTGTTTCTGTATAAGATGTGTCCTCTCGCATCTCTTTATTCCCAGACTCTTCTTTGATTCTACAGTTTAAATACACTATTCCTGGGTGCCAAGTTTGTTTGTTTGTTTTGTTTTGTTTTTTGTTTTTGTTTTTTGTTTTTGGTTGACGTCTCTGAAATCCCAGCATCTATGGCTTGATTTTTGTCAGTAATTTTTGAAAAGCCCGAGTTATTGATTTTCCAGTATCCCCCTTCTCCTGTTACAGCTTGATTTCATCTTTTGTCATTATCCTAAGCCCAGTTGTTAGGAATTATCCCCCCACCTTGTTTTTTTTTTTCGAATGGCGTTTCAATTCTCAAAGTTTGTATTGACATATCTTCCAACTCATGCATTTCTTCTCTGCTGATGAGCCAGCACAGGCATCCTATTTCCGTGTCCAGTACTTGCAGTTCTTAAGCCTTGTGAACTGTACCTGTATTGCTCACCTGATGTTACGTGCTGTCCACATTTCCCAATATACCAAGTCATGTGTTAACTGGCTATTTTAAATGCCTCATCTCTTCTGCATTTAAGCCTGATTCTGGTGGTGGTTGGCTCATCATTTCAAGCCATGGCGTGTGTGTGTGTGGGGGGGGGGAGAACACGTATATAAGAGGATGCACATTCATGGGGTGCATGTGCTTGTGGAAACCATGAGGTTGGCTTCAGGTGTCTTCCTCAGGCACTTTCCACCTTGTATTGTATTGTATTGTGTTGTATTGTATTTTTGAGGCAGGGTCTCTCACCAATTTGTCTAGACTTACTTGCCAGGGAACCCCAAGACTCCACCCGCCTCCACCTTCCCTGCACTGGGATTACAGAGGCACGCTGCTCTCTTCTCTGCATGGATTGTGGGATTGAACCCAAGTCCCCATGCTTGAGCCATAAGCACATGACCAACCGAGCCATCTGTCCAACCCCCTCTTCTGTTTTTCTTCTTTTTCTCCCCCACTCTTTATTTTGCCTTGGCACTTCTTATTTGAAAACAGATGAGCTGTATTAGGAACGTGGCAGACAGGCCTATATAGTATACAGTTTCAGTATGACAGGAGTTAGGCTATTATTATTTGCTGAAGCAATTGGAGACTAAAATTTCCTCTATTGTCTATGTTTTTGTTTGCTATGTTGTCTCTGGGTGTCCCTGCATGCTCCTACAGTAGTGTGAGAGGCCGGAGTTCTTTTAGGTGTGGTGTTCTGCCATTATAGAGGCAGGCACTCCAATGTGGTAGTAAGGTGAGGGGGTAGGGCAGCATTCTGCAGTCCTGTGTTTGGGTCTCAGTTGTGTTGTTGCTCTCCCTTTTCCTACGGTGAGATTAGAACTGGGCTGGGACTGGTGTTTCCCTTTGTTTAGATTTAGTTGATTTTGGTAAGCCCCAATTGGTAAGGTACCAATAAACTCATTTTCCTGGAGGGCTATTGAGCCTAGTGGAGGAGAGATCTAGAAGTATTTAATTCTTATTTTTATTTTACTTTTGTATTTTCTACTGTGTTTTAAGGGTTACCATACAAAGTAGTGGGCTCTACTGTGACACTCTCAAAAAACATATGTCATCACACTCCATTCTTGCCCTCACCGCTGTCCCCTGGTCCCCCCCCCAGCTGTTTTCCCTCCTTTCCAGTAGCCCCTCCTCCTGCCTTCATGTTGTGTTGTAGAGTCCGTTGCCCTTTGTTCTCCCCCCCCCACCCCCAGGTTCCTTACAGACTCCCTTTAAACCTCTTTCTTCTTTCTCTTAGTCTAAGAGCATTTTTAAAGGATCACATACCACCCCCCATATGGATGTGCATACCCCTTTGACAAAAGCAAAAGGACAGTGGTCTCAGATTTTCATAGCTGGAGCTGGTTGTGTTCCTAGAGGGAAATTCAGACATCTTAAAATAGCAAACCTCACGGAAAGTACATAGGGGAGAGAACATCTGGAGTTTTAAGTTTGCAAGTTGCTCTGTGCTGTGACCAAGGAGTCCTGGGACTGCAGTTTCAAGTGTTCCTGCTCTGGCTGTGGCACTGGCTCTGCTCCCAGTCCCTGTGATCTCCTGGTGTGCTGGATAGTTTTGTCAACCTGACCCAAGTCATAGGTGAGGAGGGAACCTCAGTTAAGCAAATATCTCTGTAAGAGTGGGCTGTAGGCAAATAATAACTGGTGGGAGAGGACCTAACCCACTGTGGGTGGTCCCATCCCTGGGCTGGTGGTTCTGAGTTCTATAAGAAAGCAGACTGAGCAAGCCATGAGGAGCAGGCCACTGAGCAGCATCCCTCCATGGCCTCTGTCTCAGGTTTCTCCCTGTTTGAATTCCTGCCCTAACTTCCTTCAGTGCTGAGCACTGATTGGAAAGCATGAGCCAAAAAAACCCTTTCCTCAGCAAGTTGCTCTGCCCCCCCCCCCCCCCCGGTGTTTATCACGACAATGATAACCCTAACAGGGACAGCTGTTGAGTTGTGATTGTCTGTCTGTCTGTCTCTAACATTTAGGGCAGTAGTTCCTCTGTGTCTTCAATTCTGATTAGATAACTGTAGATTTCAGTTTGATTAGCTTGTCCCTTGTCATGGAGATGGAAATGACAATTTTGGGGTTTTGAGTGTGTGTGTGTGTGTGTGCGCGCGCGTGCGCGCGCATGTGTGTGTTGTTGTTTGGTTTTGGTGGTTCTGAATATTAAACCCAGTATATGTTAGGCAACAGCTTTACCAATCAGTTATACCTCCAACAACAGACTCCTAAGCTCTTTGCATATGAGACAGAAAACAGGAAAGCCCTTAGCATTTCTTTGCGAGTTCTTTTTTAAGAAGCCTGTCCAGGCTGGTTACATAGAGCAGGGGTAAGATCCCTGGCGGTGCCAACCCAGTAGCCTGAGCTCCATCTCTGAATGGAAGGCAAAACTGACTCCTGAAAGTTGTCCTCTGACCTCCATGGGTGTGTCACTTTCAGAATGAGAAAGTGCTACTTTCAAATTTTCTATTTGTATTTTGCATAAGCTCAGACAATCTACATCTTTACTTTTTTGACTCCTGTTGAGAAAAAAATGTTTAATACTTCCTTTTTCTAAACACATTCTTCCCAAATTATATGCTCTTATCATTGTTATTGTTACAAATATACAAAGAAAAAGAAGAGGAGAAGGAGGGGTGGGGAGAAGAGAAGGTAGAGGAAAAGGAACAGCAACAGTAGATGCAAATACTAAGCTAGGAGTCACTTTTTAACACTCAACTTCCCTGAAGTTTGGTGTCCTTTAAACTGTGTGTGCTTGGCTTGTTTCACTTTTAGAAGACTCATTGCTCCATATTTTTTGTAGCAATTTAAATTCAACATTTACCCTGACTCCCTGGTGAGTCACTGCCAATTAGGTCAAAGGTCATTGGAGTCATTTTTACAATGCTCTCTTAAACTCCTTAGTAAGGTCTGCAAAGTGAGTTGGAGTGGACCTTGGACAGTTGTGCAGATTGTGAAATGCGGAAAGAAGACTGCTCACCCAGATGTACTTATTTGGTAGCAACAGAAATGCATGTGCTAATAGGTAGCTCATTAAAAGAGTGATTTTAATTTTATTCAATAGGAATATTTGCCTTTTAGGGATCTGTTAGCAGGATTATTAGAACTAGGAGATAGTATTTGGCACTTTTGTATCTTAACTACTTGGTTAAATATTACTGCTCTCCATGGTTGTATCTATTTATGGCCATGCACAAAATATGATAATTTGTAAAATTTTACAAAGGGAAATGGAAGCTTGAGGAAATTGTAATACATATTCAAAAATTTCTTGTCGACTGAATTATCATTCTGTTTAAACTTTCCAAAATGCTTTAAAAAAAAAAACAAAACCTTTAAGTGAGTTAAACCAGCTATTACTCAATGCTCATATTTTTATTCCAAGAACATCATATTCTACAGCTGTGATCCCTGACCAGCGAGAACTGCTTAAGTTATAAGACAAGAATCAATTGGTGCTTTCAGTAACTGCCCTCATTTATGGAGATGCAAACATTCTGGAAAGTTACAATGTCGGGGTGGGGGGGGAAGGTGTCTATAAGCATTTACACTAACATCGCTGGCACTTTTGAACAGTTGAAACTGGTCAGTCTACAGAAGCACAACCAATTGCCACTAGCATGAATTTGGGGATAACAGGAACAATACCCCACAGCATTTAACGATGGCTTCCTATTGCCCTATGTGGTTTCAAGTGCTTACTGTGTGTTATAATCATCCCTAGTGCTGCAGCGTAAGTACCATCTCCATTTCACAGATGAATAAACCGAGGCATAGAGAGGCTAAATGACTGTGGCACTGGTGCTTACAACCGAGCTCACTCTGAGTTCTGCAGCCATTGTTCTTAACACTGTATTTTTAGGGTGTTACTATATATATATATATATATATATATATATATATATATATATATGTGTGTGTGTGTGTATATATATATATATATATATATATATATATATATATATATATATATCCATGATTAAAAACAAAACAAAATGAAAAACAAGTAATTAGTTTTGTTCTTTTTTCTCTTTTTATGTTTACCCTGTAGCTCATTCAGAGGTATGTTCTAGATTTCAAACAAAAATAGTGCTCAAATCAATTTATATAGTCTTAACTTCTGTTTTGAAGCCAGGGCCTTATGTATGCTAGACCACTCCTCTACTACTGAGCTAAATCTCCAGTCGTAATCATAGCTTTATGAGTCTCTTGAGATGCTTTATGTATTGCTTATTGTCTTATTAGACCTGGAGATTATGTGTATTTTTAGAGGGTATCGTTTTTTGGATTTAAATGCAATTTAAATGTACCACAGATATCTACATTATACAATCCAAAGTTAGATTGTAACAATGTACTAACAAGGCAAAGAAGAGATATTAAAGAGTCTAGTGTCAGGTCAGTTTCAGAGACCCCAGATTCAGACTCAGCTGTGTCTACAACACGTGTGTGTGTGTGTGTGTGTGTGTGTGTGTGTGTGTGTACACGGGCGCGCAGTATTCCTTTGTTGGGCTTGGAATACTTTAAAAACAAACAAACGAACAAACACCATACCCACAGACCTAACATTTATGCTTCCAAAGACCAACCAAAAGTGATTGCTTGAACCCATAGCTCCCAGCATAGCCGGTGAGCCGTCCTGTTAAGGTCTGTAAGTTGGAGGACTCGTTCTTCTTTCAGTCTAAACAGTGAACTAGACTCAGTCTGAAACAAGACTTGCACCTTTTCTGCATCCATTTAAGATTATCTTTGTCATTTTTTAAAGCAACATGAAAACAAAGTAAGTTTATCCAAAGCCTTCTCCTGTCTTGTCAAATTCAGGCTTGTGCTCTCACTTATTGAAGCTGTTGTTTATTTGTAAATGCTTAAGATAGTTTATTTTTAAATGGCCCTGCAACTTCACTCCCCTTGAGAGGTTTTGCAAGACGGATTTGTTATATATTTTTATTTGCATTTGCTCAGTAGTCAAACTTTGGCCCAGAAAAATCTTAATCACTTGGAGGCTTCCCTCGTTCTGTGGCAGAGAGCAGAGACTGAGCTGCGTCCGGTCACCTGGGAAGGAGGGACCCCACTCTAACACCAGGAGGGCTGGCTGCCAGAACGCAAAGTTGGCTTTTTTTTTTTTTTTTTTGCAACTGGAAACTCAGGCGGGATGGGCGGCGACCGGGTCCAGCCACGCAGCTAAGGAGTAAGCGAGCCTCAGAGAACTCTATAGAGAGCCAGGGCAGTATGAGCCAGGCTCGGACCCAGGCTTGGCAGCCCACTCGCTCCAGCAGCGCCTCCCAAAGCCAGACGCAGCTTTCCATGGAAGCCGCGAGAGTGCCCCCCCAGACCTGAGCTCAGCCGCACCCGTCGCTCGCCCCTTTCTCTTCCCTCCCTAGCCGCACACAGACGAGCACGTGAGCCGGGCAGCTCGTCCCAGCTGGGGCTCAGCTGACCTCCTCCTGATTGGCTGAGAGCAACGTGGGCTGGGGTGGGGTCTGGCCGCCTGCGTCCTTCACCATTGGCTCTCCGGGAACCCGCCTCCGCTCAGGTGAGGCGGGCCCGCGGGCGCGCGCGTCGGGGGGGGGGAGGCTGCTGAGCGGGAACGCGCACCCTCGGCTTTCCCTCCCCTCGCCGCGCGCCCGAGCGCGCCTCCGCCCTTGCCCGCCCCCTGCCGCTGCCTCAGCGCCTCAGTGCACAGAGCCTCCTCGGCCGAGGGGACGCGAGGACCGTCCTCGCTGCCGTCGCGGGCAGTGTCTAGCCGGGCCTTGACAAGCTAGCCGGAGCAGCGCCCAGGAACCCGAGCCGGAGCTCGGCGAGCACAGCCTGCAGCTCCCGCCTCGCCGTCCCGGGGGGGCGTTCCGCCTCTGGACTTGTCCCTTTCTCCGCGCGTGCAGACAGAGCCGGCGCTTAGGCCCGAGCGAGCCCGGGGGCCGCCGGCCGGGAAGACAACGCGGGCACCGATTCGCCATGGAGGGCGCCGGCGGCGAGAACGAGAAGAAAAAGTAAGCCGGGCCGCCGCGTTCCGTGGGCTGGCTTTTTTTTTTTTTTTTTTTGTCTCCGCTCCTCTCCCGTCCCCCCCACCCCAGCCTCACGCGCCGGGCTCCCCCGCGGTCCACGTCGCCATCTTGGCGCGGGGGGTGGGAGTCGCGGGCCCAGCGCTCGGCGGGGCTGGGGTCTCCGCCCCGGACGCCCGCCCCGCGCCGTCGCAGCCCAGCCTGCCCCGCGCGCCCATCCGGCCGAGCCGGCCAGAGCCGAGGACGCCCCTCGCTCCCGCGCCTTCCCGCCCCGTCCTTCGCGTTAGCCGCGAGCAGCCGGCCCCGGGCGGACCCTGTGCGCGCTGCCAGCTTCCTGGGGTCGAGGCCCTCCGAGGCCGAGCCGGGGTTCCCCCGAGCCGCCTCGCTGCGCCGCGGCCGCCGCTGCTTTTGTAGGTTAGGGAGTTTCTTCGGGGGGCCCCGAAGACGCTAACTTTCTAGTTTGCACGTGCGGGTTTGGTTGTAATCTGGAAAAACTTGCCTCCATCAGAGTAACGGGAATTTAGGAAAATGGCATCATTTTAAACAACTTCCAGTTTCTACAAACTTGTGTTTGCATCACCTGTCAGGAGAGCCCAGATGTTATGTATCAATATGTGGATGCCTCGTTCACTCCTGAAAATAACTTACGGATAGTTTTGGTTAAACTTAGGCCGATAATTTAAATGGGGGGGGGGCGCTGTATATAATGAAAGCCGTCGGTTAAAATACTGCAAATTTATTGGAACACCTGAAAAGAATTGTATCCAAAAACCATCTGAAGTGTGAAATCTTCTATGAGAATTCAGTGTGAGTTTATGAAACATCTTGTGGTTTGAGTCTAAGGAGAACATTATAGAATTGAGTATAGCTAGTGGTAAGATCGACTCCTGCCGCCAGCACACAATTTTGTCTACTTCGATATTTTAACCTTGAGAAAGTCAGTTTAAGGAGTTGAAGGTTTGTAGTAAGAGCTGTGGTTACAAGGCTGGTTTAATTTACTGTTAAGTCCTTCTAGTCTTCTGGAAGAGATTAATTCCCCTTATCCATATCAACAGAAGAGATAAACATTCATTTTCCTGCTGTTCTGGACATCCCTTCCTTGTCTTGGTCTTTATTCCATAGAACGTCCAGGTCTTAGTTTGTATGCACCCAAAGGAAGCACTTTGGAAATGTTTTAAAGTGATCATGCAAGTCTAGACTCAACTCCAGAGTTACCAGAATTAGTTGCAATTAATTTTGCAGAAGTGACTACAATGCTTTTGATGAAATGATGGGCTGCTATTCTCTAAACCTTAGGCAAATTGCCATTGTGTACTTACTATCCTTATTAAATGCTAAATATATTAATACAATACACCAAGTTATACACCAATCACTTCTCTTTCATATACGCTGATTTTTTTTTTTTTTTAATTTTAAATCAAAAGTAGTTTCATAGTGGATAAGTAAGTTAGTTGTGTATTGGGCCCAGTTCTAAATGGTTTTTAGGCTTTCCTCAGAGCCATCTGTTAATTTAATTTTTTTCTCGTTTGAGATGTTAGCAGCTTTAGATCAGATGGGATTATATTTCTTAATATAGAGGTTCTTAATATCACTAAAAGATAAACGAGTGATGGGCCACTCAACAACCCTTAGGTGCCATTTATTAAATATGTCTTTTTGTAATCACAATTTCGTTGAAAGATTGAGAAGTAAAAAAAATTTTTCTCCAATTATTCCACCTTAAATGAGCCTCCAAAGTGAACGTGGGGGAAAGGATTTTGCTTTTTTTAATAGCGTATAGAAGAAAGCAGAAGAGAAAATGCATAATAGATTTAATAGTAGGTATGTGCTGTTGACTCTTAGCTGTTGGGGCTGAACTTGATTGACCTAGTATGTGTGTGGATTCTTAGATTTCAGAAGAATGTCAAGCTCATTCTGTTTCTAGCTAAACTTTTCAAAGCCCCCCCCCAAAAAAAAATTGAGTCACTAAAGTAAAATCTCTTAAAGACATTTCTTAATTTCCCCTTTTTAGTTTTGATCACTAAAAGTCAAGAAATTCATTTATTAATAAAATTTAGCTTTCCCCCTTGTTTGAGGAATCAGTAGTCTACTGATTTAGAGGGTAGGAATTCAGGAGTAGATGGATACCCACAAGTTGGGGTCCCAAGCCTTTCCACTTGTGATTGTTGGCAAGTTACTGAATACTTGTGGATTATATGTCCCCCCCCCCCGCAAGAGGATAATACTACCCTTCTGAAAATAATAAGATAATGTATTTAAAGCCCTTAGGCCAGCATATGGAATGGGAGGCTTTGTAACATTTTATATACTTGAAAATAGATGTTAACTGTTATAACATCTATAACAGTCTGTTATAGTTCAGACTTTCATAATCTTCAAACCTTTCTTCTGTGCTTTCATGCATTTTTTTTCGTATCAAAAAATGAGAAGACTGGCTCTGAATTGAAAGGCTGGAAAGAGTTCTTTCCTGAAGAAGCCCTGTCCTTGGACCATGGCATCTAGCATCAGTTGTTTGACTGAGCATATGATAGACTTTAGGCACCTCACTGTAGTTCCCCATCCCATTGTTTCTTCCCTAAATAGGTCATTCTGAATCTACTCTGGGCTCTAGTCATAAGCATATGCTAATCATGCTGTTCACTCTAGCAAGAGAGACCTAAGGGAATGTAGGTTTAGAACTGGTAGTAGCTTACTTTTTTTTTCCTTGTTCTGATGCTCAGGTTTTGAGTAGGCAAATATAAATACTATTTCCTGCAGGAATTTAATAGCAATATGGTGCTTAGTACACTTTCTTATTTAGGGTTACTTAGTTGTCAGGGTATTTTAACATGTTCCAATCCACTCCAAAAGCACCTTGTGAAGTCTAGAGATTGTCCCAACTTTCTGATGGTGTGCAGGCTCAAGGTTTAGACATTGTTCTTACATTCCAGTGTTTTGTATGCCAAGGATGATATATAGGAGGCTAAGGCAGATTAGTCTCTTGACTTTTGTTGTTGTCAAGAATTTAAAAGTTTATGATGTTGGTTGTATGATAATTATTTGCATACATGAATATTAGATATTTAGGTTAAAAGATGGATATCTGAAACACTCATGACATTTTTTTTAAAAGTCTGTCTCCTCATCAAGAGAAAGTAACCTAAATGTATCTGTGGGGTTGAACTACCTTCCCACCAAGAAACTGATTTTAACTTACAAGAAAAAAGTTACTTTGTTTCAGTACCCCTCCCTTTGGGACTAGACAGCAATAGGCAGGTTTTACCTAGCCATCTCCTGCTTGTAGTATAGGTATTTATTGCATGTTTTCTGCTTGACTCTGAAGGGTTTGAAAAAGAATTTAACAAGTCAATGTTGTCATTGCTCAGCATTTTTGGTAAAAGTATAGGGAGAATGTTTAATCATAAAAATTTAATTATAGCAATTTTGTTTCCATCTCTTGAGGTATCAAGAATGAACTACTTGGTATGTGTATTGAATTTGATATTAAAGTTCATGGTTTCTCCAATAAAAATAAAAAGACTCATCCAAATTGTAAAACAAAAATCAAAAGAGATTACTACATGACTTTCTATAGTGTTTAAAGTGATTGTGTTTGTCTTATTTAGTTGTTTAAAAAACTAACAACCTATTCTGGTCTAGCCATTTCTAAGTGTAAATTTTGGCTGTGGCAAATTTTGTCATGTAACCAACTTTTTCTTCTTGCAAAACAGAATCTATGGCCATTTTACAGCTCCCAGTTTCCCACTAGCTTTAGCTTCTTGTGCCACCATTCTGAATCTCTGAATCATAAACCTGAGTACTCTAGATAGATACCTCATGTAACTAGAATCATGGTAGGTTTTGCCTTTTTGTGGAATTTACCTCAGATGATGATTCATTTACAAACAGAACAAAATGTCAAAGAACAGTTTGTAAGTAAAAGCTTTTAAAAAGAATGTTAAATACCTTTAAAGTAGGAGTGAATTTTTTCTAGTAACCTGGAAAGAGTTGGTCTCTTAAAATTTTCTCAGAAATATTTAGTGTCAACTAATATATGCCTCTTCTATTGAAGATAAAACCCCATTTAAGATAGTAATTAAAATGGTATCATTTTATAAAACAAAATGTTCCCGTTTAGTTGTTCTGCCCATCTCCACTATCATTTATTAGTGTTTTCTTGTTAAATTCTACTTGGTTGGAATACTAAATATAAAGATTATTTTAAGGTATCATTTTGAATTTTATTTTCCTTGTTAATAGGAAAAAGCTAGTGGTGGAACATAGCTTATGTTTAGAATTGTCATAATTAGACAAAGTAAGTGTGCTTCAGTGGTGCTGTTTTCAGTGATGAATTACAAATGTTATATACTTGCCCCTTTATCCTGATAGTTTGTGAAGATAAGTTTGCCCAACTGACAACACTGATAAAAGTAAGCAGAGTTTAAGGGGAAACTTGGATTCTTAAAGTAGTGTTTTAGTTCTTGTGGGCCTTTTCTTATAAATT
The DNA here is from genome assembly GCF_900095145.1 of Mus pahari. Lineage (NCBI taxonomy): Eukaryota > Metazoa > Chordata > Mammalia > Rodentia > Muridae > Mus > Mus pahari. The sequence continues at coordinate 69,371,710 of NC_034596.1, forward strand.
TAGATACCAAGCAAGTTTCTATAAAGAGATACCTCCTGTTTTCCATTCTAAAATTGGGTATGTGTTTCTATAGGCAAAGTCCCAAATAGACTGAGTTTGAAGAACATCTAATAGGGAATACGGATGCACATGAGCTCTAAGTATTCGAGTGAACAAATCAAACAACTGATGGACAATTAAATGAGCAAAGAGAATACAGAGGATTTTAAAGGCTGCTTTTTTTTTTTTTTTAAAGTTTTCCTGTACCCCCTGGTTATTTTTCATAAAAACTGTTCTTATGCTTTGGAATTCTCATACGTTTTTTAATTTTGAATTTTAATTTTTNTCACCTTTTTGATACTTTTTCTATTTATCAGAATCAGACTAGAGGACATATTTTATTGATAAACATGGCTGTGTAATATGTCCAAGGCCTGGGAAGTAAGTTAGTATCCTTTAAGGTATATTAAAAATGCCTCTCACTTATCTGTGCTCAGAACACTGAGGAAACATGAAGCATCTGTGTATTGTTGCGGAAGATCTGCTAGATAAACAAGTGGAGAGTATTCAATCTTGTTTCAGTTTTATATTTCATATTCATTATTGAATATGTGTGTTTCACCCGTCTCTCTCAAGTGGGTAACTGCATGTTCTCGGAAGCCTGACTGCCAAAGATTCCACTGTGTAACAATGGGTAAAATACTTCTCATGTCTGTTTCTTGTGTTACGTGCATTAAATATATGCATCCTTATGAAAATATGTTATATATCAAATAAAATATTGATAGCTGTTAACTGTGAAGTCATTTTGCTGATGGAATAACAGTGATTAAAATAGAAATACTGCTTTAAATAGTTCACCTACTGGAAAGGTCATCCTTGGGACAACCATAGTGTTGCAAGCTTAGAATGAACAGGCTGCTATTGGGTTCTATTTGCTGCCTTAAGGTAACCAATTCAATTCTGCTATAGTAAACAAAGAACATTCCAGAATCTCTTGAAAAATTTGGATAAAACTTAAGATCTGACCTTTAGGTTTTTATGGCCAGACTACAATACAAGCCTTCTCAGAGAATATTTAAAATTTTCTTTTACTATACAATTTATGCAATTTGTGTTTCATTGTTTAAAAAAATCCTGAATTATAAATAAGAGTAAAAGAAAAACTGAAAGTTTACTTCCATACTGCAGGTTAAGAGAGCAATTACTCCTACAGTTTAATATGTCCCTGAGATAATTTTAATTCACATAATTTCCTATTTACATGAGTGGACTGTTATGTGTTCTGCTCCCGCCTTGTTTTATACGTATTTCTTCATTCAGTCTTTTTTCCTTTAATACTATCTTGACTGTCTTTCAATGCTAGTTATAAGAGCTACTTCATTCCTTTTAATTACTATAATATGTGCTATTATGAACAAGACACTAAATAGCCCTGAATTTAAATAATCTTAAAAAATGATTGTTCAAAAGCGTACCAGACATTAGTGAAATACCTAAAAGTATGTAAAAAGTATGCTTGTAATTTTGTCACTTAAAGATTACTATTAACATTTAATATTTGTCTTGTGTGTGTTTATGTGTATGTACACAAATGCACAGGTGCTATTATATATATGTATGTATGTAAAGGTTAGAGGCCATCCTCCAGTGTCATAGCTCAGAAACTATGCAACATGTTTTTGAGGCAGGGTCTCCTACTTGGGACCTAGGGCTCACTAGATGTTCAGTGAGCTCCAGGGATCTGCCTATCTCTGCCTCCCCAGCACTGAGATTGCAAGAGTGCAATACCAAACCTGACTTTTCTGGAGATTGAATTTGGGTGGTTTTTGGTTGTTTTCTTGGTTTTTTTTTTTTGGTTTTTCAAGACAGGGTTTCTCTGTGTAGCCTTGGCTGTCCTGGAAGTCACTCTGTAGACCAGGCTGGCCTCGAACTCAGAAATCCACCTGCCTCTGCCTCCCGAGTGCTGGGATTAAAGGCGTGCGCCACCACGCCCGGCTTGAATTTGGGTTTTTATGCTTATGTGTCAAGCACTTTAGTGACTGAACCGTCTCCCTCTCACCCCCAAATCTGGTTTTTAATATAAGCACACAGATAAGATTTCACTAGCTATAGCTAAAATTATCCTCTTTTGTATTCTTTCATGTCCTTTTTCACATTGTGTTCATTTCCTGTTTGTATTTTCCTGTTTGTATTTTAATCACGTGCTTTTATAGTGTATGGGGCACTAAAGAGATGGTCTTTTTTATGAGTAAAATCACTTCAATTAAGAGAGCCTGGGTTTATGCAGGTAGTATGCACAGCTCTAATCCTAGCACTAAGGAAGCAGAGGCAGGCAGATCTCTGGGAATTTGAGGCCAGCCTGGTCTACATAGCGAGTTCCAGGATAGACAGAGCTTTGAGAGACCTTGTCTCAAAAAAAAAAAAAAAAAAAAAAAAGAGTGCCTAAGTTTAAAACTCAGCTTTATTATTAATTAGTTAGTGTGACCTAATATTTGTATTATAATGTTTGCTGTTCTTATTTGGTATTACTAGCCGTTCCTTGTGTTTGGCGTTGCTTTTAGATTTTGTTATTTTATTTTATTTTTTTCGAGACAGGGTTTCTCTGTATAGCCCTGGCTGTCCTGGAACTCACTTTATAGACCAGGCTGGCCTCGATACGAGAAAGTTGAAAATTAGTAAAAACAAACAAACAAAAACTATTAAAAGCTGGAAGTGGTGGTACAAGCCTATATGATTCAACACTCTGGAAGCTGAGACAAGAAGATTGCCAAGTCTGAGGCTAGCCTGGGCTATATAGTGGTCCTGTCTCAGAAAATCAAAGCATGAAATAGAACAAAAATTGTTTAGTGGAGATTAATGTATCATTGACCTTATCCTGAAGCATATACATTCTTACAGTTACCTCCAAGAAATATTAACATTCAGTATTTGATCCACTGAATTTCCTCTCTTCTTGAATTAATATGATGTTAATTTTGAGAATATCTTTTTAAAAAGCACATAGTGCTTTAAGTAGTACAAATAAATATCATTTAATATCTAATATGAAATTATACTTGCTTTAAATTTTGAGCTTTTAAGTCTTACAATGAATTTAATGTTGAAGTTTTAATTTAAAGCATAATTGATGACCTTTAGTTGGAGATCGATTAGATTTTATCAATGAATATAAATTACATATGGTAAACATAATCTATGGTGGAAAAAAAAGCTTTAAAATCTATGGAGTCTGTTTAAAATCTATTAAATGTATACCATAAATCTTCTTTTGAATGCCATCAGAGTGCCATATTTCCACTTGAGAACATTAGGTGTTTCAGACCTGTAATGTAGGTCTCTAAAGACAAAAAGGAAGGCACATGACCTCAGCAACTGCTGAAGTGTAACGTTTCTTCTGTTTTGATTGATTGTCTATCACCACGCAAAGTCCACAAGCTATTCCCTGTCTGGAGTTCCTGCATTCTGGAGGCTCTGTTCTTCAGACGTCTGACTCCTTGGTCTGAGCCTTTTTTGGTTCCCTTTGATTCTTTGTTTCACTTCACCTGTATTTTTTCCTTTTCATTGCCTAAAAAGAAGAAAATTAAAAGGTAATAAATACTCTGACCTTCATAGGTACCTAAATTCTCTTCCTATTTTCTCCACAAAACTTACTTACACCTTGGTAAGGGTAACAGTAACAAACAGTAGCAAGGCAGGCACAACCACCTCCTCCCATATTCATAGCAGACATCAGCATCACTTTTGCCCAGAGGTCTCATGGCTGGCTTCAGGATTTTTTTTTTTTTTTTTTTTGGGGGGGTTTTGGGTTTTGGTTTTTTTGAGACAGGGTTTCTCTGTATAGCTCTGGCTGTCCTGGAACTCTCTTTGTAGACCAGGCTGGCCTCGAACTTAGAAATTCACCTGCCTCTGCCTCCCACATGCTGAGATTAAAGGTGTGCACCACCACCACCCAGCTCAGGATTTTGTTTAATAAATTCCAGGCATTTAAACTAGTCATGGAGGTGGCTGTATTTAGTTGTCATCCTAGTCATACTGTGCTTTTTAAAATTAAAACTAACTTAAATGAACAGCTAGGCAGATAGTTTAGTTAGTACTAAGTGTTTATAGAAAGATTGAATTCAATTCCTAGAACCCCTGTTTTAAAAGCTGGCTACAGTATAGCACATACTTGTAATAGTAGCAATGGGAAACAAGAACAGGAAGATCCTTGATGCTTGCTGGGTCAGCCCCTCTAGCCTACTTATGAGTTCCAGGCCAGTGAGAAACCATGTCTCAAAGAAAAAAAAAGTTGGATGGTATTTAGGGAACCATAAGATTTTACTATCTGGAGCTGGGCGTGGTGGCGCATGCCTTTAATCCCAGCACTCGGGAGGCAGAGGCAGGCGGATTTCTGAGTTCGAGGCCAGCCTGGTCTACAAAGTGAGTTCCAG
>NC_034596.1:69376326-69384281 GCF_900095145.1 Mus pahari
AAAAAAAAAAAAAAAAGATTTTACTATCTGGCCTGTACACACATGTATACTCCCACAATGTGCACCTGCACACACGAAAACATAGAAAACTCTGGACATTGGGGACAGGTATTTTTTTTTTTAAAAAGTTACAATGGAGTTTGGTCATTCACATTTAAGTAGGAATTCTCTGGATATATTCAAAATCATTTGAGCCATTTTAAAAATACTTAATGAAACTTAAAAGTTTTGGTGGATGGAAAAGATTTGAGAAGTATACAAATACACAAAGTATGAGCACCTATTATCTTACTACCTAGAGACCCTTGTTCATGTATGTGTTTAAACTATAAGAGTGAATCTATTATTTTCAACCTACTTAAAAAAAAAATCTGTATTTTGTCCAGTGTTAAAAGTGGAGACGACTTTAGAATTATGTATGGTTAGTGGAGGTTAAACAAGAGTGTGTAGCCAAGTGTACTTTTCTGCTTATCAATTTCACCTTTATTGCAAAGCTAATTCTCAAAATACCATCATGCATAGGATGTGATTTTTTTTTTACAGGGGATTATTAAAGGTCTAACTAAAAATGTTTGCCTTGAAGTATGTTGTAAACATTTAAATATTGCCAATAAATAGTGCTGTTAAAGGCTGAATACAAGGCATGAATGGCATTACATTGTAGAAATGTTCTCCTACTTGGCACATTTAAAGTAAATCTAAAGCTCCCTGTTATTAACACAGGCAAGATTAATAATACCCTTTAATTCATGTTTCTTAACTCTTAAGAAGTGGAATCACTGGTTAAAATCATGTAAATTTTTTAGTATTTTTAATACTAAAAAAAAAATACTATTTATTTACCTTGGAGAAGTTTAAATTATTTTATACTTTGCCCAGTATTTCAGAGTGCCATTTACTTCCTTTACCATTTATTTTATGTGTGTTTTGTCTGTGTATATGTTAAATGTACCATGCCCACAGAGGTCAGAAGAGGGCATTGTATCGCCTAGAACTGGAGTTAACAACTGATTATGAGCTGCCTTGTAGGTGTTAGGAATCCATCCCAGGCCCTCTCTAAGAGAAATGACTGCTCTTAACTGTGGAGCCATCTCTCTAGCTTCAAGAGTGTCATTTTCTTGAGTTTTATCGTCTTTAATTTGAAACCCTAGCAGTATTATTTTTATTGCATATTATAAAATACAACTCAGACTAGTGTAAGGAAAAAAATACAGTTGTAGCTCACACAGCTTAGCTTTGGTTTAAGCAACAGCTAAGTTGAGAATCTCAAATTGTGTCAAATAATGTAATCCCTAGCTTTATCTAATTGTTACTTGGCATGTATACTTATGTATTTGAATGCTACAGTCACTCTGCCATTCACAGACTACCTATATAGAATTAGAGAGCGCAGCATTCTAACATCTGCATAGATATAGTTTGTGATTTTAAAAAAATTAAAAGAAACTCCCTAATATTTGGGCACTAGTTTCCTGGAATGCCGCCAGTTTGCCCTTCTTGAGTTATTCATTATTAGCCAAGTGAATGGGATTTTTTGGTTATGTGAGTTAAGTGTCTCGCTCCAGGTTTTTGGTTGTCTCTGAGATTATCATCACCGCACACATAGGGCAAGACTGTGACCAATACTGGCACTGCCATAACAGGCTTTGGGTTTTTGTTGCAAATCAGCCAATTTATAGTATACAAAAATTTCTGTCAATCATAGTATTCTGTAGCCATTTTTAATTTTTTTGTTATTGGCAAATTTATCAAGCATTTTCTGCGATTTCATCTTAATAAATAAGGTGGAATCAGCAATAGTGTCAGGGTTTGGTATCTGTTGGAACTGCTTGCAGACAGGAGCCCAGTAGGGCTGTCCTCAGAGGCTCTGCCAGCACCTGAGTAAGACATATGCAGATACTCACAGCCAACCATTGGACTGAGCCTGGGAACCCAATGGAAGAGATAGCGAAGGACAGAAGGAGCCGAAGGGGATTGCAACCTTGTAGGAAGAACAACAATATCAACTAAGCACACCTCTCAGAGCTCTCAGGGACTAAACCACCAACCAAAGAGTACACATGAGAGGACTCATGGCTCCAACCGCATATGTAGCAGAGGATGGCCTTATCTAATATCAGTGAGAAGGGAGGTGCTTGGTCCTGTGGAGACTTGTTGCCCCAGTGAAGGAAAATGCTAGAGGGGTGGGAGTGGGTGGGTGAAGGAGTTCCCTCTTAGAGGCAAAGGAGAGTAGGGATGGGAGGTAGGTTGTGGAGTGGGGACCAGGAAGGATGTCAACATTTGAAATGTAAATAAATAAAATAATCGGTTTTAAAAAAAAAGAAATGTGGAAATCATACACAGTGCTTTGTCTCTCTAGGTCTCACTTTGTGTATGAGTTAATCAGAATCATTGCTTTAGAGGATTGTTAGGATACAAAGAAACACTAGCCTATGTCCATAACAGTTCTTGGTATGCAACATTCATTATAATACTTGTTAAATTGTTTTCAGGAGAGTTTCATTCTTTAGAACTTTGAAGATTCTGTTTTTATTAATGATTTTTTTTTTGCTGGGGGGGGGGACTAATCCAAGAAAGGATGGGGTTCCTTGAGCCAAGTTAAAACGAACTGCAACAGTGGTTAAATAGTTAATGGTCCCTTTTACTTTTTCCATGAAAATCTAGTCTTTGTATATTACGTTTTTGTTTTATGTAACATCCCAAATATTTTCCATAGTGATAATAATAAAGGGGGAAATGTGTGTGGTGTTTTGGGTGTTAGAAAGTAGGAACTTAAGGAACTTCTGGGGGGTTTTGTTTGTTTTGTTTTTTTGTTCACTAATTCTCTCAAATAGCTTTTAAATTATTAGGAGAGGAAAGTTGGAAATTGACTGTGTTTGTAGGTAATATAATTAAAATAGTATTTAATGGATTCTCAAGTCAGAGCCTTCACTGAGTGGAGTAAGGTGTGAAGCCATGCTAACAAATGTGAATAAATTGATGTGTCTTTTTATTTTTTATTTTATTTTATTTTTTTACGGACTGGAGAGATGGTTCCAACAAGTGCTTTGTTTCTCTTTTAGAAAACCTGAGTTCAATTCTTAGCATCCACATTACAGAAACTCAGATCTAACTATAACTCCAGTTCCAAGGAATCTGACGTCTTCTTCCTGCATCCACACATTTGCATCTCTCTCTCACACACACACACACAAATCTTTAAACAAATATTTTCTATAGTTGTTGATCACAAAGCTATCATTGAACTACTAATACTAATAAAGCTAATAAATGTTGATGGCTTGGGCCACAATTGAATAATTATTGATATAATTATTTTTACTATCTTTTTTTTTTTTTTTTTTAGTATAGTGTGATTTTGAAGCTTAAGGTTTTGGAACATAATGGCCCTCCAGACAGTTGGTCCTGCCCCTAAACTGGGTAAAGCCAGAGAGCTGCCTGGTGGCATAAGCACAGGAAAGCTAGTGGGCTGACCAGCCCAGCTTCTACCCAGGTCCTGATTCAGGCTATGAGATGTCCTGAGCATCTACCCCATCTGTGAACTGTGGAGTGTATGAAGGGGCCTTTCCTATAGATCTAAATGTTTGTTTTCTTTTGGGAGGGCAGTTGCAAGGGCAGAGGGCATATATGAAGGGATGGGAAGATGAATGGAATTAGGGTTCCTGATGTGAAATTCACAAAGAATCCATAAAAAGTTTTAAAAAGGGCTGGTGAGATGGCTCAGTGGGTAAGAGCACCCGACTGCTCTTCCGAAGGTCCGGAGTTCAAATCCCAGCAACCACATGGTGGCTCATAACCATCCGTCACAGGATCTGACGCCCTCTTCTGGAGTGTCTGAAGACAGCTACAGTGTACTTACATATAATAAATAAATAAATAAATAAATCTTAAAAAAAAAAGATTTATAAAAAAAAGTTTAAAAAATCAGACTTGGAGAAAAATTGTCAATAATCATATTTATTATTTGTTGAATTTTCAATTAGAGTTTATTTTCTTAAAGATATTAAAAGCTTCCTAATATGACTCTCATTTTTGGAAACTGTTGTTAGGAAGTTTGTTCCCATTTTTATCAATTCTGACTCACGTTCAGGTATCCTCTGGAAGAAAAATAATCTTTGTGAATTTTTGGTACATGCCCAAAGGCTTCAGTATAAGTATACTGCATTTGAAAAGATATGTAATGTTGAGCTGAGTGTAGTGGCACATAACTGTAATCAGGAAGCTGAGCTGGGAGACTTATCAAACTCAAGCTCAAGATAAATAAATCTTTGAAAAAACAAGAGTATTTTTATTATTAATAGGCTCTTTTCATCTGTTAGTAAGACTAGAATATCTTAACCTAATCCATCTAATAAGAGAAGAACCACAAACTGGAAAAGCCAGAAAAAATTGATATTTAATATAGGTACAAATTGTAGTTTGAATAGTTGGGCACTATTTCAAAAGAATGAGGGTAGGGATCCCAGAATAACCTGGGCTATGACAAGGTACTATCTTAAAAAACTCTGGATGTAGATGGTCATATCTGTAATCCTAGCATTTGGGAGGCTAAGGATTGCTACCAGTTCAAGGATACTTTAGGCTACAGAGTAACCTTTTTAGTGGTTATTTGATACCAATATGATCACCTCAGAGACAGACTTGTAGCAGGAATATAAAACTATGCAGGAATCAGGCTGGAGAGATGGCTCTGCAGTGAAGACCAATAACTGCTCTTCCAGAGCACCTGAGTTTGATTCCCAGCATCCATATGGTGACTCACAACCATCTGTAACTCCTGTTCCAGGGACTCTTAACAGCTCCTTCTCATCTCTTCAGGCACCAGGCATGTATATATGCATGCAGGCAATACATCCATGCACATAAAAAAAAAATGGAGATCATTTATAATCTAGAATATATTTGACACCAAACTGAAAGCTTTACAATTCTCATAAAATGTACCTTTAACACTGCTTTGACCTCTTTGAATGGGACGTAATTTCCATATAATTTCTGCTAACAGTTCTCTGAAATTGTATAAACAACCAAATCTGCCTTCTAGATGATATTTTAAATGTCTGAAATCCTTTCACGTTTCTTAAGAGAAGTCCTATAATTTCTTAATTTTTAATTTAAATTACATATTAAGTATCTGAAGTATAGAAAGACATCAACTACTTTAAAAATGGAGGCATCGGGGCTGGAGAGATGGCCCAGCAGTTAAGAGCACTAACTACTCTAACGAAGGTCCTGAGTTCAAATTCCAGCAACCACATGGTGGCTCACAACCATCTGAAATGAGATCTGACACCCTCTTCTAGTGTGTCTGAAGACAGCTACAGTGTACTTACATACAATAATAAATCTTTGGGCCAGAGCGAGTAGAGGTCTTGAGTTCAATTTCCAGTAGCCAGCTACAGTGTACTCATATACATAAAATAAATAAATCTTAAAAAAATAAAAAGATAAAAATGGAGGCATTTTCTTACATGGAGTCTGAGACTTACTACTTATGAGAACTTTATCTTTTTCACAGACAAGTAAGATCAGGGGGTTATTACTCAAAATGAGTTAACATTGGTTAGGAGCAACTAATATAGATGGTGAGTAGAGACTCTTGTACTACAAGAACTTCTTTGTCATCATTTATAGTATCTTCATCATGGTTAACTTTTAAAACTAAAGAGGGAAAAGACTTCAAGGTATGATTTCTGTGTATATACTTTTATTCTGACCTTGTACAAACTTAATCAGCCATAATATTCAAAGAAATGTTTTAAAGGACACACTCTTTTGAATATATACACAAAGTTTAGTTTCCCTGCTCTAAATTTGAATCCATTACATTCAAAGTATATAATCAAACTGAAAGGAGATACTGTTTGCCTTCTATATTCTTGGGTGCTATATCTATCAGCCAACTAGGGATTGAAACATTTTGTCGGGGGATGAGTAGCATTTCTGTTGAACAAGCACAGAATTGGTCTTTTGTCAGCAATTTAACAACTAGTTAAACAGATGAGTATTTTAACACATATTATCTAGATGTTACCATTTTATATGAGACAGGAACTTCTCTGCAGATACTGGTATGTAGAATGTGGAGGTGGGAGGGGCTTTTGGGAACGTTCCTTAGAATACAGGAGGATGACTAATGTGGCAGCGGGGGTGGGGGGGGGGAATGTTGTAGTTTACCTTTTGTAGCCTTGGGCACACATCTATAGATTCAGCCAACCAGGAATTGAAACATTGGGAGGAGGGGAGAGTAGCATCTACTGAACTCTCACTGTTCAGTGGGAGTAGTTAGTATGATTTGGGGGGAAGCCATTAACACAACTGCTACTGATGGACCAGTGATTCTTAACTCTGACAGTTATAGATTCATGAAGGTATTTAAAGGTGATCTAATTTTTTAAAAAAAATTCTTTATGTGTAAAGCCCTTGCTTCCATCCCCACCAACACACACATAAACACAACATGAGTTACAGAAAATTAAGGGATGGAGGGAGCAAAAAAATTATTCTTTTGACTGTCTTTGAACCCTACTCATATATTACTGTTTTTGTTGGGTGTTTTTATAGTTTATTTTCATCAATTATAGCTCATACTACCTAGTATTTTATAGTATATTTAGTTGCTATAATCAAAAATATTTTTGTCATGTTTTCAAAAATTACTGGTCTATGTTTGTAAAATTTGTTATAAAACCTATTGATGGTTCTCTGCTAGTTTCTATGGCTTAATAATCACCTCTTTAGTTTTATTCTTGTTGAAAATTTTTTTTACAACTTTTTTTTTAAGATTTATTATATGTAAGTACACTGTAGCTGTCTTCAGACACTCCAGAAGAGGGCGTCAGATCCTGTGACGGATGGTTGTGAGCCGCCATGTGGTTGCTGGGATTTGAACTCCGGACCTTCGGAAGAGCAGTCGGGTGCTCTTACCCACTGAGCCATCTCACCAGCCTTCTTGTTGAAATTTGATTTGCTAGATTATTTTTGGTTTTAGATTATTACTAAATAATGACATAAAATGCTTCTTGATCTACGGTTATTGAATCACTCAATGAATCTTTTATTCTTGGTATACCATAAGGTATCTTGCTAAGTAAATAGAAAATGCTTATGGTTTTTATAATAATGTGAAAGACACCAAATTTTTTTAAGATTTATTTTTATTTTATGTATATAGGTATTTTGTCTTGTATATACCATATTGCATGCATTGCTCATGGAGGCCAGAGGAAGTTATTGGATCCCTTGGAACTAGAGTGTTGGGACTTGAACTCTAGGCCTTCTGCAAGGAGCAGCTAGTGATCTTAACCACTGAGCCATCTCACTAGCCCAAGATACCAAATTTTAATATATTCCACAATCCCCTGAGGAATTCTTTAAAAAGATATCTAGATCTTCTTACCCCTCGGTTTCCAGTACTGGAAGTCTAGTCAGTGATTGATGTTAGGCATATATAACCATTTATTTTTTTCTCATTTAAATAGTCCTGATGAAATTAATTTAAAATGATACAGAAATTTCAAGATCTTAAACTTAGATCACTAAGTTTCTAGTCTTTCTAGAAAGATGTAAAAGGTTAGGTTAGTACTCTGTATTTTTCAGACAGGGTCTCACTATGTCACCTGGCTGGCTCGCCACCTCTTGGACTCAAAGTGATTCTTCTGCCTTAGCCTTCACATTGATGCAACTACTAGAAGTATTCTACAGTGTCTCGCTTTTCCTTCTTAAGATTTATTTTTGTTATTTTAAGTGTGTGTGTGTGTGTGTGTGTGTGTGTGTGTGTAAGTGCAGGTGCCTGAAGCTTCTGATCCCCTGAAGCTAAATTTGAGTATAGGATCAGATCTAGTGTCCTCTGGAAATACAGCTCTTAACTGCTGAACTATCTCTCTAGCCTCCTTTATTTCTTTTCCTTGCTGGTGGTGGTGGTGGTGGTGGTGGTGGTGGTGGTGGAGGTGGTG
>NC_034596.1:69384310-69470353 GCF_900095145.1 Mus pahari
AGGAGGAGGAGGAGGAGGAGGATAAGCTCAGTCAGGAGTCCTCTTTGTATGTGAGACAGGGTCTCACTGTGAACCCTTGGCTGACCTCAAACTCCCAGAGATCCACCTGCCTGCCTTGAGAGTGTGTAATTAAAGGTATGCACCGTCATCCCCAGCTAAAAGTTCATTTTTAAGTTTATCAATTAGACTTTAGGAGGTACTTTAGATTATAGTCCCAAAACTACAATTTGTACCTATATTAAAATATCAATTTCTTCTGGCTTTTCCAGTTTGTGGTTTTTCTCTTATTAAATGGTATTAGGTTGAGATATTCTAGTCTTATTAACAGATGAAAAGAGCCTATTAATAATAAAAGTACTCTTTTTTTCAAAGATTTATTTATTTATCTTATATGTGAGTACACTGTCACTCTCAGATACACAAAAACAGAACATCAGATCCCATTAAAGATGGTTGTGAACCACCAAATGGTTAGTGGGAATTGAACTCTGGAAGAGCAGTCAGTGCTCTTAACCACTGAGCAATCTCCCCAGCCCCAATAAAAGTATTTTTAATAACAAATATAAAATACCTGTCTAAGAGTAACCTATACCCTCATTTTAAATATTTTTAGTTTTAAGTCTAGTGCCTGAAAAATTTTTAAACAAAAACCACAATGCTAAAAGATTTAGCTATTTTACTAGTTTCTGTTTTATCTAGAAGAGTTGTAGAAATTGGTAAGCAAATTATTCAAAAGACAGAACTTTGTATATTTGGCTGAAATACCACCTCAAATAGACATAGAAAAAGCAGAATTTCACTTGATCTGTATCAAAAGACAACATAGAAGGAATTGGTAATTTGCAGAAATACAATACTTTGCATGCTGCAAGTCTGTACAGCTCCTGATGCAATCTAAAGTAAGAGGTAGTACAGGATCCATCGCTGGAATCTAGACATCTGGGTCTGACAAAAATAATTCCCTGTGAGTCCTGCAGTACTGTGGTAGATGACACAGTCGTCCTACAAGTAGACAAGTAGGCAGTCTAGGTTCTAAAACCCTTGAAACTCTTTTCAAAAATTTTCCATCAGGTGTTTCATTTGAGTGGCTTGTTTTTTCAGTAGTTTAGATTTATTAAGTTCTAGGTGTTTCAACTTGCTTACACCTAGCATGATTTAAAATTAAGACTGATTGCCAATCATTCAAATAGTGTGCTGCTTCCCACAGCTACCACGGCACAAAAATTTAAAAGAAAAATGTGCCTGATGTGACAGTTCATGTTTTTAACCCCAGACTTTGGGAACAGTCAGATGGAGCTCTGTGAGTTCAAAGCACGGCTAGACTACATAGCAAGTTCCGAGCCAGCCAGAGATATACAGTAAAACCCTGTCAAAATGTGTATATGTATGTGAACAGAATTTGTTAGTGTCCATTGAAACCCAGCGGATCTCTGCTATCTCTCTTTACCTCCCTTCCAGAGTATTATATAAATGAAATGAGTTTCAAAACTATTTCATTACAAAGTTCAAATTGAAAATAGTGAGGAAAACAAAGCAGTTTTAATGTAATTAAAATTTTTCAAACTGTTGACATTAAGGCACTCTCATATGGCCTCAATATTTTTTATTGTAGAATATTAAGAATATACAGATTCATTTATATAAGTAGCTACAAGTGATTTTTTTAAATTTTATACTTGTATACAGTATATCAGACCTAACCCCCTGTTTGTGACAAGTTTCTTAATAGCCCTACTTAAAATCTTAAGGTTCTTGAGTGAAATTGCTCTATAATCAGGTGTATCCAGCCAGTGACCTACAGACCACATGTGCCCCACAATATGTACAAATGTGGCTAACACAAATAATTGTAAGCTTACATAAAACATGTTTGTTGAAACATTTTTGTAACTCAATTGCACAGTTGATGACAGTGCTGTGTCCCAGTGTCAAAAAATTGGACATACCCAATAAATGAGTTGAAATTTTTGTATCACAGTTTAGAATCTAACAAATGTATGCATTCTTTATTAAACTTTGAAAACTGTATAAGAGGCTGTCAGTTACCTAAGAAAGTTGTTTCTATGCTTATAGCTTTCAGTCTTACATTGAAAGGAAGGAGACTTAAAGAAGAGATAATTGTGTGCTTTGTTTATAAAATATAAGAAGAACTGAGTGAAAAAAGTCCCTGTTATATTGTTAAATGTTTAATAAATTCTAAGAGCTGTTTTCAACATTTAGCAAATACCTAACCTAGTAAGATTGGAATGGAGGAGTAAAATAGAGGCAGCATTCTCCATTAATAGAGCAGACTGTAGAAAAGGAAAGACTTAAACACTGGTGTTCCTATCCTACTTGTCATACAATTGCTGTTTTTAATCTATGGAACCCCAGCTTATTTTCATCAAATGAGGGCACTGTTTATATATTTATGGGTTGTTATGAGAGAAGTAATATTGATAATGGCAGGCTTAGAGAAGCAGCTAAGAACAGCTGGGTTTAGCCTTCTATGCAGGAGGGTCAGCAAAGGAGGACAACTTTCCTTGATATAGCTTAAACAAATCTGACTGTTTTGGAAAGAATTCTCAGTGTGCATGTATCATTCTATAGATACTTTTCTTACCTTTACTAGCCCACCTACAGATCAGCACTCTAACTCACCTTCATTTTTAACACATTCCTACATTATTTGGTATCCATTATTTCAGTACTAGATAACCAGTGTCTAAGGAAGTAAGCAACTGAAAGTAGTAGCTTGTTACAGCTGCTAAGGTAAAGCCCATGGTAAGAGAGTAGGTGGGGAAGGTATTGGTGTCAAAAGAAACTAATCAAATCATGTATAGCTATTAGTGTCTTAACCTGCCCATAAATGTATTACCTATTCTCAAATTATTATATACTTTAGTTTCTTCCAATTTATTTAGGGTTTTTCTGTACTGAGATACTTTGGAATGATTGTAAGACATTAGATACATAAGGTACTGTAAATTTGGGGGTGAAAACATCTGCTTTGGAAATGTTAAATAAAAGCTTGGACATTTTAAAAGAATTTATTATGTTTTCAGTGATCTAAAATTTGTATATAAAAGCTATCTTATATAAAACTTTGTTCATGTTCCATACAAGTCCTATATAATAATTTTACATGGTTTTTTCTAATCCTTATACAGTAAACAGGAAAATGCAAAATTAATTTTATTTGAGTTAAGACAAACTAACATGTACGTTCTTGTCTCTTTTTTTTGTTAAGTAGGATGAGTTCTGAACGTCGAAAAGAAAAGTCTAGAGATGCAGCAAGATCTCGGCGAAGCAAAGAGTCTGAAGTTTTTTATGAGCTTGCTCATCAGTTGCCACTTCCCCACAATGTGAGCTCACATCTTGATAAAGCTTCCGTTATGAGGCTTACCATCAGTTATTTACGTGTGAGAAAACTTCTGGATGCTGGTGAGTTCTACAAAAACATAATAGACCTGAAAATTAGAAATTAAGAATATCTAGAAGTTCTTTTAGCAGAAGACTACAATACTTTAAGAGAGTGGTGTGTGTGTGTGTGTGTGTGTGTGTGTGTGTGTGTGTGTGTGTCCATGCACCTGTGTGCACATAATTAATATGCTCTTATGCAGGGGCCTATGGAGGCCAGAAGAGGGTATCAGATCCTTTGAAGCTAGAGTTACAGGTATTTATGAGCCACCTGATGTGGGTGCTGGTGTCCAAAATGTAGTCCTGTTGTTTGTGCAGCAAGCATTCTTAAATGTGTAGCTATCTCTCTAGACCCATGATGCCACTCTTTTAAAAACATGAATTAAGTTATTATTGCATGTGTATGGGTGTTTTGCCTTCAATACTTGCATGCCTAATACTTGCAGAAGCCAGAAAAGGATTTTTTTTGGAACTGAAGTTACAGTTTTCAGTGCTTGGAATTGAATTCAGGTCCTCGAAGAGATCAGCTAGTGCTCTTAACTGCTTAGCCATCTCTCCAGCACTGCCCCAACTTAATACTTTTTTTAAAGTACCTAATTATGTCTTTCAGTATTCTTTACTCCTTTTATCAAGCTTTGCTTTTCTTAGTTGTAGGAATAATCCTTTTTGTACTGTAAGTTGTTTTGGTTTACCCTTTATTTTTTTAAACACAAAATAAAAATTCATTAACTTTATAGCCCCTGGTACATTAGCATGATCAGTGAATACATATTATGACCCAGTAAAGTTGTCATTGTTTCATTCTGAAGAGTTCTCAATTCTTCCATGTAACAGCAATTTTTTACTAGCTTTTAAAGCTTCATTCCATCTATTCGTTTCCTCCTGTCTACCTGTACCTCTGTCTCTCTCTCTCTCTCTCTCTCTCTCTCTCTCTCTCTCTCTCTCTCTCTCTCTCTCCTTCCCTCTCTCTCTCTCTCCTTCCCTCTCCCTCTCCTCTTCTTCTCCCTCTCCTCTTCTCCCTCTCCTCTTCTTCTCCCCCTCCTCTTCTCCCTACCCCCAGTAGAGTCTCACCATGTAATCCTGGCTGATCTGTATCTTGCTGTGTAAACTAGACTGCCTTGAACTCACAGAGACCCATCTGCTTCTTCCTCCCTAGGACTGGGTATAAAGGCATAACCTATCTTTTAAAAATATCATCCTTTTTTACGCCCTTGGTGATTTGCTTGTTTGCAAATTTGTTTATTTTAAACAATTATATAAAACAACAGGAAAATATTCAGAAATAAATATATATACTATAGATATTTAAAAGTATCTGAGGTAAAGCCTTATTTTGTTTCTTTTCACATGTGTCCTTGCAGGTGATCTAGACATTGAAGATGAAATGAAAGCACAGATGAACTGCTTTTATCTGAAAGCCCTGGATGGCTTTGTAATGGTGCTAACAGATGACGGTGACATGATTTACATTTCTGATAACGTGAACAAATACATGGGGTTAACTCAGGTAAAGTCCCCATATATGAAGAGCACTAATGGGTACTTTATGGTTATATGATATAGATCTAATTTTTTTAATGTGTTTGCAGTTTGAACTAACTGGACACAGTGTGTTTGATTTTACTCATCCATGTGACCATGAGGAAATGAGAGAAATGCTTACACACAGAAATGGTGAGAAGAAAGTCTATTATTTGATTTAATATGACAGGTGATTTTTCAGTCAGATATTGTTTCTAATTTTATTTTTTTGGTAATGTACTGATTTAAGAGAGAATGTTATTTCACATTTAATGTTAATACTGTTCTTTGTTAAAACTGTTATTCTGCATTTTAGAAAACTCACAAGTTTTAAAAACTCATTGAATTAATAGGTAGTTACATGAATTAATAAGTAATTACATACATGAGTAGAAAAAAAGGAAAGGTAATTAAAAGACCAAGAAAAATGCAGTATTAAGGCAAGAAGTTATAAATGACAGGTAATAAGATGTTAGATGATTACTGAATATACAGTGACAGTTTGGGTTCAGGCTTTTTTAATGTCCCAAAGAAGCAGGATTGGAGGGTGGCCAAGATTTTAAGAACACAAAGATGCTTTAACTTCTAAGGATGTTTTCAATAACTTGAGACTGTAGTTGTTGTGTTGGACCACATGTGGTTGTACACACCTTTAATCAGGCCAGCCTGGTTTATATAACTAGTTTCAAACCAGGCAAGGCTACAGAGTGAGACCCTGTCTCAAAAAGAGAAGTAAGAGAGGGGCTGGAGAGATTGCTCAATGGTTAGGGGCACTGACTGTTCTCCGGGAGGAGGGACCCCACTTCAAATCCACATCCTCATGGCAGCTCACAATTGTCTGTCACTCTAAGATCTGACACACTCCCAAGAACATGCAAGCAAAATACCAATGCACATAAAATAAAAGTAAATTTTTTAAAAAAAAGTTGTAAGAGAGTTCTGTGAAGTACTCGTTGAATTACAGAGACTTAACAGTTTTTTTTTGTTTGTTTGGTTTTTTTTTTTTTTTTGTTTTTCGAGACAGGGTTTCTCTGTAGAGCCCTGGCTGTCCTGGAACTCAGTCTGTAGACCAGGCTGGCCTCGAACTCAGAAATACACCTGTCTCTGCCTCCCAAGTGCTGGGATTAAAGGCGTGCNCCACCACGCCCGGCTAGTTATTTATTTATTTTTAACACTAATTTATAAACAGAGTATACTGGTCTCTTTTTCTTAATTCCCTCTGTCGGGATCTATTCTCTGTTCTTTGAAAGCAGTTCTTTGAAAGTCTTGACTACTTTGCATTGTATTACTATTGACCCTACTGTATTATGTATTACATGCTTAATAGCATTGCATCTAATTATTGATCTCTGCATCACTCTCAGTATATACACTTGGTCCTAAATAATGGATATTTTGTATTTGTTTGTTTGTTTCCTAATACTTCCATTTTATAGATCTTAAAACGTACTACCCATTTGATAAATGTCCATGTTTTTTTAGTATCTTCATAGACATGGCCCAACCACCATCGTACCTCTAATTTTATTTTTTAAAATTATTTTGTTTTATTGTGTGCTTGTTTGTTCTGAGACAGGGTTTCACTGTGTAGCCCTGGCTGGCTTAGGACTCCAAGTAGAACAAGTTGTTCTTGAACTCATAGAGGGCCATCTACCTCTGCCTCCCAAATGCTGGGATTAAAGGCATGTACCATTACACTCAGCCATTTTAGAAAATGTCATTGCCTCAAAAAAGAAGTTCTATATCTATCTAGTCCACCTTCTCTAAGCATTTCAAATAAGTAAAACATTTGTTTTGAACCAGACTAAGCAATAAAAATAAGAAATCAAGATGTTGTTTCAGAGTCATCTAAATGTAATCTAATTTTTTAGTTATGAGGTTTGGCATTAAGATTAAATTAGACATGAATTGATTTTCCTCTGCTTTATTTCTGTGGCTTTTTCTTTTTGTGGTTCTGGGCATCAAAGCTAGGCCTACATGTGTATGTACTAAGGGAGCGTCCATTGAGCTACATTCCCAGTCCCTATTTCTACAACTTTAAATCGTAAACAAGGTCTCATATGTAGCTCAGGTTGGCCAAGAATTCTCCATCCTCCTTCTTCAGCCTTCCTATGCTGAGAGTATTGATATGTACCATCATGGCTGATTTCTGTAACTTCTGATAGAACATTCTGTCTGGCTTT
The DNA here is from genome assembly GCF_900095145.1 of Mus pahari. Lineage (NCBI taxonomy): Eukaryota > Metazoa > Chordata > Mammalia > Rodentia > Muridae > Mus > Mus pahari. The sequence continues at coordinate 69,391,414 of NC_034596.1, forward strand.
CATACTCAGATGCTATTTACTTAGAAAAGGTAAGTTGGCATTTTTAAAGTTCTATAAACACATTGCTGCTTATTCAAATTTGAGTTATCACAGTTGGTAAAAGACATGAAGTATTTACTCAAGCTCTTTTGAAGGGGACATACTTATATACTGACAGCACATTTATAAGGTACACTTACACCATTTTCTTATTTTCTTTACTTGGACCAAACTTACCAGCACAGATGAATAATTAATCATGTGAAGTATGGACTCTCCTCCCACAGTTCAGGGAATCACTGCCGTCTTACAAACACCCTCCCTGGATGGAGCTGTCAGACCTACTGATATGCTGGAGGAGGTGAAGAGGGAGCAGATCATCATTGTGTTAATGCTGAGATCCTCACTTTGATGCTATCATTGTAACGAATGTCTATGTTTAACTGGGACTTAAAACTTGGTTTCTTGCTTTCATTAGGCCCAGTGAGAAAAGGGAAAGAACAAAACACACAGCGGAGCTTTTTTCTCAGAATGAAGTGTACCCTAACAAGTCGGGGGAGGACAATGAACATCAAGTCAGCAACGTGGAAGGTACGCAAGCTGAGTGTGCACTTGATTTATAGATAAATAAACCTATACACATACATGCTAGTATCAAGAGCTTTCACCAGGAGTGCTGAAAGTCAGCTAACCCTAGCCCTTGGGAAGCAGAAGATCAGCTGCTATGAATTTGAAGCCAGCCTTGTCTATACAGCAAGTTCCAGGCCAGCCAGGGGAACACAGCAAGCCTTACCTCAGAAAATAAAACAAACAAAAGAGTTTTGCTTAGAGCTATGAGGGGAATGGGGAAAGTGCTTAGTAACTAAGAGCACTTGCTTGCCAAGCACCTGGCTTTGGTGCTCAGCACCCATGTGTCAGCTCACTGTCATTTGTAACTCTAGTTCCAGGAAATCCAGTATCCTCTTCTGACCTCTTCAGGCAACAGGTACACACACAGTGCATACACATACATGCAGATAGAACACTTACACACATAAAATAAAAATAAATTTCAAAATAGAGTTATAAGGGAAAAGTATAATTATTCCCTTTTGCATATTTGCATTTATATTCAGTATATGTAATCTCCATAAAAACAGTATAATAATTTGACAGTTTGAGAAACAAACATAAAATATTGGAAATACAATATTTCTATACTAAGTTAACTTATCAGTTGGCTTTGCCAACTAGTATTTAAATCCTAATACAAGTATAATTTTCTATCTCAGTTTCCTTTTTTTGTTCAGTGTTGAACTGTAGTCACCAGAGCAAAATCAACTATAATGACCAGATTAATGAAGAAGGAAAGATAGCCTAGACTTAATACAAGATCTCTTTTTTAAAAAAAAAAAAAGACTGAAATATTTTTCATTTTGTGTGTGCGTGCACGTGCGTGTGTGTTTTAGCATTTTAGTTGGATGCATGTAAGCATACCATGTGTTTACAGAGGCCAAAAGAAGGCGTTAGATCCATATTCTGGCTTATAAGTGATCCCTAGTTTTTATTTTATGTGCATGAATGTTTTGCCTCCATGTATATCAGTGCATGCATGCCTGGTGAAATGAGAAGATGGTGTCAGATCCTCTGGAAATAAGGTTACAAATGGTTGTAAGCCGCCTTGTGAGTGCTAGGGATCAGATCTAGGTCCTCTGGAAAAGCAGTTAGTAAGCTTAACCACTGTCTCATCTCTAGCATCCTACCCTCACAATGCGTTTGTTTGATATATTTATTTAATTAAAGAATAGCTCATTATCTCATAATGTCTTAACTGCTATGCCATCTTTCCAGCTCCCCTCACCTCTTTCTATTTTAAAAAGGTAACTGTTTATTTTCTTACTCATATTCAGGTGCTTCACTGCACGGGCCATATTCATGTCTATGATACCAACAGTAACCAACCTCAGTGTGGGTACAAGAAACCACCCATGACGTGCTTGGTGCTGATTTGTGAACCCATTCCTCATCCATCAAATATTGAAATTCCTTTAGACAGCAAGACATTTCTCAGTCGACACAGCCTTGATATGAAATTTTCTTACTGTGACGAAAGGTAAATTAACTATTTTATATTTTTAAAATTTAGATTTTTTTTGTAACCTTTTCATATCACTATAGTAACTTAATTGATATGTTCATGAAGCTAAATATGAAGATGCATCCTGGAACCCAAAAATGTAAGATTAGCCTTTATACTATAAATACTGTACTTAGCTATTAGACAGAATCTATTAAGATGAAATTCTTGACCACATCTAGTGGCATACTCCTGTAATCTTAGCTATGAGGATACTGAGACAGGAGGAAGGTAGTTTCCAAGTCAGCTGTCTCACAACATTTTAAAGGGCTAGGGATGTTAAGTCAGAGATGGATCACTTGTCCTACATGCAAAAGGCACTGACTTCTTGCTGTGGTACTGCAAGCAGTGAACACAAAAATCATGAAGTTCTTTTGTTTGAGGGAATTTTGCTTAAATTCAGAAAATAACTTTTAAAGATAAACAGTTTATGTAGAGTAGGCAACAAAATTTTGGTCTGTAACCTACATGTTCTTGAGCACCATCAACCCCACCCTTGCTTCCTGTCACCATTTCCCAAATCTGTTACTACTCTTGTGTAATTGCCAACTTGATGTTTCTGCCTACACTGTTTTCTTAATAGTGAAATAAATATTCCTGACTAAACTACTCTGTTACCCCCAGACAGCCCAAGTTACTGCACCGCTTATGATACCTAATGTTGCTGACACAGCATTGTTGAAACCGGCTGTAACTTTACCACAAACTACACTTAGTAGTAGTTTGTAGTAAATATTATAAATGCACTGTCTCTCCCATCGTTCTATCTACCTTGTGCTCCTGTCATTAAATTCTTTATTTCATTCCCTTTGACCTGAAAACTCTTAAGCTGCATTTCTACCAACAGTGCCTCTTTACTTGTACATCCACTGTATCCAAAGGGGGCGTCCCAAGGCGAGGGTCAGATTGTGCCCTTCTCTTGTTAGAAATACATCAGTTGCTTCTTGTAGTACTGTAAGTGGGAAGAAGCTGTACATTCTGGGTGTGGTGTTGTATGTCTGTGATCTTAACACTTGGGAAGATGAGACAAAGCTGACCTAAACTACATATGAATGCCTGCCTGTCTGTCTCAAATAAATAAAAGTTAAAATAGGTATATATTTTAAAAGCTGAAAGTAAAACAGACTTGTACAGTTAAATCTAAATGTATTAAAATGTCAAGGAAAGGTATTTACAGTCTTCTCAGTTCACCAAATTAATCAGGAGTTGGGAGAATCACCAATCTGGATATGGTCCCAACCATTCATTACAAAGAGTTCCATGTTCTTTTTGAATGTCTGTGCCTTTGGACACACTGTAAGAGGATGCCTAAGAGCATCTTCTTAGGCAACATCCCTTGCACATGCTTCTGTCAGTGTTTATTCTGCTGCTGTCTTGCTGGTCCTTTTTTGCTGCAAGCAGTATAGCCTGTTATTAGAGGCAGATGTTCTGTAGCCAACTGAAATTCTGACACTGGCACCTAGATAATGATGAGCACATCAGTCCTTTTACAGTATCATGTTCCTGTTTGTTTATTTGGTTAGTTTTTGGTTTTTCAAGACAGAGTCTACACAGCCCTGGGTGTTCTGAAACTTACCCTGTAGACCAAGGTGGCCTCCAGCTCACAGAGATCCACCTGTCTCTATACCAGCAGCTGGCATTGCAGGCATGCGCCACTATAACCAGCAAGTACATCACTTTCTTACCTCCTACTTGAGGTGCTTAACATAATGATTTTATGGAAAGACCAATTTTAAGTTCTTAGCATTTAGATAATTCCTCATGCTTTAGACAAAGAAGTATTTGACAGAGCACTGACTAAAATCACACAGTATTGGATTTCTTTCTGGCTTGGAGTTCTGGTACTTTTTTACCTATAAGGGTCAGACCTCAAAAATCTGTTGTGAGACCTTTAGAAGTTTGTTTTAGGTCCAGTATACTTATCACTGGTGTCAACCGTAATACAAGGAAGGGAGAAAAACGAAGAACTTTATTATGGTGTTTATTGCCAGTAAGTAAAGGTGTGGAAATGAAAGGCCCATCTATGTTTAAACTTCTGTAGCAGAGACTAGGGCAGGCTGGAGAGAAAGGAAAGCAAAGGAGTCAAAATAAGAAAGGTAGTGGAATTCCCTTTGGTTCTACCAGAAAATTCACTCAGTGATCATGTCATCAGTTAAAAGCTTAAAGATAACTCACACCAGGAGACTCTTGTTTTCTGTTTGTTTGTTTGGTTTTTTTTTTTTTTTTTAGGAACTTCTTGCATCTATATAACCCAACAGAGTCATTTTCAATATTGTAGGGAAATTGCTCAATTTTAAGAAAATCTTACATCATATTTCTAACATCCTGGTCCACCAAGGACCAGCAGGTGAAAGCACCTGCTTCCAAACATGAGTTCAGTCTCTGGGACCTGTGTGGTTGAAGAAGAGATCCAACTCCTACACACTGTTCTCTGACCTCTACCTTCATGGTATGACATGAAGTGAACACATGTACCCACACACATGCATTCACACAAAGCAAAGAAAACAGTGACGTCTAAACTTCTAATATCGAGACTATCCGCAAATAGCTATTTATTGTACTTAGTAATGTAAGGTATAGTAATCATTTGGCACATATATTTGAGTATTTGCTGTGTTCATAGAAATGATGATTCTTCCCCTTAAGATGTAAAATGTGAGATGTGGACAAATGTCATACTATGTAGTTGCTTTAGAACACAAGTTTTCTAATCTAATAAGAACAACCTTTGTAAGAATTAGAGGAGTGACTGGTACAGTGCTCACAGAGTGTGCAAGGCCTGGAGGTCAATACTTAGCATGGAAACAACTCATTTTCTGGGTCTCTTACCCTCTTTCAGTACTTAATTTCTATGTAGTTCTCTAAACTTTAGTCTGTTTCCTCTTGCTTCCCCCAACATACATGAAATCAGTCTGCCAGGAAACTGGTATTTCTATCTTGATTTCTCAGTGTCCTTTAATAGTCAACATTCCTCAAATTGAGAAACACTGATTGATATGTGGTTGAGTCAAAATGTCCTGAGTCTCAGTATACATAATCTTCATTTATCTGATCCTCTTGCCAGCATCTCCTGAATTCTTTCCCTCCACTTGCCTGTACTAGTCAGGTTTGGCAGCAGGTGCCTTTACCTGCTGGCCCATTTTGGTGGCCCTAGATATTAGAAATGTGATTTTCATAATTGGGCAGTTTTTTCCGTATCTTCATTCTGAGGGGTTATGGATGCAAAAAGTTCCTAGAAAAAAGAAAAAAAATTGAACCAGAAAGTCTAGCATGCAGAAGACCCTAGGATCCATCACTCACTACCAGCACAAGGGGAGGGTGTAGGGAGGGATTTTCTTTAGTATTTTTGAGTCCCTAGATTCTGCTCCTATTACCATTCTTGAATAGAGGGGAAAACAAAAATTTTTTAAAGCAGTTTATTTTCATTTGTAGTGCTGCCATCTAGTGTTGATGTGTTTTGGTATGTTCCTTTGTGAAGAAGTTCTAGTTTATGTTTTAAAAAATGTTTTGTTGGTTTTAGAGTAAATGGCAGATCTTAAACTGGGACAAAACAAACTATATTATTTAACATACTGTATGAGCATACCTTGCTTATGCCTATTCTGTGATTAGGTGTTTTCTTTTTTGCTTGTATTTTGGATAAAAGTTATAGTATCTTTTACCAGCACCTCAGTTTAAAAAAGAAAAAAAGTCCGTTGTAATCTAAGCCTAGCAGTCTCACCCTTGCTTCATATTTGTGCCCAGAAAGGCTTTAAAGGAGAACATTTGCAGTTGGCGTAGTGTATTGAGTACAGCCTTGCCTTCCTCATACAGTGTGTCTTCATGGCTTCCTGCAGGCTCATGCAGATTCAGCTTGAGTGCCTTCCCTAGAGGAACTGCCAGGGACCAGACAGGCTACTGGAATTAGATTCCAGCCCATACTTGATTAGATGCCGTTCTTTCATCTGAAATTAATTCTCATAAAAAGACTTATCCTCTGACACATGGCAATGGCTATTCCTTTACTTTCCATTTAATATGAATGTCCTTGGCTCCTAGGGAGCTTTTAAAGTGAGGCCTTGCCAATGGGTCTAAAAATTGTAAGGTAAACAGTTTGGCTCTATGAAAAATACTGCTAGCGAATTAAACTGTATTATAAGCTAATTGTGACTGTCTTTGCAACTTTTGTCATTTCATTTAGCATTATCAATATTTAATAATATTTTGCTTTGATAGCAACAGTATGTATAATAAAATGTTTTTTTTTTTAAGATAGGTCAATATTTTTAGTAAAAGGATAAGAGTCAAATATCAAGGATGAATCTAAATGACACAGAAAGGTTGGCTATTATACTAAGTATAGAATTGTTAAGGGTGAATTTTAAACTTATTAAGTGAGAAATAATGTTATTTTGTTTTGTAACAGAATTACTGAGTTGATGGGTTATGAGCCAGAAGAACTTTTGGGCCGCTCAATTTATGAATATTATCATGCTTTGGATTCTGATCATCTGACCAAAACTCACCATGATAGTAAGTACAATAGAAGAACTCAAGGAGGGAGCTCGAGAGATGGCTCACTGGTTAAGAGCACTGACTGTTCTTCCAGAGGTCCTGAGGTCAAATCTCAGCAACCACATGGTGGCTCACAACCATCCACAGTGGAGATATGATGCCCTCTTCTGGTATGTCTGAAGACAGCTAGAGTGTACTCACATACATAAAATAAATAAAGAACTCAAGGAGATAGTCTCACTGCTTAACCCCTGCAGTCTCAACTCTTGTATCTCTAACTTTCTAGTTAAAATTGCCACCCAGTCAGTCTCCAGACTCTTCATAAGACATCTTGATCATGAAATTACTGTTATGTTACAGCTGTTCACTTAATAATACATAAAACTTCCCTAGAATTTTAAATACAGAAATAAATAAAAGTCAAATATTGTAGATTATATCCATACACATATGTCGTGAAATCAGTGGTTGGTCAATAGAAGGTAGTCAGAGCATTTGTTCCATGACTCAGTGAATGGGATGAGTATTATACACATGTAATATCTGACACTCTTGACATATGATGAAGTCTGAGATCCTAAAGTAAGTTAAAGTTCATAGTTTCTCACTTGCTTGTTTAATCTGGACCTAAAAATGACTTCCAAATATGATTTGAGGGTATTGAATATCACTATATTCGTATGACTTGCCCAAATTATAGTCAGAGCATGGGTACTCACAATAGCATCCTCTTGACTGATTTATGGCATTTTCCTCAATCAGTAACTGATTTAGACTTCATGAACTGCTGGAAGGCTACAGTATGACATCCACTTAAGTCAAGGTTCTGTAGAGTGGTTTGCTTGTATCATTTTCTTGAATGTGTCCTGTGCTTAGTCTCTAGTCTGACAGTGTGACCATACCTCACTGAAGGAATGGCTTCTTTTACAGTAAGATAGGAGGTTTACTTTGGGTTTGTTTTTAGGTGGGTTTGGGCTTCACTAGCAGCTTAAACTGTCACAACTATTTTAAATAATAAAAGATTATTTAAATATCATTCCTTTTTAAAAGCAAAACAGTGATCCAGCCAGGCATGGTAGCACATTACCATTACCCCTACCTACCCTGACACCCCCAGCACTCCAAAGACAGAGGCAGGTAGGTCTCTGAGTTTGAGGCTAGCCTGGTCTACATAGGGAGTTCAAAACAGCCAGGGCTACACAGAAAGACCCTGTCTTTAAACAAACAAACAAACAAACAAAAAACCAAAATGTAACAATCTACATTTGACTCTTATTTGATTGAAAATTCAGTTACATTTTCTTTGTGGTGCTTTCTTATCCCTAGTGTTTACTAAAGGACAAGTCACCACAGGACAGTACAGGATGCTTGCCAAAAGAGGTGGATATGTCTGGGTTGAAACTCAAGCAACTGTCATATATAATACGAAGAACTCTCAGCCACAGTGCATTGTGTGTGTGAATTATGTTGTAAGGTAAGCTTGGGAAGAGACACTGTTATGAGGAAAAGTGGTAATTCTTTGGATTTACTGTGCCTTTATTAAGAGATAAAATTACCTAGTAGGGATAGCGCACACCTTTAATCACAGCACTTGGGAGGCAGAGGCAGGTAGATCTCCATGAGTTCAAAACCAACTTGGCCAAAAGAATAAGTTTCAAGATCGCCAGAGCTACACAGAGAAACCCTGTCTTGAAAAGAAAAATAAGTAAAAACTGAGTTTTGTTTTTACCTTTCTTTTTCTACTGGATTATTTATACCCTGATTTATACCCCAACCCACCTTCTCAAGCCAACTGTGCCATTGATTCCACAAAATAATATCATTCATTTATCAGTCTGTGGATCAATTTTCCTAGTTCAGTTTCTTGAGGCCAAAAAGATTCTAATGAAGTTTAAATGACCGCCTTGTGACAGGCTGTGTAATATGACCTGGTACTTTATGTTTATGAACTCTAAGTTATTTCAGTTCAGTTCCTCTTCATTACCAAAACATTCTAATCTGCTTACCAGGCAGAGCTCTCCACAGTGGTTAGCTCATTTTCTTATGTTCCATACTCTTTACCGTGCCTCACTGGGTAGGCTTTGCTGGCCTGGAACTCCCTGTAGACCAGTCCAGCCTTGAATTCACAGCTTACCTACTGTGTGGGATTGCAGGGCTGCCCAGAAGTCTCCAGCACAACTTTCATAGATGCCACCAAACCCAGGTTACCCCACTCTGGCCATTTTTGGGGGTTCTTAAAACTTCTAGTTTTTGTTGTTGTTTTTTCAGGGGAATTTTTTTTCATTTTTTTATTATTATTATTTTCTTTATTTACATTTCAAATGCTATCCTGAAAGTTCCCTATACCCTGCCCCGCCCCTGCTCTTCTACCCACCCACTCCCACTACTTGGCCCTGGCATTCCCCTGTGCTGGGTCATATAAAGTTTNCAAGACCAAGGGGCCTCTCTTCCCAATGATGGCCGATTAGGCCATCTTCTGCTACATATGCAACTAGAGACACAAGCTCAGGGGGTACTGGTTAGTTCATATTTTTGTTGCACCTACAGGGTTGTAGCCCCCTTCAGCTCCTTGGGTACTTTCTCTAGCTCCTCCATTGGGGACCCTGTGTTCCATCCAATAGCTGACGTGAGCATCCACTTCTGTGTTTGCCAGGCACTGGCATAGCCTCACAAGAGGCCACTATATCAGGGTCCCTTCAGCAGAATCTTGCTGGCATGTGCATTAGTATCTGGGTTTGGTGGCTGATGATGGGATGGATTCCCGGATGGGCTAGTCTCTGGATAGTCCATCCTTTCATCTTAGCTCTAAATTTTGTCTTTGTACCTATATCCTTTCATGGGTATTTTGTTCTTTATTCTAAGGAGGAATGAAGTATCCACACGATGGTCATCCTTCTTGGTTTTCTTGTGTTTTGCAAAATGTATCTTGGGTATTCTAAGTTTCTGGGCTAATATCCGCTTATCAGTGAGTGCATATCTAGTGACTTCTTTTGTGATTGGGTTACCTCACTAAGGATGATATCCTCCAGATACATCCATTTGCCTAAGAATTTCATAAATTCATTGTTTTTAATAGCTGAGTAGAACTCCATTGTGTAAATAAATGTACCACAGTTTCTGTATCCATTCCTCTATTGAGGGACATCTGGGTTCTTTCCAGCTTCTGGCTATTATAAATAAGGCCGCTATGAACATAGTGGAGCATGTGTCCTTATTACCAGTTGGAACATCTTCTGGGTATATGCCCAGAAGAGGTATTGCTGGGTCCTCCGGTAGTACTATGTCCAATTTGCTGAGGAACCGCCAGACTGATTTCCAGAGTGGTTGTACAAGCTTGCAATCCCACCAGCAATGGAGGAGTGTTCCTCTTTCTCCACCACCTTGCCAGCATCTGCTCTCACCTGAATTTTTAATCTTAGCCATTCTGACTGGTGTGAGGTAGAATCTCAGGGTTGTTTTGATTTGCATTTCTCAGGGGGATATTTTTAGTGCTAGGATCAAACTTAATGTCTTACCACTTCTAATTGCAAAAAATCATCTTAATGCCAAAGAGTTCTTTTGTGAGTTTTGCCTATATGTAAAACTATTTTTCTTGTCTCCCTCATGATTGTTACTTGATCCCAAGTTTTGTTTATTAGCCTTTCTGTGAAACATCCTTTCTTTATTTTAGCAGTGATCATAGTATATTGAAATTGTTTGCTTATCTATTTCACACTGAATTCTAAACTACTTGAAGACAAGTGTTTATGCTTTTGTCTTTGTACTCTTAGCTCATTTCATTTATCGAACATGTAATATGTTAACTGGAGTACCTTGATGCCAGACATGAAGCTGAGTGGTTTTTCATCATTTTTCTTTCTTCTTCTCTATCCTGTGAATGATATCACTATATTATTGCCACCAAGAAAATGTTACCCCTCATAAAGACTGTGGCCATTATTGTATCTAAGATTACCCATAGACCATGCCTTACGTATTAATGCTGAACAGTTATTTTGTGCCTATTTCACTGTAGCATCAGCACAGAAGTCCTTCCTGCTTATGTCCGTCATGCACTTTAACTGCACATGTTCTTGTCACTGCCTCTCTTCTCAATACTGTTTCAGTTTAAATAAGTTGAATAGTTTAATTAGTAAATTTTGTTTACATTTTTATCTTGATATTGGTATTTTAGAACAATAAATATTTCTCAATAGTACAACACTTGCCTAGGGCTCAATCCTCAGCACTGGAAGAAAAAAAGAAATGTTGCAAGTATACATGAAAGATTATTCATCTCAGGGGTGTTAAAATGCTTTTACTATATAAATCATATTTTAAGAGATAAGGTCATTCCACAGCCCCCCTACTGTCATTGGTTCTAGTGCTCTTTTATAAATACTAATCTCTCCTTTTTTGACAGTGGTATTATTCAGCACGACTTGATTTTCTCCCTTCAACAAACAGAATCTGTGCTCAAGCCAGTTGAATCTTCAGATATGAAGATGACTCAGCTGTTCACCAAAGTTGAATCAGAGGATACAAGCTGCCTTTTTGATAAGCTTAAGAAGGAGCCTGATGCTCTCACACTGCTGGCTCCAGCTGCTGGGGACACCATCATCTCTCTGGATTTTGGAAGCGATGGTCAGTGCTTAGTTACTCCGTCCGCCGCTCAGTCCCCGCTAGTTGCTCCATCCTCAGCAGCCTCAACTCTTGGCTTATCCGTTCACATGATGCTTACATGTTATCCGTTCACATGATGCTTACATGTTATTCGTTCACATGCTTACATGTTTTGTTTCTAATAGTCTCCTTAAAAGTATTGTGTCTAATATTTGTTTCTGAAATACCACAGCCTTCCTGCTTTTATTTTTATGTTCTTTTGGGAATTGTAGCTCAGAGTATCCTGAAGGTATTTCTTGATGCCATCTTAATTTCCTCTCAGCCACCTCACTGCACCATTCAGTAGAGTTAAATTGCAGTACATGTAGTTGGATAAATGCTAAAGGCATTGTACAAAGCAACTATACCATAAAAGCAAACATGAAAATGAAAACTGTTACTTCAAATTAAGCTATTTATAAAAAGGTTGCAGGTACATGTCTTACTCCTATCAGTGGTGGACTATAAAAAGATAACTTATACTTACTTAATGGTCATTGTATGATATCTATAAACTTTCAAGTAAAGAAACTGATTGAATCACAGCTCTTCTAAAAAGCAAAATCTATGAATGTTAAAAACCTGATGTTCTCTAGATTGACAGCTGCTTTCCTCTGCAGACACAGAAACTGAAGATCAACAACTTGAAGATGTTCCATTATATAATGATGTAATGTTCCCTTCTTCTAATGAAAAATTAAATATAAATCTGGCAATGTCTCCTTTACCTGCCTCTGAAACTCCAAAGCCACTTCGAAGTAGTGCTGATCCTGCACTGAATCAAGAGGTTGCATTAAAATTAGAATCAAGTCCAGAGTCACTGGAACTTAATTTTACCATGCCCCAGATTCAAGATCAGCCTGCAAGTCCTTCTGATGGAAGCACTAGACAAAGTTCACCTGAGGTTGGTACCATGATCCAAGAAAAGGTCAGGAATAAATGCCTGAAATTGATAGAACTCAAAACTCATCATATCTAGGTTGGACCAGGGCAGACAGTGTCATAAACAGCTGTTTCCAAATACAAAACAATTCCATTTCCAAACTTTCTACTATTAAGACTGTATTTGGGAGCAGAACAGCTTAGATCTTAATTTAAGTTAGTGAAACACAAATAAGTATTGATTCTCCATTAAACTGTTATGGATTAAAGTTGCCACGTGTAAGTTAAACAGAATAAAATCTCAAAACCAAGGTTGAGAATGTATTCTTTTCTCTGATGCTTTGCCCAGCACAGAAGTGTGTGATTTATTTTATCACTGATTCAATAAAGTAAATGTAGTGAACAGTGAAGAAAAGTAAAGTTTTATGCTCAGTCTACCAGCTACCATATTCATTATTGAAATTCTTGCCTATAACTCCTAGCACAATAGAGTATCCTCTAAAATATCCAGTAGAATAGGCACTTTAAGATTATGGTGAAAATATCTAATTAATTGGATGGTTATGTACCATTGTGAGATCTGAATTGTTTGGTGAATGTTATTATGTAGAATAAAAAAATCTGGGGTGAGGGTAGACAACATTTGTGGCTGGTCTTATTTTAGTATTATTTTATTTTTGAGACAGGGTTTTGCTATGTCACCCTTTTTGGCCTGGCATTCACTTTGCAGACCAGGCTAGCCTCAAATTTACAGAGATTCCTCTGCCTGTGCTTCTGAGTGCTGGGGTTAGAGGTGTGCACCACCACATCAACTAAACAAATCTTTTCATTGTAATTTTTAGTTAGATAAAACTTTAAGGAAAAGTAAACACTCCTAACTTTTCACAGCCTAACAGTCCCAGTGACTATTGCTTTGATGTGGATAGCGATATGGTCAATGTATTCAAGTTGGAGCTGGTGGAAAAACTGTTTGCTGAAGACACAGAGGCAAAGAATCCATTTTCAACTCAGGTATGCTTGTTACCTTGCTTGTTTTATACTTTAAGTGACTGGGTTTAACTTGCTTTCCTTTTTACAAGACTGGTCATTATAAAACCTCTGTATTTATTGTTTGAAAGGACACAGATTTAGACTTGGAGATGCTGGCTCCCTATATCCCAATGGATGATGATTTCCAGTTACGTTCCTTTGATCAGTTGTCACCATTAGAGAGCAATTCTCCAAGCCCTCCGAGTATGAGCACAGTTACGGGTTTCCAGCAGACCCAGTTACAGAAACCTACCATCACTGCCGCTGCCACCACAACTGTCGCCACTGCCACCACCGATGAATCCAAAACAGTGATGAAGGACAATATAGAAGACATTAAAATACTGATTGCATCTCCATCTTCTACCCAAGTACCTCAAGAAACGACCACTGCTAAGGCATCAGCATACAGTGGCACTCACAGTCGGACAGCCTCACCAGACAGAGCAGGAAAGAGAGTCATAGAACAGACAGACAAAGCTCATCCAAGGAGCCTTAACCAGTCTGTCACTTTGAATCAAAGGTATTTATATGGAACATAATTCTGCATGTTCTAGTATATATGCGATGTTAAATGATTTCTAAACATAGAGCCAACTTTCTGACATACGCTTTAAAGAACATCATAAAGTTCATTTCATACACTGTCTGAATTAAGACAGACACTCAAAAGCCAGTTTCTAAATTACATTCTAACTTCTCTCTCAAACAATCCTATCAACTGTCTAAATATAGAAGGTCAGAGATGTCTTCCATCATCTCTAAAAGTAAAGTGCAGCCAGTAAGTTCTATAAATGCCAGGAATCTCTTCATGCTGCTGTTCAGAAAGGGAAATAGCTGTCTTCCCTGCTTAGATCCTTCTAACCTGGGGCTTTTGTAAGCTAACCCTTCAGCTACATGGTTCTTTTTCATCCCAGATTGCAGCTGGTGATCTTGAGTTCTCATTGGTAAATATGGATATTTGCAGGCCTTCTTTCTGAAATCTTGTGTATAATTGCAAGAAGTCTTAAACTTTCTATTATTCTTCATTACATAGTTTATGTTATTATTATAAAGAAAATAAGCTCTTATTAGATCTACCAAGAGTCCTAACATGACTTACAGTATTGTTTCAATAGAATGAAGCAATGCTTTGAGCAAATGTTTAGAATTTCTGTATATAATATGTAATGGTATTTGACATGTTTTACAGCAAAGAAAATCCTTTTCACTAATTAGTGAGTCGAAGAAAAATGACTCCTCTTGTATTATGTCTAGACAGAGCAAGCTGTGGCTGATAGCAGAAGGAAGGACTGCAGGGAGGAGCCATGTTCCCTATATCACCTGAAGCACTAGGACAGGCCTGCCTTTTTCTTGAGCCAAAAAAAAAAGGTGTGGGGCTTTAGATGAATTTAGTATTTTCAGTTGGATATAGTAATACATTCCTTTAGTCTTGGCTCTCAGGCAGCTGAGTCAGGAGAATTACAAGCTTAAAACCAAGACTCGGTGTAGTGGTGTGCACAACACAAAATAAATAGATGTACAACCAGAGGTGATACTTACATGATAAACTGACATATTTCATTAACATAACATGCTTGTATAAAAATTTTAAACCAGCTTGTCTATACACTGCATGGCTTGTAAGTGTTTTAAAATATAAAGCCCACATTCATAGAGAGTTAATCATATATGAATATGACTTAGCCATTTACTTGGCTTTCTATTGAAAACCTAAAACAAACAACAAACTTAATGGCTTCATAAAGTGGTTCCTTGATACATACTATTAATTTCAGATATAGCAGCTCAGACATAAGATCAGTACTGAGGTCAAAGTAGCAGAGTACAAAGGTCATTGAGGATACAAGAATGTGAAGGCTGGGCTTGTATTTCCATAGCTAAAATCAATTAACATTGGGACTTAGAACAAACTACCTAACTGCCATCAATTCTCATTTATAAAGTGGTTACAAAGTACCTGTCGTATCATCCCTGAGTGTTAAAGTGAGGTTAAAATGAATATAAATCTTGTTTGGTTGTTGTTCCTGTTTTTGAGGCACGATCTCACTATGTAGTCAAAGCTAGCTTTAAAATTAAAATGTAGTCAGGCTGGATTCAAACAGGGATTATAGGTGTGTAGTTCTGTGTCCAGCTGAAACATTTATAAATTGAAAATACTATACAGAAATTAATCATCTTGTATTTCAGTAGTTCCCAAAATATAAGTCCACTGAACAACAGTGGTTTTATTTTATTTTATTTTTCTTTTCCAGAAATACTGTTCCTGAGGAAGAATTAAACCCAAAGACAATAGCTTTGCAGAATGCTCAGAGGAAGCGAAAAATGGAACATGATGGCTCCCTTTTTCAAGCAGCAGGAATTGTAAGTATAAGTGGTGCATTGTATTTAGTATTCCAAATAAATACTAAAAATAAAGTTGTACTTTCAAAGCTAT
Organism: Mus pahari; assembly: GCF_900095145.1. Lineage (NCBI taxonomy): Eukaryota > Metazoa > Chordata > Mammalia > Rodentia > Muridae > Mus > Mus pahari. Next base: position 69,406,995 of record NC_034596.1, read on the forward strand.
CATTGGGCTTTTTTTTTTTTTAACTTAAATTTAATGAATAAATTCTGGTGTTACAAACCAAACATGACAGATAAATGTAGAGGAAATACCCTCAGTACCCCTCTGCTCATTCTTTTCTATGTAAGTTATTTTTCCTTCTTATAGAAGCACTGGGGCTGGAGAGCTCTTCTGAAGAATTTAGGTTCAAATCCCAGTACCCAAAATGTGGATCACAGCCCTCTGTAATGCCAGTTCCGACAAGTCTAATATGTTCTTCTGACCTCTGCTGGCATACATGCAGGCAAAATTATCCATACACATAAAAATAAATCTAAAATATTTTTAAAAGAAGCACTGTGTTTTAGAGATAGTTGAGGCTAGCCTATTACCAATAAATCTAAAATGTTTTTAAAAGAAGCACTGTGTTTTAGAGATAGTTGAGGCTAGCCTATTACCAGAGCAGAGTGAGTGGAAAGTATTATAAAACACATTAACAGTGTCTTAATATGTTTTATGGATAGGAATGTTAATGGGTAAGAAATACCTTTGTCATTGCTATTATAAGAATAAATGAAAGATTATTTAAGAGAAAAAAAATTAGAGGATTGTTTAAGAAACTGGCTTTTTGGTTGCTATTAAATATATACTGATTGCAAAGTTTTTTTTTTTTTGCAAAGTTTTTTATTGTAAAAAAATGTAATATACTAAATATTAACTTGATTCTTTTTAGGGAACATTATTGCAGCAACCAGGTGACCGTGCACCTACTATGTCACTTTCTTGGAAACGAGTGAAAGGATTCATATCTAGTGAACAGAATGGAACGGAGCAAAAGACAATTATTTTAATACCCTCCGGTTAGTGTATTCTTTCTGCTCTTAGCTAACACAAGGAAAAGTTTGAATATAAAAAAAAATTTTCGAGTTTTTCTCCAAGTGACAGTGATTTTTGGTTCCTTAGAACAATTAAAAAGTGACTAGACAATGGTGGCTCATGCCTTTAGTCCCAGCACTTGGGAGCCAGAGGCAGGTTGATCTCTGAGTTTGAGGCCAGCCTGGTCTACAAAATGAAATCCAGATGAACAGGACTACAAATACATAGTGAAACCCTGTCTCAAAGAGAAATAAAGGAAAGGGAATGTTCGGTGCATTTTGTCTGCTGCCTGCATTCAGGGATTAGGCATTTCAGAGCACACTGTGTAAACATTCTGACAGCAGACATAAACTTGATTACACTTACTTGTTTACGTAGCTTGGGGTTTGCCCAGGGGACTAAAAACCCTTCTAGAAATTTTATTTTACCCAGTACCTATTGCATAATAAGTGTTTAATCGATTTAATGATAGGCATCTCCTTGTTTTTCAGATTTAGCATGCAGACTGCTGGGGCAGTCAATGGATGAGAGTGGATTACCACAGCTGACCAGTTATGATTGTGAAGTTAATGCCCCGATACAAGGCAGCAAAAACCTACTGCAGGGTGAAGAATTACTCAGAGCTTTGGATCAAGTTAACTGAGCGTTTCCTAATCTCATTCCTTTTGATTGTTAATGTTTTTGTTCAGTTGTTGTTGTTGTTGTTTGTTGGGTTTTTTGTTTCTGTTGGTTATTTTTGGACACTGGTGGCTCAGCAGTCTATTTATATTTTCTATATCTAATTTTAGAAGCCTGGCTACAATACTGCACAAACTCAGATAGTTTAGTTTTCATCCCCTTTCTACTTAATTTTCATTAATGCTCTTTTTAATATGTTCTTTTAATGCCAGATCACAGCACATTCACAGCTCCTCAGCATTTCACCATTGCATTGCTGTAGTGTCATTTAAAATGCACCTTTTTATTTATTTATTTTTGGTGAGGGAGTTTGTCCCTTATTGAATTATTTTTAATGAAATGCCAATATAATTTTTTAAGAAGGCAGTAAATCCTTATCATGATCATAGGCAGTTGAAAATTTTTTACTCATTTTTTTTCATGTTTTACATGAAAAGAATGTTTTGTCAGCAGTACATGGTAGCCATAATTGCACAATATATTTTCTTTAAAAAACCAGCAGTTACTCATGCAATATATTCTGCATTTATAAAACTAGTTTTTAAGAAATTTTTTTTTTTTTGGGCCTATGGAATTGTTAAGCCTGGATCATGAAGCTTTTGATCTTATAATGATTCTTAAACTGTATGGTTCCTTTATATGGGTAAAGCCATTTACATGATATAAAGAAATATGCTTATATCTGGAAGGTATGTGGCATTTATTTGGATAAAATTCTCAATACAGAGAAGTTATCTGGTGTTTCTTTACTTTACCAACTCAAAAGAAAACAGTCCCTATGTAGTTGTGGAAGCTTATGCTAATATTGTGTAATTGATTATTAAACGTAAATGTTCTGCCCACCCTGTTGGTATGAAGACATTTTGAGCATACTGTAAACAAAAAATCATGCATTGTTAGTAAAATTGCCTAGTATGTTGATTTGTTGAAAATATGATGTTTGGTTTTATGCACTTTGTCGCTATTAACATCCTTTTTTCATATAGATTTCAATAATTGAGTAATTTTAGAAGCATTATTTTAGGAATATAGAGTTGTCATAATAAACATCTTGTTTTTTCTATGTACATTGTATAAATTTTTCATTCCCTTGCTCTTTGTGGTTGGGTCTAACACTAACTGTACTGTTTTGTTATATCAAATAAACATCTTCTGTGGACCAGGCCCCCTTGGGTCAGCTTTTATGTTTAAATAACATTTGTTTCAACATTTCCAGCTCATAAAATGATTTCTCAAATTTATAAGTTCTTTATAAAAATTAGATTGTACATTTCTACATTCATTTTATTGCCATTTTCTAATGTATGTGTCCCCAAATGTCATGTTAAATAATGACATCATAATATTGCATTGTAAAGAGAATTTTTTTAGAATTTTGCCATTATAAATATATGAGTCTATTAAAATATAAAGCACAAACCTTCAGTATTTGCAGTATGAATGGAATAAGTGAAACAGTTCATGAAACATGATCATACTGTTTTGAGGGCTCAGGCTCCTGCGTGCATGTCTAATCTGTTCACAATAGCAGATGAGGAAGCTAGGACTGAAACAAGAGTTTCCCACACTCTCAGGGAACTATGTGGCATGTCAGAGAATCTTAGGTCTCAGAACATATCTTGTTTGGTTTTGATTTTGGTTTGGTTTGATGTTGGTATATAGCACATTAATATGCAGATATATTTTATAAATATCATATATTACCTGATGTTTCTTTGCCAGCTTTAAAAAAAGGTATCTTATGCAATTGTGAATTTTAGAAACTTCCAAATAAACACCACAAACCTTCTAGCTTATATGTATATCTTTCTAGATCATGTATCACTTTTAGTATTTTAAAAACTTTTTTAGATACTTGATTCTTTTTCTCTGTTTTTCTAGTAATATATCTGTTCTGCTTTCATATTCTAAGTTTAAAAAAATCAGAAAGTCTAGAAAGATAAAGGTAAGATGTGGAATCTGGGAGTGCACTTAGGAAGCAGAGCTAGGATAATCAGGAATTCCAGCCCAACTTTGACTACAAAGTGGGTCCAGGCCGCTGTGAGATACAAAAGGACTGCATAAGTGTCTTGTCTCAAAAGAAGAGATGGGGAAGGAGGTTATTGTATCACTACACCTAGAGATAACAGTCTTTTAGAACCCATCGGTGTGACAGGATCAAACCCAGGCTTCACATGGATACGAGGCAAGCATGCCATCACTGTGCCAAACTCCAGCCCAGAAACCTACCTTCACTACTTACATAACCGGGGAGAGCCTTGTCCTGGCGTTAAATCCTAGGCCAAGCGAGTTTAACTTAGGGAGCTGTTTTAATATTAGGATGAACGAGCGATTGGTTACAAATATGTAGCAATTTGGAACAGTGTAGTAATATTAATCCAAAGTACACGTGAGCCAACCTGCATCCACATTTAAGTATAGACAGCTCTAGAGGTAGCATTTCAGAATAAAGTGGCTGCATAATATTCACAGTTCACAAAATTTAAAAATTAAGTTTAACAAATTAGCTTTAGTTGGAAACTTGAAGTTTATGTAGTTTCCAAATATTTGTAAATCTGTTAATTATATATAGAAGTGGCTTGTGAGCAATGGTTCAGAAGGGAGCTGTTAGGGAAATTAAGTATCTACTTGTGGCCTCTCAGGAAAGAAAAGTTGCCTGGGCTCCAGAGACAGCTGCCCCTTCCTAGGATTGCCCACCATCTTGCGTTTCTCTGCAGTGCTTTTATAACCCTGCTCTGGTACCACAAGCACTTCTCTCCCAGCAAATATATCTATGCCGCCCTGTTCTCTGGTGCTGCTATGAATGCGTGACTAGTAATTACTCTCCCTTGACAAAAAATATGGCAAAAGGAATTAACATATTTTGTCCGGTGTCACTGGCCTAGAACTGAAAATGGTGACCCATTACCAATGGCTGACTTGCTGAAGTGCTTTACAAAGTCTGAGTCTAAATGACATGAATGTCTGAATACTACATGCCAGACTTAATGCTAGCACGTTACATTCATTCATCATCTCTATAAAGTTATGTTTGCATTTCACTCATTTCACTTTACACATTCTAGAGTCTAGCCAACAGTGACTTTAGAGCCTACAGCCCTAACCATCAGTCCACAGAACATACTGGTTTCCCCCATTGTGGACTGTTTAAAGAGCACAGAGGACAACACAATGAGAGCAGAAAATGGAGGGCCGGGTGTCACTTGAGAAGAGCGAGGTGACATGTGGAAGAGGAGTGGCAAGCTACAAATAAAATAAGAGTTTAAGCTACTTAATGGGTTTTGAGTTTGAACTAAAACTTTAGTTCTCTGAATATAGAGACATTGAAGTGATTGGAAGTGTAAGGTATGACAAAACACTTGACATATAAGAGGCTTACTCAGAGCTGTTGGAATTAACAGCATAACAGACATGGTTAAACCTTAGGATTACCATCCCGAATCTTACTTCTTCCTCTAAGCCTCAGTAAGAGGTGTGAAAAGTCCAAAGTTCTAAGGCAAGAATCAAAGAGTTGGGGAAAAGAAAAATGAGGGACAGGAGGGGGGTTCTCTTAAGTTTAATTCAGTAAAACCTTAAGCATGTTGCTAGCTGGGATTTAGAAAAAAAGTAAAAACAAAAACTGTTATGGTGTTTCAAGTCTGCCCACCTTGCGCTTATTTCTTCCCTTTAACATAGCTTTGAACCTGTTGTCCAGGCTCGTTTGCGAGTTAGAGCAATCTGTAGCACAGGATCCTACATTGTCTCCGGTCAGATAAAAGCGACATTTCACCACACCCGTTCCTCTGAACGCCTCCTGGACCTTTGTGTTCACACCCTTCAGCCGTTTGGGAATCATTTTTATTCTTACCTGTCATGAGTGGATTTTATCCAAGGCGCTGCTCAGACACCCGATCTCCACTTACTATGTAATTTCCTTTATTCGGTCTTGGCCGCATTCCGGAACGCAGAGAAAGGCAGGTGCCTGAGAGCGGTAGAGCGAGCCTGACCATCTCTGACCGGCGGACAGCCCAGTACTCCTGCTCGGGGCGCGGTGCTACCTGCTGCGGGTGGAAACGCAGCCTGAGCCGGGCTGGCCCCGCCCCGGTACGTGCCTGGGCTCAGCGCCCAGCTGCCGCCAGCCTGTGTGCGGGGCGCAGGACCGCCCGCGGCTCCCGCCTACGTGTTCGAGTGCATGTGCGAGGCTGGCGGGGGTTGGCCGCGCCTCGGTCCCCACGCGGCCTGCAGGGACCTAGTTCCTGGTATGCGTTCTGATGGAGCCTGGGATGTCCCTAGCAAACGCTGTCAGCTGTTCTTTGTGGGACAGAAATTCCCCAGATCTCTAAACATGTTGGATCTTTGCTACTTTAAATAAATCTTTATCTAATGTAGACAAACAAACAAACAAACAAACGAGGAACTCCAGAGGGACTCCAGGGTGACTGTCCCAGTCTCAGCCGTCCAGAAGCTGAGGCGGGAGGATTCCTGGAGCTCAAGGCAAACCTGAGCTACCGATGGAGATGGTGTCTCAAAAAAGAGAGAGAGAGAGAGAGAGAGAGAGAGAGAGAGAGAGAGAGAGAGAGAGAGAGAGAGAGAGAATAAGGAAATAATTCAGTTGCTTAAACCGTCCCTTAAAGCTTATTTTGGATAAGTGGTTTTGTGATATGTCTAAGTATATGAGGATTTTAGCTGCCCCAGGTGGTGAGTTTTGTTCGGTTGAATGTTATTTGCCCACCCAATCCCTCCCTGGTCCACTTTTGTTGAATGCTCACCTTTGACAATCGTTTGGGAGAAGATAATCTTGTTGGACAAATGGAAATGAGTTTATAGAATCCGGAAGCACTTGGGGCCTTAAATTTAATATCTGGTAATCTTACCAGAGTTACAGTTGCACTTTGCTGTAAAGTGCAAAGCCAAAATTTGCTAAAAACAAGGACGTTCCCTCAGCATAGCCATTACTCCTGATGTTTATGTCTTCATAGGAAGTAAGGATCCATTTTTAAAACTAAGTGATCAAGGTGTAGTTAATTTTGGCTAGTGAAAAAACTAATCTGTAGTGTGTGTTTGACTACAGAGGTGCCAATTAAAGAGTGCCTTTGGTCCTATAGAAAAGGGTAGTAGGTACCATATGTGTGTCATAGTAAAGGCTGGCTAAGCAATTTTGTTGTTGTTAAAAGCATAAGGACCCTTTAAGGTGAGCTCAGGGAAGACAGAAACATTCTGTGGAGCAGAGAGGACAAGAGGGGTTTCTTTCCTCTATGCAGAAGACTGGATGTCTAGCAATTTAGCATAATGAGAAACATCTTTAAATCTATACGTGAAAGACAACTAAAGGAAGCTTAACATTTTAAACGTGTGACTTTGATAGAGGATCATGGTTTTACCAGAGTTAGACTATTATCAGAACCCCACTGATCAATGTTCCAACTCCAAGCTTTCCAAACACAACAGTAGCAGAGCGAGGGGAAGAAATCTGAAGCATCTTCAGTCTTTTGTATGCCCTAAACGGCTTTCTTATAACCTTTAGGCTTTCACTTGCATTTACCAACCTTAAAACACATTCTTAGTCCCTAAAATACTTTATTAGATCTTCATTACTTAACCTCTTTTATCCTCAGGCCTTGCATAAACTTTATGCTTTTTTTTCTACCCAATTATTTACCATGAATGAGACACAAGCGGTTGATCATTGAGAGCAGTCACTGTAAAGTGAGTTTCTTTAGATAAAGGCATAGCAAAACATTACAGCTGAAACCTGTTTATCTTTCACACGAGCCTGTGAGCAAGGCAAACCTGTGTGGCTTTTCTAACAAGAGATCTGGTGTTAAAACTAGCTAATGAATTGACTAATGAACTAACCATGTTCAAATTGACTAATGAACAACAACAACAACAAAAATTGTTCTCTGACTTGCACATGTGCACCGTGACATCCATACATCCATAGTCATGCACACACGCAGTATACATACCCAAGCATAGACACATCCTACTACTATCAATAATAATGATGAGAATGACAACGCCAAACTGAACAGTAAACTTAGGTTCTCCTGTGTCTTTCAAATGGCTCCCTCCCTCAGTGAACAGCCCCACTTATTCAGAGAAACCAGAGCCCCAGATGTCTCTCACTACCAGTGTCTTTTCCCACCACATCCAGTCTGATCCTGTTCTTTTTCTTTAAGGTTTTTTTCATGAAAACCAGATGCGGGCTGCCCAGCAAGGTCCTGATTATTCCTGAACTGAAACTGTCCCCAGAGGACTGACACCTAGGAGCCGTTTGTTCTGCTTTGTCTGCGATGCCTGAGACAGCTAGAGGCACTCAGTGCCAGCTCAACAGCTACCAGCTCTCACTTGCTTGGCCGGGCCTTGGGTCTATATTGTTCTCTATTTTACCAGCTTCTCCTGTTGGGCATGGTACTCTCCTATCTCATTCTCTGTCTTCTCTATATCCTGAACTTGCCCTTCTCTGTCTGCAGAACTCTTCCCATCTCGGACTCCTTGATCATGTCTCTCCTTTGGAACTCAGCTCTATGGACTGAGTTCTGAGACTCTCCTAGATGTTCACTTACGCATTGGGCTTAACTCTCATCGAACACTAAAATTGTCCTGTCTGCTTGTAGGGATTTGCTCTAGATGATGAGCAAGTCCAGGATAAGGACTAAGCCTTTAAATGGATCCCCAGAAGCTAGCAACAGAAAAGCTTCCATGGATTCGTTCCCAGTTTAAACCATTCCATTTATTTTTTTCCCTTTGGTTTCATTTCTGTTTGTTTGTTTTGGATTTTTGAGAGGGGGGGAACATGAAATTGAGTGAGTTGAGAGGTGGGGAGGTTCTGGGGCAAGCTGGGGAGGGAAAGACATGATCAAAATACACTGTATGGAAAATTTTAAAATAAGAATAAGTAAACAGCTTTTAAGTAGCCCTTTGAAGTCTCTTGAAATCGCCCAAAGGGAATACAGTGAATACTGAAATAGTTATTCAAGAAAATCCGCCGAACCTCGGCTAAAAGCATCTTCAATATTTCTGCATCAGTATCTCTGCAACCTAACACAACAGAGACTCACTCCTGTAAGTGGGGTCCAGAGGCCCACACTCCCTCATCCTCAGAGCCCAGTAAACAACTAGGTGTTTCTCTGGGAGGGGCAGGCTCTCAGGCAAACTAATCACCTCTAGAGTACGTCGAGAAGCTGCAGAGAGACATGTATTCTCCACTGCAGAGAGGGTCCTGATCACCGGGCCACAGAAACCATTCCACCCAGATCTAGTGTGGCGAACCTCTAAGCTTATTTGGTTTACTTATAGAAACCAGAGTGAGGCTTAACAGGCACATGAGTGACATCACCACAACCCCCGACCCCAGTGTGGGGCGGAGCTCAAGAAAGCCGCATGCTCAGAGCTCCTTGTCCAACTTGCGGTCAGCGACTCTGAAGAGTCTCTTCTTTCTCTGCCAGCAATCTATTGTTGCTTATTTATCCCGGCGGAGGAGTCTGGGAAAACCGTGTAACTTCCGGAGCCTCTGCGCCTTCTGTGAGACTGTAGACGTTTTTTTTCCTTTCAGCTTCCTGGGACTTATGATCCCTCCTCTACTCATTTCTGGGGCAGGGTAGAGATTCCAGTTTGGAGGAAATGGCTACAGAACGAGAAACTAAATTTAAAATAAGTGTGCCTAAAAGATAAGAGAAATTAGCTACCCCCTCATTTCTCTCTATCCCAGCGAGCGTGTATAAGCTAGGAGTTCATTGTCTCAGTAAAGCAAGCTTAGGATAACAGAACCATGGTCCCCTCTCAGAGTCATACCCATAAAGCCAAAGAGTCTCTCTGAGGGGAGGCTGCCGCCTCCACCCCCAGCTATAAAGTATCATCTCAGGGATTCTGCCCAGGCAGAGGCATCCCTAAGAACTGAACTCTGACACTGTCTCTGTAGGAACTGACTTTATTTGAAACTGGCTGTAGGTAAAAACTAAAGATGTTCTTGCAGATAGGGCGTGCTTGGGTGGTAATCAGTAAGAGGAGGCTCTCTAAGGACAACAGGCTACACAGCAAGTGAGCTAGTTTACCAGAGAGCCAGGGAAGGGACAGCCTCAGGGTCACAGTCAAGACTGAACTCAAAAAAGTCCCTCCTTAGACTTCCTAAATTCAACCGGATTAGACTGTGGATCACCTTATGCCCCAGGGTATATTAGCTACCATTCTGAGGAGGCTAACATCTGGTGGTGATACCACAGCAGGACAGACCAGGAAAGCAGATAAAGAGCACAGAAAACCACTGTCACTCAGAGTGAGTCAAGGCAACGGGCCCAGTCCTTGAGTGCTCTGTGTGGGAGACACTGACATGTTTGTGTCTTTCCACAGCGTCAGAACTTATTAAGTAACAAAAAACGTTCACAAGCTACATTCAGGGCGTTGCCTATCACTTGTAAAAATCACCCGTTTCCCTTGATAGAGGATGATTAGCAAACACAGGTTCTTTTACTCTAATCTTTGTTAATATTAACTCTCAGGTCACACATCCCACTGTGTGTGTGCGTGTGTGTGTGTGTGTGTGTGTGTGTGTGTGTGTGTAGTAGTAGCAGCAGCAGCAGCAGCAGTAGTCAAAGAATGGCTACAAAAGGGTTAAAGACACCACAGCAAAGTTCAAAGAAGTCCACTGCATATAGGCAGAAGTAGAAGGCAGATAGGCAAAGACTATGTGTGGGCACAGGAGGATTGTAGGGTCAATCTCAGGGTTGAGATTGAAGCCAGAGCTGCATCTCAGGGTTGAGTTGAGTTGTTGAAGCCAGGAAGCTACAGGGTAGAGAATGAGTGGACCATCCAAGGAGACCATGGCAGCAGTGGTGACTAACTGAGCTGAGCTGAGGTCCCTGGGACAGTAAGGAGTCCTTTGTCAGTCCCCAGATGCACAAACTGGTGGCCAGGAAACTGGTTGGCAGAGCTCCACAGTGTTAGGTGTCTTCTCTTTTGGGGGGTCCAGATGAGGGTGTTCCACCTTTTCTAGGTCCAGGGTTTCATTTTCTTGATACACTCATGTGATCCCAATTAACTCTGATGATTTTTTTTTAGGGTTGTTCTCTTAGAAGTAAGTGATCAAACCGGGCGTGGTGGCGCACGCCTTTGATCCCAGCACTCGGGAGGCAGAGGCAGGCGGATTTCTGAGTTCGAGGCCAGCCTGGTCTACAAAGTGAGTTCCAGGACAGCCAGGGCTATACAGAGAAACCCTGTCTCGAAAAACCAAAAAAAAAAAAAAAAAAGAAGTAAGTGATCAGTCTGTCTGTGCCTCATGATACTCCTGGACAGATGGTGTTGTTTATATAATGTTCAAAATGGAGTCAAATGCTGATTGTAAAATGGGGTCACCCAGGACCAGGCATCCCCCCAAAGGAAATAGTGTGTATTTGACACGGGGTATCTTGGACAGAGCACAGACTGATCTAGCAGGCACAATTTAAGGGAAATGAATGTTTCTATCTAAAAGTAGTCTTACCAAGTGGCTAAATAAACTAGTAAAAGCAGTGAGCCATGGGGAATGTGTGAAGGACTTCAGTCACATATAAGAATAAAAAATAAATGCTATAACAAATTCCCTAAAAGACTCAACTTTAAACAAAATAATTATGAGATATAAAAAGAAACAGGAAATTTTGACACATAGCCAGAGGAAGACAATAAAGACACACAGACACACACCACACTACACTCAGGAAGCAGAGAGCTGGAAGTCAGGCCAACCTTTGAAACTTCAAAGCCAGCACACAGTGGTTACATGATTAGAGGGGCCCATATGGCCAACTGGACAAAAATTTAAAGCAGCCATTCAAAATAGATTCAGAGAATCAAAGGGAAACACACTTAAGAGTACAAGGAGTGTATGAACATAGCGTCACATCAAACACAGGATATAGATAAGTAGTGTATTAGTTTCTCTTCTGTTTCTGTGATAAAATAGCTTGGTGATAAATAAGTTAGTCCTGTGCAGTGTAGCCCTAAATCCTACCACTTAAGAAGCAGAGGAGACTCTATGAGTTTGTGGCCACCTGGTCTACACAGTCAATTCTAGGCAAGTCGGGGCTGTATAGTGAGATCTTGTCTCAAAAAAGAACAAAACAGAAAAAAAGAAGGAAGAGAAGAAAGGGTTTAATTTAGCTTCCAGTTCTAGGGTGATATAGTGCCTTATTAGAGAAGTCAGGGTGGCAGCATGGGGCCAGGCTGATAGTCCTAGCACTTGGGAGGTTGAAGCAGGATGATTGAGAGGAGAGAGGGTTGCGACGAGAGCTGGGCGAGCCTGGGGTACAGTGTGTGATCTTGTCTAAAAAACAAGCAAACAAACAAACAAAAAGAAAAAAGAACCAAAAACTCCGTTAGTGAAAAGTCTTTATTATCTTAGGCACCTTTTAATTTTTGCTTTGTCTTCAAATAAGCTAAGCTGTTTGAGGTGCAATCTTAGTGACTCTTTGATAAATGTCTCATGCCTGTCTCGAGTGGAAACTCAGCTGAGTCACTCCCCTTGTTGCCTGGCTGCTGTGCCCACTGGAACCTTCACAGACATCTTCCCGAATCCACACTCCAGTCTTGGCCATCTCTACAGCCTTGGGTGCTGGGGCCACTGCTTCAGCCTTGACTGTTCTAGACAGCTCACATCTGCTCTGGAAGACTTCAACCAGGCCGGGGCAAGCCTTGGGGGACCCTACAAGTCTGGTTAGCTTGGATTATTCTTTCTTAGACTAGAGGGGAAAGAGTTTGCCTCTGCATCCCTAGAGAAAGCCGTGACTGATACAGTGTGAGGCTTGTGTGTGGTTTTTATGTAAGGCTTTCTGTTATATTTTATTTCCTTTTATTCATTTATTTATCTGCCTCTCTTTCTCTTGCTGTCTCTGTTTCTGTCTTTCTGCACATGCCTGAGTGTGTGTGCATGCATGCATGCGTGTGTGTGTGCATGTGTCCATGCATGTCCATGCACCAGGCTGTATATGCAGAAGTATGCAGAAGTCAGAGGACAACTTATAAGATTTGTTTGTTTGTTTGTTTTTCTTCCATCTTGTGGGTCCCAGGAATTGAACTTGGGTCATCAGTCACTGACCTATCTCACTGGCTCTTATGTAAACCTCATGATTGATGTTTAGACAAGGTTTTGATTGGTGGAACTGGATGCTTTGCTGCAATTGATGCTAATTAGAATCCTGCTCTTTTCCAGTCTGCCCACACCCCACCTGCCTCTATCGCTGGGCTGCTCTCTATGCTTTAAACTTTTTTTTAAAAATCACATTTATTTATCTATTTTGTGTATATGCAAATATGCACATGCCACAGTAGCTCTTTGGAGGCCAGAGAACAACTTTCAAGAGTCAGTTCCTTCCTTCTTCCAACTAGGTGCTGTGGATTAAACTCAGACTTGGTGGTAACTACCCTTTCCTGCAGAGTCCTCCCTCCTCCTCCCCTCCCCTTTCTCCTCTCCCTCTCTGGCTCCCTTTCCCTCTCTCTTCTCTTCCCTCTCCTTCCCCATTGTCCCTTCTCCCTTCCCTTTCTCCCCTTCTTTCTCCCTCTCTACTGTTTGATTCAATGAAGAGGTCTGCTCCTTTGTGTTGCTCCCAAGAATTGCAACCTGAGGCTGACTGTGATGACAAGCTACAGTGATAACGACAATAGCATCAAGAAGGGGACTGAAGGGATCCTGAGAACAACCCTAGGGAAGAAACTGTGGTGAGAAAGGCACCCAAAATGGTGAAAGACCATGGAAGGAGAGAAGGCGAGAGAAGCTGGCCAAGATGATAGACAGTGGAAGGTTTTGAAGACCTAAAGTGAAAGATGGTATGCCCTGAAAGGGTTCCAGATTCCTTCGAAGTCATAAGAGCAGAGGACCCAGCATTCAAAGATCTGCAAGGGGCTACTGCTGGCTCCAGTGGCCAGGACTGAGAATTATAACAGCAGCCACTGTTAGAGGCCAAGAGTGTCAACTGCTAAGACACAGGGACTGAAGGCTTAGATGACACTAATTGCTACTAATATGGGTGGCTGTCAAGAGATGGAAGTATGCCAGCAATGTCGTGCCAGACTCAGGTAACAAAGGCCCAAAGCAGGAAACATCTTCCTGAGCAGCTGGAACTGTCCGTCTCTAGCTTCTGAGGCTCACAGCCGTAAGTAACCACTGAGCTAACTCTCAGTCCCCAAACTCAACAGTGTTCATGAGCTGAAGTAACAAGCTTTCTGAAGCTGTTGTACCAATCCATCAACCTCTGGTACTCAGGGGCCTGGAGTGTCAAATCCTACTCATGACTTCTGTCCAACTACGGCAAAAAAGACTCAAGCCAACTGATTGGTAATAAATTACGTCAAGTAGTTTGTCATGGTGATGAAAGGCTAACTAAGAAGTGAAATGAGAGATTTAGAATATTGTGCATTGTTGTGGGGTGTCCACCAGAAAAGACCACTCTCAGACAGTCTCAAGCCAATAAAAAGTCTTTATTAGCAGGTTGGCAACTACACTGGATCTTTTAGAGGGTAAGCTCTTAATTCCAACAAACAAACAAACAAGCAAGCAAGTAAGCAAACCCACATCCTGGGTGAACACACCTCAGTCAGCACCAACAGTTAGCCAGAAGCAGAGCTGCAGAAGACAAAGGCTGGGTTAGTGCATTTAGAGACTTTCACAGAGCCATGGACCTTGCTGGATTAGGCCTTTGTTCTTCTTTTGGTAGGTGGTGCTATCTACCTGCTGGGTTCCAAGGCCTGAATGGTTTCTCCGTTATGTTGTCAGTTGTGCTAAGGTCTGGGGGCCTGTTAGAGCATGACTGTCCTTTGAACCAAGCAAACTCTATCTTGGGGAGTTCAGTTATGCCCACTTACGGTATACAGCTTTGCTCTCCTTGAACAAGGTCTCTGGAGGGGCTAGAGTATATAGCCTGGGAATACTAGGGAATGGTGGGGGCTTGTTTCTGCTGGCTAAAGGTTTTTCAGCTATGACCTTTGTGAGTAGGTGTACCCATACCCCTGTAAATAACCCCTTAGCTATTAAAGGAAGCCCAGTAAAGTCATTGATTTATTTATACATTGGTCCCCAGTGTAAACTTTGGTAGAATCATGCCTCAATTTGTCATTGGGATTTTAAGTTGAGGTAAATTTTGTTTATATTTCCTACAGGGAAGGAATTTCAGCAACAAAAGAAATATATGAAGAGCTAGGCGCGGTAGTGCATGCTTTAAATATCAGCACTGGGGAGGCAGACCAAGGTAGGTACCCTCTGTGAGTTTGAGGCCAGCCCGACCTAAATAGCAAGTTTCAAGTCAGCTGGAGCTACACACACACACACACACACACACACACACACACACACACACACAAGGACACAGACTGATTTTCATCATGGTATGATGCATGCAATGTAGGCTTTTTCTAGAACCTCCTTGTGTTGCTAAGCTCACTACTGAAACAAAATGCCTGAGATAGTGAGCTTCAAGGGAGTGAAGGATAAACAGCCGCTGTGATAGGACACTGCAAGGGAGAATGGAAGGGTTCAAGTGGGAATGGGGGCAGGAGGAGAGGAGGGGGAGGGGAGGGGTGACCCAAACTGGATATATGTTATGTATATATGACATAACAGTTCATATTGACCTTTGATTTGATGGGTCCTACATAAAGTTTTGTAGAATTTCTTAAGATTAGCAAACCTTATACAGAACATTCATACAGAACAAAACATGTGTATATATATATGTATGTATATATATATATGTATATATGTATATATGAAAATGCAAACAATAAATTAAGAACGAATTGTTTTTAAGTAAGGAGATGGTGGTGGTACGTTAGTTAGTTAGCCCAATTTGATCTTCCCAAAGTATTTTAAAGTATCGAAATAATTCTGGGTTATATAATCCAGAATAGGGAGAATTATTGCCAATTAAAGCTAAAATTTGCCCTGTATGGTAGTGAACACATGCAATCCCAGGACCAGGGAGGCTGAGGCAGGAAAATCTCAAGTTCTAAGCTAGCACAAGCTATCTAGGAGGTTCCAGGTAAGGATCTCTCTTGAAATGGATATGTGAATGAATGTACGAATGAATAAATACCTAATACTAATTAGAAAAAGAAAAACTGGGTCAGTAAGACAATTTAGTCAGTGAAACTCTTGCAGGGGGAAACCTGAGATTTGTCACAGACGGGCCTCACTTTGGGTCCCCTATCTGTGTGGAACGGGTCTCTTGGTTGCAGGTGAGCGACGAGGATTCGCAAATGAGTGACAGACAGTGAGAGAGAGAGAGAGAGAGAGAGAGAGAGAGAGAGAGAGAGAGAGAGAGAGACTGAATGCATTCTCATAAAGTGAACACCAGTGTTATAAAGTACAGAGAACAAAGGGGTAGGATGTCACAGCAGGCAAAGTACATTGAAGTTACTTGACACAAAACAGAGGAATGACTTCAAAGGAACCTACAGGAGCCAGGTAATGTTTACAGTTAAGATAAAGCAGTTCTGCCTAGGGTCAGCTAAAGACAGGTAAGGATTTCACACCCTAGTCACAATTTGTGCTACTCCTTTGAGCCTTGTGAAAGCTAGCACCGGGGGTTCAGCACTAGCAGACCTTCTCATGAATAATGCAATACCACAAACCCCCTATTTCCTAGGCCTTGGTAAATACTGAATTCCGAGCTCCTGGCTTTAAGGAATTATCAGGACTTTGGAACACTGGCTTTAAGGAATTTTTAGGTCTTTGGAACACTAGTGGAAACTTCACCTATGGTAAACATTCAGTCTTTAAAGGCATTAATAGGGGGCTGCTGAGATGGCTCAACGGGTAAGAGCACTGACTGCTCTTCCAAAGGTCCTGAGTTCAAATCCCAGCAACCACATGGTGGCTCACAACCATCCGTAACAAGATTCTGCAGTGTCTGAAGTCAGCTACAGTGTAATTACATATAATAAATAAATAAATAAATCTTTAAAAAAAAATAAAGGCATTAATAATACTGAGAGAGCATACACCATACTAACATGTGAATAGGGTTTGTGTATATAGATTATTGGAAATGCCAGGACTCTAGGAGGCTGAGTCTCTTTGAGACACTTTTTCCTCAGGACTCCTCCAGGTTTTTAGACCTGATGTGAGTCACTACATCAGGTGTAGAGTGGGTGTGGCAGAGATTTGAGTTAGAAATCCCAGGATCCTTGTACAGAAGGCGAGAAGTGACTGCCTAAAAG
Organism: Mus pahari; assembly: GCF_900095145.1. Classification (NCBI taxonomy): domain Eukaryota; kingdom Metazoa; phylum Chordata; class Mammalia; order Rodentia; family Muridae; genus Mus; species Mus pahari. The sequence continues at coordinate 69,423,693 of NC_034596.1, forward strand.
TGTGTTTTAGTATCCACGAACATGTCACGGCCACCACACATCCCTAAAAATAATGTCAAAAGAACAACAACAACAGTAACATGTTATGGTCTAACACTCACCCCCAGAATAGTTGTAGCCATTTTGTTCCATGCCTGCCAGCTATTTTATAGTGTTGCTATAACATGCCTGCCAGTCATTGAAACATAGAAGTGACTGGGCTTAAAGCAACGACATCCTGACCACATACCCTGTTTTGTTCTGTATGAATATTCTGTATAAGGTTTGCTAATCTTAAGAAATTCTAAGCCAGGCGGTGGTGGCGCACGCCTTTAATCCCAGCACTTGGGAGGCAGAGACAGGCGGATTTCTGAGTTCAAGGCTAGCCTGGTCTACAAAGTGGTTCCAGGACAGCCAGGGCTATACAGAGAAACCCTGTCTCGAAAAACCAAAAAAAAAAAAAAAAAAGAAATTCTACAAAACTTTATGTAGGAGGACCCATCAAATCAAAGGTCAATATGAACTGTTATGTCTAAAATATCTTGAGTCAGAACTGAGTAGTTGGCAGCCCTTCCTGCACCTATATATGAGCTCATTGTGGTTTTTGTGGCCAACATAGAAGAATGCTACTAATAAGCCCAAAGTTATAACATGCATGCCCTGTTATCTCAATGCTCTGAAGTTCCCCTGTTCACCACCCTGCTTACTGTACTCAGGACCAAAGAGCTTTGCCAACTGCTCCCCTCCTTGCCCTTTAAATGTCGGAAGCTGATTTTTCCTATAAAAAGTCTATCCTGAGAACAATCTAGTACTACAATTAAGCTTCTGAGTCCTTTTTGCTGTCCCAAACATTCAGTATTAAGATGTCTGTTCAATAAACTATTCTTGCTTAAGATCAGTGTTTGTATGGTTTGGGTGGTGATTCTTGAACCCTAACACACACACACACACACACACACACACACCCCTAAGAGTTCCATCATCTGAGTTCTTCCTAAGGCAATAGGGTTAATTAACAATCAGCTGAAGTCCAAAGAACCAACCTTCCTTCCTTCCATTCTCTCTCTCTCTCTCTCTCTCTCTCTCTCTCTCTCTCTCTCTCTCTCTCTCTCTTTCTCTCTTTCTTCCCCCACCTCCACCCCCACCCTCGAGGTTTCTCAATTTAACCAGCCCTGGCTGTCCTGGACTCATTTTTTTAGACCAGGCTGGCCTTGAATTCACAGAGCCCCACCTGTCTCTGCCTCCTGAGTGCTGGGATTAAAGGTGTGCACCACCACACCCAGCTAACATTTTCTTTTTTTAAAGGATTTTTGTCACAGGAAGTAAGCTTTAAAGTTGATATGAAAATTCAAATTAGATTGAGTCTTCTGTATTTTGTCCTTACAAAGTAGGCGAAGATGTAATTGCAGTGGCTTTGTTTATGATAGCAAAATCTGGAATTTAAATAAACTCCAAGAGGGAATTGTGGGCAAATTGTGTATTAATTCAACAAAGTATTAGTATTAATTCAACAGAGTATTAAGCAACAGTGAAAATAGGAACTATGGCTGCAAATAACAGCAGATACATCTTGAATGTTTAAAAATATTTTGAAGAATATGAGTTGTAGATTGCAATTCCATTTTCATAAAATTAAAAATCAACAACTAAAATATATGTATACACACCAGACGTCAACTTCTGGCCTCCACATGGGCCAGGAGGTGTGTTCATGAAAACACACACACACACACACACACACACACACACACACACACACCATTACAAAAAATAAAATAAATGCATCCATACAAGCACACCCCAGAATACCTTTTCTAAAGATTAGTTAGCCTTCAAAAGAGAAATACAGTTCAAATACAGAATGCTAACCCATAACAAGCTCCTGGGAGAAGCTAAAAAGTGGGATTTCTAGACAGCTACTTTAGCCAAACAACAGTGTATCAAGCAGGTGCTCCTGACTCAGTACTGTGCTAGATTGTCAGAGGCAACAAGGGTAAGAAACAGCAACTGTTGCCCAGCATGGTTGGAGAGCCACAAATTAATCACTCAGGTAAGCATAGACTGTAGGGGATCTTGGCAATGAGGAAGAACCAAGGGAGTTCCTTTCCGAAGAAGTTCTCTTTAGATCATCTTCCCACATGGAGGGAAGTTAGGGTGGTTGCTAGCGTAGAGTCACTTTAAAGAAGACTGGCAGGCTAAGTGTAGTTTATATGAGTCAGGAGGCAATGAAGACCTCAAATCCTTTTCTGGGTTGTTAGTTGAAATCGAGTCTTCGTCTGACGTCAGTGGCGCACGCCTTTAATCCCAGCACTTGGGAGGCAGAGGCAGGCAGATTTCTGAGTTCGAGGCCAGCCTGGTCTACAGAGTGAGTTCCAGACAGTCAGGGCTACATAGAGAAGCCCTGTCTTAGAGGAAAAAAAAAAACAAAAAACAAATCGCGTCTTCATGTCCTATTGACTAATAGTTAGCAGGCACTATTATTGTTTTATCTACCTACCTAATTTGAAGGTTTTATTTACTTATTTACTTATTTATTTATTTAGAGGGTCTCTCTATGTAGACCTGAAACTCGCTGCATACACCAGGCAGGCTTGTAAATCACAGAAATCCTCCTGCCCCTGCCTCTCAAGAGCTGAAATTAAAGGCGTGGACCACCAGGTTAGGCTTTCTAGGCTAAAAATCACCATGCACTCACGCATGCGCAAGAAGCGCCGCAGGTGCCAGGAAAGACCCGGATGAAGGCGGGGCTTGAGGTCCCGGATAGTACGTCACTGAGTGCGCGTACGTGACGTGACGTGACTGGGGCGGTGCTACAGGGTCGGCTAGTCTTCGGGGATTCCCGGTCCCGGAGTGAGCATGGGGACTCCTGTGGGCGCCGGGACCCGTCCCACGGGCGCTGGAACTGTTGAAGGCGTGGGGATCCCTCCGGGCCTGCAGACTGACTTCGAGACGCTGCTCAGCCGCTTCCAAGAGATGGACAGTGTGCGCTTCGAGGACTTCACGGAGCTCTGGCGCAGCATGAAGTTCGCGACCATCTTCTGGTGGGTGTGCCTCGTTCCCCCCAGCCCCCGTGGGGAACGCAGCCTGCGTCCCCGACCTCCGCCTAGGCGGTTTCCGTGGGTCGCCCTTGCACTCTGCTGACTCGGCCCTCTGCATCTCCACCGCCTCCATCTGCACTCAGACCTCCTCCAATCTTGTATGCCATGAATGAATCCACGGTTAGAAACAAAGTATTCCCATCGACACAGGGTCCTCTACGAAGGAATTCATTTAGCATGCAACAACTGACGTTGCAAGTGCAGGTTTGAATCTCTGTGTATCGCCTTTGGGTGGATAAGGCCCAGCTTCAACCCAGTAGCCGCCTTTGCCTCTGTCCCCAGCCTCATTTCCAGTGCCCCCACACCTTGCACTCACTCTCTTGGCTCGAGTTGCTTTTGGTACTCCACTGGCTTTTCCTAGCCTGGGAATTTCCCATCTCCTTTTGCTTGACCACTTCGTCAGTCATTTTTGAACCCAAATGATAGTTCTTTAGGGAATTCTTTTGGCCTTCGGGACTAAGTGAGAGGCTCGAGTTCTGTCTACCCCCAGCACGAAGTATTTATCTCACCATCTAGAGTATATTTCATAATTAGAGACACAGTCTTGGATAACGGTGAAGAGCGGAGATGATGGGTCCTGGGCATCAGGATTTGAATACAGCTCTCCAGTCCCCCTCTCCCAGATATGGGACAACCCTTTTTGTTTGTAAAATAGATCATAATAGTGTGGGAATTAAATGAACCAATATATTAGGTGGTTCGACGTGTGAAATTAATGTTCAGAGTTATTACTACTATTTGATTTCTCCCTTAGACTGAGCTGTGTGAGAACAGTGATGTGATTAATGTGGTATTGTTTTTGAGACATGCCCTCATTGTGTGTAGCCTTGGCTGGCCTGAAACTTGCCTTTATACCAGACTGGCTTTGAGATCTGCCTGCCTCTTCCTTCTAAGGTCAGGCATTCATCACCTTGCCCACGTTTGAATATGGTGTTTGTATTAATTACCATACCATATAAATTCTTGAAAAGGGTAAATGATTGAATGAAATCTTACTAGATCTTTTGTTGAATAAAATAGAACTTTTTATACTATTGATGTAGACTATTATGTAGTTTGTAAGTTATTACAAATGAAGTTGTAAATTATTACAGGTGATGAAATTAACCTGTTCTGGGGCAGCATTCCTCTAAGCCCAGAATGTGGGGAGAATCAAGGCCAGGAGTACAAGGCCATCCCAGCTACAAAGAGAATTCTGCAAGAGACACTGTCTTAAAACCCAAAATAACAACAAAAATTATCTATTGTACAACCGATGTTTTATGTAGCTAACTGTAATGGATTCATTATCTAATATACTTAACTAAGAGCTCTGAAAAGCAGTTATAAGTGTCCCATGTTTTAGAGACTAGAAAATTGAGGCTTAGAGGCAGTTAATTTTATCAAGTGTGGTGTCAGAGGCTTATAATTAGAGCAATCAAGAGGCCGAGGCAGGAGAATTGCAAGTTTGAGGTCAGCCTGGGCTGGAAAATGAGACCCTATTTTAAAAAAGAAAATCTAAATCTATTATGTCTTCCTGTTTCCTTTTTAAACTTAGTTTACATTTATTTATTTATTATTATTTTTTTGAGACAGGGTTTTAGTGTACAGTCCTGTGTGGCCTGGAAAGTACCATGCAGATGGGATTAAAGGTGCCCATTACCTTGCATAGCCTGTTGTCTTTTCTTTTCTATAGTCTTTCACTGTACTAAAGAGGTTGGGGTAGCTTCCCCCCCCATCTTTTTTTTCCAGATAGGGTCTTTCTGTGAAGCCCAGAATGTCCTGGAACTGAGTATTCTAGGCTGGTCTCAAACTCACAGAGATTCCCCTGCCTCTGCCTGCTGAAAGCTGGGATTAAAGGTGTGTGCCACTGCACCCCAGTTGGATTTTCTTTAGGGATCATTTTGGTTTCCACACTACCGTAGGCTTTTGTGTTTTTTTTTTTTTTTTTACTGTACTTATTATTTTTATTGTTTCAAAAGCTAAAGTGGTTTCCTCCTCCATTTGTAATGATATGCAGTAAGGTATATTAACTAAGGTGCTTAGGTCTTTACCATTTTGTTTCGCTGTTAGTAATATGAAAAACACAGCATATTTATAATTACGTGAATGTCAGATGTTTTCATGAGTTAAAGGTGTTTTGAGGCATTTTAGCTGAGGTTGTATTTGAAGATTGACTTTGTGACAGTCCTACCTCTTGGCTCCAGAGTGCTGGGATTACAGTCTGGGCCACCACCCCCAAGTTCCTGTTTTGTTTGAGACTGGATCTCTTGTAGCCCAGGCTGGCCTGGTCCTCAATATGTAGCTAAGGTTAACCTTAAACCTTTTGATCTTTCTATGTCTATTTTCCAATTGCTAGGATCTCTGGAGTGTGCTGTTGTGTCTAGCTTTAAAAAACGGAGAACATTTTTAATCTGCCAATTGAAGGCCTGTCACAGAACACTCTGATGATGCGCACCAAGTCGCTTTCATTGTTTCGTTGCTCAGACTTGCTTTTGTGCTCTGATGAATGGGAAGGTGGGTTAGGTAGGGTTATCTCTCTCTGACTTGCACTTAAGGTGCCCATGGACAGAAAATGATGAAAATCCTGGAGACTACTGGGAAATGTATAGTATAGATTAAAATACACAGAGTGTTTGAGTCTGTAAGAGCATGGTTATTTCAATGTTAAATGTTTTAAGTATTCAATATGAATTTGAAGCTTTTTCTATAGTCATCAGTTTGGCAGCAAGGCTGGTGTTTCAGTGGCAGTGTCATGGTTACCTGACAGTAGAAAATAAGTTCTTTCTGCTTGAATCACAAGAGGGTCCATTGTGAGTTCTCCGTCTAGTTCCTAGGGACTGTTTACAGAAGCATATGCCTCCAGAGGCCTTTGTCCATATTTATTTAACAGTGGAAATATTTCCTCTTTGTTTTGCAGTGGCAAAATGAGAAATTTAAAAAAGAACATGTTTACAAAAGAAGCTTTAGCTTTGGCGTGGCGCTACTTTTTGCCTCCACACACGTTCCAGATCCGAGTTGGCGCTTTGTATCTTCTGTACGGGTTGTACAACACACAACTGTGCCAGCCGAAACAAAAGGTGAGGCCTGGTGATTACTGGCCCTCGGTAGAAACTTGAGCCAGGCACTGTTTTTGTTTTTTGTTTTTAAATATACAGGACTTAAGTGGAAATGCCAGTGTTTAGGCTGACGTTTGTGGGAAAGGATCCAGTGTATTCACAGAGTGACATTTCTCCCCATGGCTGTAGATCAGAGTTGCCTTGAAGGACTGGGATGAAGTTGTTAGGTTTCAGCAAGACTTGATGAACGCACAGCATTTCGACGCGGCTTTTGTTTTCAGGAAGCTTCGGCTGGACAGAGCCTTCCACTTCACAGCGATGCCCAAGCTGGTATGTTGCCTAAAAACATCATTTCTTCTCTTTTTTTTTCCTTTTTTCTTTTTTTTTTTTTTTTAAAGATGTATTTATTTATTATATGTAAGTACATTGTAGCTGTCTTCAGACACTCCAGAAGAGGGCATCAGATCTTTTTACGGATGGTTGTGAGCCACCATGTGGTTGCTGGGATTTGAACTCTGGACCTTCGGAAGAGCAGTCGGGTGCTCTTACCCACTGATCCATCTCACCAGCCCTTTTTCCTTTTTTCAAGACAGGGTTTCTTTGTGTAACCCTGGCTGTCCTGGAACTCACTCTGTAGACCAGGCTGGCCTTGAACAGAGATCCGCCTGCCTCTGCCTCCTGCATGCTGGGAATAAAGGCGTGGGCTGCTGCTTTGAAATAACAGTTATTTTCAAAACAAGCAGTTACATACAATTCATTGTCCACAGTCTGCTTTGTTCTCCTGAAAATGGGAAGTCTGATAGTGGTGTTCAAAACTCTAACCTTGCATTTAGAAGAATATTTTCTGATTGTCTTGTTTTCCCTGAAGACAGAATTGAGCCTCTGCTCTTGAGTGTAGGGTGTTTGTGGACCACACATGGAAGCTAATTACTGTGAGCAGGAAGAGACCCGACATCTGTAGCTGCTTTCTAAAATCTCCTTCCAGAGCTGAGGGGTCAGCTCAGAGCCACATGCATTGAGGCTGGTCCTCAGCCACTGGGCTGCCTCTTTCAGCCTCATGCCTTTCTCCATTCGAATGTCAAGAGGGCCTATTTGAAGAATAAGGAATTTAAATCTTAGTTGATAAACAATAACTTCTAATCCCACCATTTCTTCAGTTTTGTAACAATTGAGATTAGGAGAACAGATATTCTCCTTCTGGGAAACCATGAGACCTTTGGAAGCTGGGCAGACCCTGTAGCATTCAGTGTGGCATCTACTACTTAGAAAAACCCAGTAGACTCTGAAAATGGCTAGTTAAGTGTATTTGTGTTCTTCTACTCCTATAAATTTATTCCAGGCTTATATTTAAGTTCTTTAGCTCATTTAACATTTTTGAGAAATTGTTACTGCTGTGCATGTTTGTGCATTTGACAATGTGTATAGGTGATACATGCATGTTCATGCATGTGCACAGTAGGACCACTGTGGTGTCTGTTCTCTCCTTTCACCTTGATGGGGATTCATGGGAATCTACTCAGGTGACCAGGCTTGCCCAGCAAGTGCCTTTGCCCACAGAGCCGTCTCTCCAGCCCAGGATGTTCATCTTAAAAGGTGTTTCTTTGTATTTAGCTTTCGTGTAGAATGAAGAAAAAAGTTCAACAAACTGAAGTGACACAGAAATTTAAGGACCCGAATGATCGTGTAATGAAACTTATCACTTCTGATGTATTAGAGGTGAGTTTGTTCTTATTCTCTTGAAGTTGGGGAAAGTGGTTTTGTTGACAGTTAATATGTTGCTGTTATGACTTCATTAACTAGATACTGAGAGTTCCTATTATGATTTTAGTATGTATCCTGCAACTTGTAGCCACTTTGGAAAGTAATCATATTGTGAGTTAGTTTGCCTTTAAGATTTTCATTAAGCCAGGCAGTGGTGGTGTGTACTTTTAATCCCAGCATTTGGAAGCCTGAAGCAGACACATCTGAGTTGGAGGCCACCCTGGTCTACAGAGAGAGCTCCAGGACAGCCAGGGCCACACAGAGAAACCGTGTCTTGGGGGAAAAAGAAAAAAAAATAAAAAAAAAAAAAAAAGAAAAAGAAAAAGATTGTCATCAAAGATAGAAATAAAGGACCAGTCATGTCGGTACATGCCTACACTTCTAACACTAGCCTGGACTACATAGGAAGACCCTGTCTTTTAGGATAAAACAAAACAAAGCAATCATAAAAAAAAAAAAAAATCCACATCACATAAGAAATAAAAAAAAAAAATCCTCTTTTCCCTTACAGGAAATGCTGAATGTTCACGATCATTATCAAAATATGAAGCATGCTATTTTAGCAGACAAGTCCATGTCAGACAAAGCTCTCAGTCTGGTAAAGGAGGATTTTTTTGACAACATTAAGAACATAGTTTTGGAGCATCAGGAGTGGCACAAAGAACAGAAGGTAAGCTCTTGCTTGTTGCTGTCTTCCCCCCACACTCCCTATGTTATACGCAGATGTTTAAATCTGTCAGTACTGTAGAGAGGCCACATTGCTGTGGAATCAAGATTTAGAGGGCATTACCTTACTTGTTAGGGCCTTGTTTCTTACTAGGCCTGTCACATGACATTATTCAGTTTTACAAATGGGCCTGGGGGAGAGTAAATGTTGTTGAATTGTTAATAGTCTAAACCCAGATTATAGATTAATTTTGTTTGGTGCAGAATTAATTCTATTATTGTTGTAAAACTTGGGATTCATTATCAACTTGTAAATATTAGTGGGCTGCATCTAAAATTTTGGAAGACTACTCTTTCTTATGAACCTGAGGGTCTGGTTCCACCTACCCCACTTACTGTTTAGTAGGGGACACTGCTCAGGGGAGGCACTTCTCTGTCTCCAGCATTGTCTTTCTTGTGTAGCTTAGCCTTGTGTCTTAGGATTTCATTGCTTTGAGGAGATACTATGACCAAGGCAACTCTTATAAAGGCAAGCATTTAAGTGGGGCTGGCTTACAGTTTGAGAGGTTCAGTCCATTTATCATTATGGTGGGAAGCATGGCAGCATTCAAGCAGATGTGGTGCTGGAGGAACTGAGAGTTCTACATCTTGATCCAAAGGCAGCCAGGAGGAGACTCTTCTGCAGGCAGCCAAGGAAGCTCTCTTCTGCACTGGGCAGAGCTTGAGCAGGAGACCTCAAAGTCTGCCTACACAGTGACCCACTTCCTCCAACAGGGCCACACCTCCTAATATTGTCACTTCCCATGGGCCAAGCACATTCAAACCTCCATACCATGGAATTTTTTTGTTTGTTTGTTTGTTTTTTTTCACAACAGGGTTTCACTGTGTAGCCCTGGCAGTCCTGGAACTCATTCTGTAGACCAGGCTGGCCTTGAACTCAGAAATCTGCCTGCCTCTGCCTCCCAAGTGCTGGGATTAAAGGCGTGCGCCACCACTGCCGGCAGGATTTTTTTTTAAAGGAACTTTCTCTCTAGCCTTTGAACTCAGTAAGTAGTCCAGGCTAGCCTCGAACTCCACAGAGATCCCTCCCCAGTGCTGGGGTTAAAGTTGTGCATCAGCATATCCAGCCATTCTTTTAATGCCACAGGAGGTATATGGAACTCATTAGTTAGGGCAGTTAGGTGATTTAACAATGATTTCTAGAACTATTGAAACTTTTTGGTCTAAAAAATGTTTTCACCTTAACTGGGTGCTTAAGGAGTTGGTTCTCCCCTTCTAGGATGTGGGGCCCAAGGATTGAACTCAGGTCTTCAGGGCGACAGTGGACAGATCACCTAACCCACTAAGCTCTCTTTCCAGCATGATCCTTTGTAATCTTAATGGTAGACAATGTGCTGGTTAGTTTTCTGAGCTTCATTTGAAAAGAGAAAACCTCAATTGTGTTAAATGCCTCCATTAGATTGGCCTGTAGGCAACTCTGTGGGACATTTTCTTGATTATTGATTGGTGTGGGAGGGCCCAGCTCTCTGTGGTAGTACTGCCCTGGCAGTGGTTCTGGGTGGTTCAAAGACACAGTCTGAGCAAGTCACGGGGAGCCAGCCAGTAAGCATCCCTCCATGGCCTCTGCTTCAGTTCTTGTCCAGGTGCCTCCTGAGTCCCCGCCCTGCCTCCCTTCATGATAGACTGGAAGCTGTGAGCTGAGATAGACTGGAAGCTGTGAGCTGAGATAGACTGGAAGCTGTGAGCTGAAGGAAACCTTTTCCTCCTGGAGTCGCTTTTGGCCCTGGTCTTTATCACAGGACAGATGGTGACCAGTCTGTAGTAATTTGAAACCTTTTTTCAGTCATTAAAAGTAAACGTTCTTCACTGTTAAAACTGCAATCTACTAATCATCTGTAATTAACAGAATTATAAATGTGTATACATAATCATTCATAAATAAAATTTTTGTTCTTTCAGAATCCCTCCCTAAAACCCAAACTTAAAGATGGAGAAGAGAATGGTGAAGGCACTTCAGAGGAGCCAGAGGTCGGCAGACTTTTAACGGCATCTTTCCTTTTATGTGTGACTAAATCTGCTTCATAGGTGTTATGACTGAATTATAAAAACACAGGAAAAGTCCATTTAGTCTGTCCATGAACTGTTGAGGTCACTCAGAGCGCTTGTCGGGAGGGAGATGTTAGGGATTTGAGCAGGCAGGGCCGAATGATGGGAGGTGTGTCGGTTCTTGCACAGGTTTGTGTGCTGTTTTCCTGCTTTTCAGCCTTTCAGTCCTGGTGACACCTCCACACTTGAGCAGTTTCTCATGGCCAGTGTTCCATCTGACCTGTGGAGCCATCTTTAGGCACAGGCAGATGAGGGAATGGCTTAATCCCTAAGGGTTTGTGTCTCCTTCTGTGAGCCTTGAAGGAAATGGTCCACCAATGAGGATGGCATTATGTCACCTGCCATGTGGCAGGCAGAGGGTGTCTGTCACGTGTGGTTTCTTAACTATCTTAATCCGGAGGATGGGTCCTTGCATTTCACAATTTCCCTGATGTTTATGTTTCAACTTGGTTTTCCTTGTTTATCTTCCTTCCAGAGATGTGAAAGAGCAGTGTCTTTAGCGAAAATAAAAGCGAAAGCCTTTTCAGCTGTTGTCCCGGTAAGTTCCTTGTTTAGTGAGTTCTTTCCTAAGTGGCACCTTCATTTTCATCTATATAATACAAATACACAGTTTAAAAGTTAGTACCAAGCCCTCCTCCTCACCCTGACCAGAGAGCTACCTGACGAGAACTACCGCTGCAGCTTCTCCTGTAGCTCTTCCTTTTGCCTGTAACTCCAAAGCCATGTTCTCCGTCCTCGTCCACTTTCTGGGAGTTTGCTCTCTGTCCTTGAATTTCAGGACACCCTTCATACCGTAATCCGGTTTTCATTGATTGTTGGTGTTGCCTGGACATGGCTTCAGTCTGCAGGCTTTATGCTGAGGAATTTCTTTAAATTAATAATTTGAATGGTACCATTTTTTTTTTCTTGACCCTGTTGTTTTTCTTTGCTGGTTTCTGTCCATTTTGGTTAGGATGTTTCTTAAATATCATCTTGATTTTTATTGTCAATTTGTTTTGTTTTTTAGTATTTGTGCTGACTTTTTTTTTTTTTCTGAGAATATCCTTAGTCTTTGAATGTTTCTTTAAAAATATTTTTGCCCTTTTTCATAGGATACCATGTCTGTCATTAAGGACATTAATTTAATTTCAGTTTTTGATGTTTCCTCCCGTTTCCTTTGAATCCTTTTCTCTTTTTATCTCAGTCTCTGTTTTTGTTCTTTTGGCTTTGTTCCAGAAGGTTGGCAGTCCTCTGATGTCTCTGTATTTGAGTGGCTAGCGGTAGTGTGCTGTAGGCTTTTAGCTTGCTGCCTCCCGCATGGGCTATCTTGTCTTGTTTTGTGTTTATTTGCTTTTTTCTTTTCTTTTTTACATTTATTTATTTATTTCCTTTTTTGTGAGTACGCTGTTGCTGTCTTCAGACACACCAGAAGAGGGCATCAGATCTCATTACAGATGGTTATGAGCCACCATGTGGTTGCTGGGAGTTGAACTCAGGACCTCTGGGAGAGCAGTCAGTGCTCTTAACTGCTGAGCCATCTCTCCAGCCCTTGCCATGTCTTTTTTGTTTGTTTGTTCTTCATCTGAGTAACTGGGTTTCTGTCACGAAGGTGTCCAAGTCCAGGAGGCATCGCCAGTCCAAGCTTGACTCTTCTGACCCTGATTCCGGGTCTGGACAAGTGCAAGGCAGAGCAGCTGAGAGGAAGAGAGCCAGAGAACCAGCAGGGCCAGCAGGAAGGAAGAGGTCTTCCAGGAGCAAAGGTACTTTGGTTTTTAAAAGACCTGGTGCTGGAGAGTAGGCCCTTGTTTCTGGGATGGACTAGAGCTGGGTTGGTTGGGGTATCTGTAATCCCAGCACTCTAGAGGCTGAGGCAGGAAGATTGCCAGTTTAAGGCCAGCTTGAGCTAATTAGTAAGATCCTGTCCCACTACAAGAGAGACTTGTTTGGAAAAATCATGGAATTTAATGTTAAAAATGAACCCAATTTCATAGCTTCTTGGGCTCTTGTTGCTGAAAGAGACCCTAGAGATTATATCAAACTTGTTAATCAGGATAACTTTATTAGTAATGATGTATGTGAATTAAATTTGCATCTAGGAAAGGCCAATAAGTAATGCATCCTAAAAACCTTCTCTTCTTAAGTTAAATTCATCGAACTACCCCTGATTTTCATTTGTAATGGAGTGTCTGTGAAATGGCCTCATTACTTGATGCTTAAACAGTGTGTATTTTAATGATTTGATTTTTTTCAAGAATTACCCAGATGCTGTATAAAGGCAGAAAGAACAGTAAAAACATTAACAGACACTTAGTGGCTTTATCACTCCTGGCGACCTCAGGGGTTTAAGAAGGAAACTTAGAGGCTCTGAACATGTTTTCCTTTTCCTGTATTGAGGCTGGGGAGGGAGAATTGAAGTGTACGTCAGATGTGAGAATTCAGAGGAAGAAGTCTGTTGTTAAGGGCAGCCAAGAAGCGATTCACAGGGAAAGCTTGCTCCTCAGAAGTTGGGGGGTACAGGGAAGACAGCTGTTAGGACAAACTCAGGCAGTGAAAAAAAAACCCACAGTACAAACAAAGCCGCCCCCAAGCTGAGACCTTTCCCTGAGTCCAGTTGTCTCTGGGGGCAGCCACGGTGCCATTTACTGGGCCTATTAATATAGTTTATCTTCTGTTTGACCAAAGTGAAAATATCTATTAACTGTAATAATTATTAGAGAAGATACTTGATGATATCTGATATCCAACCTCGATATAAAACGTTCTGTAGATGAGGAAGTCATCAGACTTTCTGTAAAAGGTACAGATAGCTGGTATTTTACGAGCTTTACCGACTTTACAGGGTTTGTTTTGTTCTTTTGAATGTTTAAAAAAAATTAATTTATTTTAATTTCCTGTGTTTTGCCTATATGTGTGCCTGTGAGGGTGTCAGATCTTCTGGAACAGGAGTTACAGACAGCTGTGAGTTTCCATTTGGGTGTTAGGAATTGAACCCTGGTCCTCTGGAAGACTAGCCAGTGCTCTTAACCACTAGGCCATCTCTCTAGCTCAAGTCATACAGTTTTGTTTTGTTTTGTTTTGTTTTGTTTTGTTTTCCACAGCTTAGTTACCCAGCTACTAGTATGTGAGAGTAGCTACAGTGGGTACGAGAATAAAGGGATGTATTGCAGTAGGAGTGCACTTCTAAGCAGGCGATGGGCCAGGTCAACCACAGACAACCATATCAACCCTGTCCTGGAGAAAAGACATGAATGCTCTTTTGGTTTTTTTTTTTTCCGAGACAGGATTTCTCTGTGTAGCCCTGGCTGTCCTGGAACTCACTCTGTAGACCAGGCTGGCCTCAAACTCAGAAATCCGCCTGTTTCTGCCTCCCAAGTGCTGGGATTAAAGGCGTGCGCCACCACTGCCCAGCAGATGCTCCTTTGATTTTTAAAAACAGACAGATGTACAGGGAGAGCCTGTTAGCCATGACACACTCGAAGAATGTTTTACCTGACATTGCTCATGCAGAGCTATTTGTTGTGACTGGAAAATGAACTTGTACATTATCAGAGAAGCTACACACTTCTCATGACTTACTGTGAATGGCCAGTGTTATATGTAAAATATATTCTAGAGTCAGCTGAACAAAAAGAAAAAAAGAAAAAAAAAAGTTTTCGTAAGTAAGGGAGATCCTACTACAGAAGTCAGAGCCGGGAAGCTTCATAAGGAGACGCTGGGTAATTTTATTAGTCTAGAAAGTTCAGTGACTAGACAGACTGTACATTCCTCTTAAGACAAGAGATAGAAAGTCGGAATAGTCTTTTGTCTAGTAAGGGGATGAAACTTCAAGATGCTGTACTGGAAATTTCTGTGAGCTTGTTTTTCCAGTCTGGGGATTGATTGGTCTTGCAAAGCTTCAGCTCTTTGAGACAGTCTCTTGCTCTGCAGCTCAGGAGGCCTTGAACTCTCCTGCTTTAATGTCCTGTGTGCCAGGGTTAGTCAAGTGCCATGGCACCCAGCTTGTAGATGTTTAAGGAAAGAGTAATGTTCCTATACCAATTCTTTCAGAAAATAAAAAGGACACTTTTTAGCTTGCTGTTACTGAAAGAAATAAATTGAAGTCCTGTATCCTTTATGAGCACACACACACACAAAATTCCTCCCTAGATAAAGCACATCAAATCCAGCAGCCTTTTGTATCTCAGTGATACAAGGAATAAGCTGGTATAATTCATTAGTTGATTAAAAGAGAAAACCTCTCAGTAAAAGATACTGGCAAGTCTAGTATCTGTTCATGGTGGAAACAGTGAATTACTGTTGGATGAAAATGGAACCTGATGGATTTGTGCAGACACAAGACTTTAACATTGTATCTCGTTGTAAACAGCCCTTCCCAAGGCTGAAAATGAAGGGAGAAGGCCACTGACCCTATTGAATGTGGTGCCAGAAGACCCAGCCACTAGAGTAAAGTGGTGGTTTTGCTTGTGCCTCTTGGCAATCAGCATCTTCTCTTGCCTCGGTTCCCTGAGTGACCACTCATGTTTTCTGTCCCAATAGAGCTGCCTTTTCCAGAAAGCCATATGAACAGAATAATGTAATATGTAACTTTGTTGTTGTTGTTGTTGTTGAGACAGGTCACTCTGTAGCCCTGGCTGTTCTGGAATTCACTATGTACACCAGGCAGGCTTTGACTTCATAGAGATCCACCTGCCTCTGCCTTGGGAGTACTGGCATTAAAGACATGCTGGCATTACATGTGCCATCATGCCTAACATATGTACCTTTTGGGTTTGGGCTTTAACTTAGTTAATGCATGTGTGTACAAGCTCCACCCATGAGAAGTTGAACAGTCCTCTGAGGGGCGAATGCAAGATGCAAGAGACAGATATGAGAGGGCTGCAGGTCAATACCATGGGATCAGTGAGTGTATTTCTCATATCCTTCTTATACTACAGTACCATGGGAAGCAAAGCCACAAGCTAACAGAAACAGTTGCTGAAATATACACAGAAAACATCTGTTCCCATCCAAAAGCTTCCCTGTTCCTTCCACCAAGGTCAGTAGATTCTTAAGCCCCTGAGCCTCAGGTGCATCTCCTCTTACCGTTCCATGCTCAGTAGGCTGGGAAGTCTGCCAACAGACCCTGACCTGCCTTGACACTGCCTGGCAGACTTCTCTTTTTTTTCTCTCTGCTTCAGAGAAACAGGCAAACGTGAGAGTCAGCTATATCGTTACTCATATATGACTGGTTCCTGCACTGCCCTTAGCATTTCCCTGTCTGATGTCCACTGTTTATCCAGTCACTAGCCAAAAGATATTTAGGCTGTTGGCACTTTCTGCAGTTGTGAAAAAAGCCATTATAGTTTTTATGTAAAACTTTTCTATGAACCTAAGTCATGTGATCCAGAAATCCCACATCCGGGGTAAATACAAAACTGCCACTTTTTCAATGTGACTGTATGTTGTGTGACAACACTTTTCCTGGGGAGACACAGCATACACATCTACTTACCAAAGATGACAGGGGTCCAGTGACAGACCAAACAAAATATGGATACCAAAGTCCAGCTTGGTAAGCCAGTAAGTTTTTTCAGGGTTATTTATAGGAACAAAAATGGCTCACAGACAGCTACATCACCAGAGCTCACCCCAGCTTGGGTGACAGAGCTGGGAGCCTAGAACAACTGTACAGCCTGTGGTCAGCTCAACATGTTGGAGAGTGTCCTTTTCAGGTGACACTGGTCTAAACCTCTCCTAGATAACCCAGCTGGTTTCTGCTTCTTCCAGGTAGCTGGTCTAGTCTCAATCTGGGTAGCTCAGTTTGTCTGAGAGTCTTCTTTGAAGCTTGGCTTCCCTTCCTCTGAGAGACTCTCAGCTTTCATTGCTTACTCCGGCAGGTAAGGGCCTAGTGAATTTGCTCTGTTTCAGGGGCTTCCTGAAGCTGTTTTGGGGCTGTGTACTTTCCTACTTGAAGAGCTTCCCTGCAGGATAGAATATTTTAGTTTCACAGGAAACGGTTACACAACACTACCATTTCAGTCCCCTCCAGAAATGTCCAGTTTCCACTTGGTTCCAGAGTCAGCAGCTTTGGCTATTACAGTGTTTGTTTCTTCTCATAACCATTCAGGGTATAATACAGGGTCAGTTGGTCCCAGTTGACTTGCCTTAACAACTATAGAGGTGTGTGCATGTGAGTCCCTCACCCCACATTTTTTTAAATACAAAACTTAAAATTTCTTTTATGTTATGTGTATTTTGTCTTCATCTGTTCTACATGTGTGCAGTACCTGCGAAGGCCGGAAGAGGGCATCAGGTGCCTGGAGCTCAGGATGATTGTGAGCCTTTCCGTGGGGCCTGGGAACTGACTGGACACTGGAAGAGCAGCCCATTCTCCCCCTGACCAGTTTTCCCACTTGGTGGCTCCTCACCATTGAATAGCAAGAGATACAGGTTCTGGGGAGATAGAGACCTTTATCAGGAATCAGGATTTTATTTTGCATGCATTTTTCCAGGATATAGCTCAATTTCTCATTTTCTTCTCTTTTCTTTTTTTTTTTTTAATAACACTTCTTACAATGATAAGTGTTTTAGTGGACATGACAGTGCATGCCATTAATCCTTACAGTGCTAAGGAATCAGAGGTACAAAGGTTTCTATGAGTTCCAGGCCAAACAGGGCTACATAGTTAGACTCTGTCTCAAGGGGGAAAATTTTGTCATGATTTGTTTTGTTTTTGAGAAGACAGGGGCTCCTGCAGCCCAAGCTTACCTTGGCTCTCTATGTAGATATGGATGCCTTAAAACCCCTGAACCCCCTGCCTCCTCCTTCCAAGTGCTGCTGCTGCATACACACACTACCACATTGCCTCCACCTCCCAAGTGCTGCTGCTGCATACACACACTACCACATTGCCTCCACCTCCCAAGTGCTGCTGCTGCATACACACACTACCACATTGCCTCCATCTCCCGAGTGCTGCTACTGCATACACACACTACCACATTGCCTCAGGAATTGTAATTTCAAAGAAGTGCAATCTACCGTTTTTTATTTTATGATTTATGCTTTTTGTGTTATATGTAAAAAATCTTATTTGAGAACAATTTTTCAATGTTTTCTCCTACATGTTTTGTAGCTTTAAACATCACTTTCATGTCTATGACACATTTGAATCATTTTGTTATATATGCAGGTAGAGGTGGTTTTTTGATTATGGATGTGAAATTGTAATAACATAATTTAAGACTACCCTTTCTTCTTTTTCCAAATTGCCTTTACATATTGTTTGGAAATAAAACAAAGACCACTGAGATGACCCAATTAGCCAGCCCTCATGACCATCATTTTAAGAATTTTTTAAAAATTATTTTATTAGATATTTTCTTCATTTACATTTCAAATGCTATCCAGAATGACCCCTATACCCTCCTCCCCACCCTGCTCCCCTGCCCACTCACTCCCACTTCTTGGCCCTGGCGTTCCCCTGTATGGGGCATATAAAGTTTGCAAGACCAAGGGGCCTCTCTTCCCAACGATGGCTGACTAGGCCATCTTCTGCTATATATGCAGCTAGAGGCATGAGCTCTGGGGGTACTGGTTAGTTCATATTGTTGTTCCACCTATAGGGTTGCAGACCCCTTCAGTTCCTTAGGTAATTTCTCTATCTCCTACATTGTGGTCTCTGTGTTCTATCCTATAGATGACTTTGGGCATCCACTTCTATATTTGCAGGGCACTGGCATAGCCTCACAAGAGACAGCTATATCAGGCTCCTTTCAGCAAGTTCTTGCTGGCATATGCAATAGTGTCTGCGTTTGGTGGCTGATTATGGGATGGACCTCTGGGTGGGGCAGTCTCTCGGTTGTCCATCCTTTCATCTTAGCTTTAAACGTTGTCTCTGCAACTGCTTTCATGGGTATTTTATTCACTGTTTTAGGGAGGAATGGAGTATCCATGTGTTGGTTTTCCTTCTTGATTTTCTTATGTTTTGGAGATTGTACCTTGGGTATTCTAAGTTTCTGGGCTAATATCCACTTATCAGTGAGTGCATATTAAGTGAGTTCTTTTGTGATTGGGTTACCTCACTCAGGATGATATCCTCCAGATACATCCATTTGCCTAAGAATTTCATAAATTCATTGTTTTTAATAGCTGAGTAGTACTCCATTGTGTAAATGTACCACATTTTCTGCATACATTCCTCTGTTGAGGGACATCTGGGTTCTTTCCAGCTTCTGGCTATTATAAATAGGGCAGCTATGAACATAGGCTGATAAACAGCTTCAGTGCAGTAGCTGGATATAAAATTAACTCAAACAAATCAGTGTCCTTTCTCTACACAAAGGATAAACAGGATGAGAAAGAAATTAGGGAAACAACACCCTTCACAATAGTCACAAAAAATATAAAATATCTTGGTGTGACTCTAACTAAGGAGGTGAAAGATCTGTATGACAAAATCTTCAAGTCTCTGAAGAAAGAAATTGAAGAAGATCTCAGAAGATGGAAAGATCTCCCATGCTCATGGATCAGCAGGACTAATATAGTCAAAATGGCCATCCTGCCAAAAGCAATCTACAGATTCAGTGCAATCTCCATCAAAATTCCAACTCAATTCTTCACTGAGTTAGAAAGGGCAATTTGCAAATTTATCTGGAATAATAAAAAACCTAGGATAGCAAAAACTATTCTCAACAATAAAAGAAACTCTGGGGGAATCACCATTCCTGACCTCAAGCTGTACTACAGAGCAATTGTGATTAAAAAAAAACTTCATGGTACTGGTACAGTGACAGACAGGTAAATCAATGGAACAGAATTGAAGACCCAGAAATGAACCCACATACCTATGGTTACTTGATCTTTGACAAAGGAGCTAAAACCATCCAGTGGAAAAAAGACAGCATTTTCAACAAATGGTGCTGGCACAACTGGCAGTTAGCATGTGGAAAAATACGAATTGATGCATTCCTATCTCCTTGTACAAAGCTCAGGTCTAAGTGGATCAAAAAAGTCCACATAAAACCAGAGACACTGAAATGTAAAGAGGAGAAAGTGGGGAAAAGAGCACAAGGGAAATGAGCACAAGGGAAAAATTCCTTAACAGAACAGCAGTGGTCTGTGCTGTAAGATCAAGAATCGACAAATGGGACCTCATAAAATTGCAAAGCTT
Source organism: Mus pahari (assembly GCF_900095145.1). Taxonomy (NCBI): domain Eukaryota; kingdom Metazoa; phylum Chordata; class Mammalia; order Rodentia; family Muridae; genus Mus; species Mus pahari. Next base: position 69,443,471 of record NC_034596.1, read on the forward strand.
CTGTAGGGCAAAAGATACTGTCAATAAGACAAANAGGCCACCAACAGATTGGGAAAGAATTTTTACCAATCCTAAATCTGATAGGGGACTAATATCCAATATATACAAAGAACTCAAGAAGCTAAACTCCAAAAATTCAAATAACCCCATTAAAAAAATGGGGTACAGAGCTAAACAAAGAATTTTCACTGAGGAATATGGAAGGGCTGAGAAGCACTTGAAAAAAATGTTCAACATCCTTAATCATCAGGGAAATGCAAATCAAAACAACCCTGAGATTTCACCTCATACCAGTCAGAATGGCTAAGATCAAAAATTCAGGGGACAGCAGATGCTGGCGAGGATGTGGAGAAAGGAACACTCCTCCATTGCTGGTGGGATTGCAAGCTGGTACAACCACTCTGGAAATCAGTCTGGTGGTTCCTCAGAAAACTGGACATAGTACTACCGGCAGATCCAGCAATACCCAGAAGATGTTCCAACTGGTAATAAGGACACATTTTAAGATTCTTACCCCTTGGCATCTTCTACTCTCTCCACCTTCCTCCCTCTCCTCATGGTTCTCTGATGTAAAGCCTGGGCACCCCAAGCCCCACCCATCTCAGTTCTGCCTAGCTATAGGCTGTGGGCATTGTTACTCACCAGTCAGGAATAACTTTTGGGGAAGGTCACATAGCATTTGGGTCTACTTGCAGACTCTGATCTCTGGGGGCAATCAGGCCTTAGGGGCCCATATTAGTGTTACAATACAAGTGACATCAGCCCACTGCATATCTAAATGATGGGTATGTGTGGGTGAGTCTAAGAAGTACTTTGTACTTATTTAAAAAAAAAATAATAATAAAATAAAAAAACTAGCGGGGCTGGTGAGGTGGCTCAATGTTTAACATTACTGGCTCTTCTTCTGTAAGACTTGGGTTCAATTCCCAGCATCCACATGGTGGCAGACACCCAGCAGAGGACTTGAAAAGGTCAGTGTTTGGGGTGTATAGAGTGAGGTCCATGTTAGTTCACATGTAAACAATGTTAACTTTTAGTCATTTTGGACAAACATGTTGAGGATTGTATCACGGCCAGACTTCAGGAGTAGAATCAATATCCTAGGTTTCATTCAGTAGGCAGAGGGGAAGTATATGAAATACTGAGCAAGAAAGTGACATGGCTAGAGTTTTCCTTGAAACCCAGGGACGATGTGGTATATAGGAGTAATAGACTAAAGTGGGCTGCTGCGATGGCTCTGGGTCAGGAGTGGTGGGTAGCAGCCTTGCTTGTAGGCACTAGAGGGCACCTGACATGCAAATGAGCACAGAGGCTGATGGGAGGAGACAAGCATGCTGAGCATTTTGGCATATGAGAGGAGGATGCTGGGTAAATGCTGGGCAAGTCTGGGTGGCAGGTTGTAGATTTCATGTGGGGGATATTTGCTCATTCTGCCTGGCCAGATTCCATTCCTGTAATGTCTGTCTGTCCTTGAACTTCCAGTCCCCCTTTCTCCACGTCACTAGTGCTGGGAACTATGGTGTGGACCACCATGCCTGGTGTATGGTGCTGGGTATTGAACACAGGACTTGTGCATGTTAGGTTAACTCTCTACTGACTTAGCTACATCCCAGCCCAACTCCAGCGTTTTTAAAAGTGGAAATTCACTGGCAGATAGGACTAAAGAAAGATGTGAGCTTGTGTCTTGTATAGCTAAAGAAAAGGTGTTTGTATTCAAAATAATAAAATGAAAAGCGGTTCAACTTTCAGTTATAAAGTTGAAATAACACATGTGATTAAGTCCCTCTAGACACCCTGTTGTATGTAATAACGATCAAATAAGATGTATCTCAGAAATTTTTTATCTTCACATTCTCTCTATTTTGCCTAATAAAAGAATAATTTTCAAAGCAGAGGGTTCTTCTTTTTGTTTGTTTTTTGTTTTGTTTTGTTGTTATAGGTACAGGGTTTCAACACATATTTCAGGTTGACCTGGAACTTGCTTTGTGGCCCAGTGAGATTTTAGACTCGTAATCCTCCTGCTTCAGCTTCTTGAGTGCTGTGGTTGGTCTGTCTGTTTGTCTGCTTGCCTGTATTTTATATTAATTAATTAATTAATTAAGGCTGGATCTCACGGTAGCCCAGGCTGTCCTCAAAGTGGATATCGTCTGAGTGCTGAGGTTCTAGGTGTATGCGACTACGCCCAGGGACACACGTATCTTAATACTTAAAAGATTAGACAGATGGAGAGAGGGATCATTTAAGGCCGAGATAGTCATGGGAACCTGTTACTTGGTAAGCTAATTAGAAAATAAACACTTAAAGGATTTCTAGTCTAGAATGCATAATTATGTTGCTATAATTTCAGTGTTGAAACATCTAAGATCAGTATTCCTTGTTTCTGTATGCAGTCACTTCTCACTATCTCTAAATAAATATTCCTAGGTAATGCTCCGAATGAACGTAAGGAAGAGAAGTCTTTACGCCTGAGTATGCCTATTATTACAGAGGAGGAGGAGGACATGGATGGCTTCAGCAAAGCAGGTACACGTGCATCTTGTTAGCTCCTGCAGGGACTTAGGCTTGTGAGTCAGGGCTGTGCCCTCCCCAGGACAGGCGACTCATTCTTCCAACCCTTGTTGCTGGCCTGTTGGAGCTTGTCAGTGTTGCCCTAGTAACCATGGACTCACTCCACAGCCAGCAAGCAATGATGCAGTATCCGGATGTGGATTGTCCCCGCCTGCCTGAGGAGCTGCTTGCAGCCTCTGCCCTGCTGTGCTCCCCATCCGGGATGCTCCTCTTCTAGGAATCTGTTTTCTTTTTCTTCTGACACCCCCTCCCCACTTCCTTTTTACTTTTCATCGATGAGGACTATTTCTCTCTCATGTCTTTCTAAGGTTCTGTGTATTGTAGTTAATGATGGTTATTTGTGTGATAGTTACTGCATGTAGCCGTGACAGCCAGAGGATCAGGATACTTGCATGTGTGTTGTTTCCAGGTTTCACGGTCATGGAATCAGACTCTTCACTTTCTCTGCACCAGCCTAGACAGTTCAGTGTTGCTGTCCTGGGGCCATGCTAACTGTATTATAAAGGAGATTCGGGATGACTAAGACTCCTCTCTCATTGCCATCTCAGTAAGATTGGAGCCCTGTTGTCTCATTGGAGGTCAGGGTCTCTAAACTGCAGTTTTATTTGAGGAAATTTACATGTGTGTCAGCAATGATTTTTTTTTTTCTCTTAAATTTTAGGTTAGCAATCATCTCCATCTAATCTTTATTAAGTATTAAGATATTTGTGTCACTGGCTGTGGTGGCACACACCTATAACTTTAGCACTTGGAGGAGATCCACTTTGAGGACAGCCTCAATAAACAAACCTTTAATCCCAGTGTTCGGGAAGCTGAAATAGGAGGATTACAAGTCTGAGGACTAATGGCATCACATAGCAAGTTCTAGCCCAACCTGAACCATGTAGTGGCTTTTATTATATATGTATCTTTACATTTTAATATACATTTTAATGTCTGTACATGCATGGTGTGTGTGTGTGTGTGTGTGTGTGTGTGTGTGTGTGTGTTTGTGTGTATTATTTATCTCCCTCACTGTTTCCTTCTTGGGTCATGGCTGTGGGACATTGTTGATTGGGTTAGACTGTTTAACATATATGCAGGTAAAATGTGTGTTATTACAGAAGCCTGTCATTTAGATACCAAATTTTTAAAAAGAATCCATGGACTTCTTAACCTTGTATCCACAGAGTTCACTGCACCCAAGAGGAAGAGAAAATGCTGAGCCAGGAGGCTGATGGAGTTTTAAACTTTGAGCTTTCCAACAGAAGAAATGGTGTCATGTTGTGTTCCGAGCAGGACGTAGCCAGTGAAGACTGAGTCTGAGAACGAGGTCATTTCTGTGAAGTGCAAGAGCCTGTCACAGGCCAAGAGTTGAGTAAAGTTTACTCTGAAGGTTAATTTTAATATTTTTGTTAATATTGCAATTTTAACAAATTATATTGTAGTTTGTTACAAAATAAATTGTAAATGTGTTAAACTTGTTAAACTTGTTAAAGGTCTGTATGAGTGGAGATAGAGTTTCTGTTACCTTTGGAATGTAATAGAAAGAATTGTATATTTGTGAGTTAGTACTCTTTCCTGAAAGTTTTTGTGCAGTACTTAATGCAGTGCTATAATATTTACAATTCTGTTTTTAAAACATTGCTTTAAAATATTGTTTATATATAAATGATTCATACCTGTCACCTAGCAATGGATTTGGCTGTGGTTTTTGTTGAATATTTTGTGTTATGGTTAAGTACAATAAAAATTTTGCCCCCTTGTTTTATCTCCTAGTGTGTGAAATTTTCATGGTCAATAACTTGACTAATAACTTAGTAAGTTCCCACTGCTTTTCTGCTTAATGATGTGTCCCTTACTTCCTCATTTATTTAGACAGGGTCTGCCTGTGTATGCTAGGCTGGCCTTGAACTCTCCATAGAGTACTACCTCGCTCGGTCTCCTCACTGCTGGGATTATAGATAATGCACCGTCGGGCTTCACTCCTTACCCTCTTTAGTATTTGCTTTAAAGTTCCCATTGGTCTACTGTATATGAATGCATAGGTACCTGTGTGTGTGTCCTTGTCTACACATAAGATTAATTAGTACACTGTTCAATGCTTATGTACTGTCTAATAGGCCCGTAGGAGCAGTCATGTAGATTCTGAAACGTGTCTTTGACACAGAACTTTTGTAAATCACAGAAAAGATGTCTATAGTCATGCTGTGCTACTGTTGTAATTTCTCGCCCCAGGAGTTTTAAGCAGAAATTGTGCTTGAATGCTGCCAGCACACGGCCTCTATGGTGTGTGGCTAATGCAGCCTGACGTATAGTTAATTATTAAGGCTCAAAGGCTGGGTTGAAGAGGTAATTTTCAAATCTGACATGATTGAAAATAATATATCTTAGGTATGTAATATGTTATTAAAAATATATATCTTAGGTATATAATATGTTAAGACCAAAATACTGATGTTGACTTGGATAAAACTTGGCTTCGTTATCCTGTTAGCTACTAAAAGCAGTTGTTTCCTGTGTCTGACTTCAGCTCTGTCTGGTAATGGGTTGGATGTTACAGCGTGAGCATGGGCCGGAGCTGCTGGGCTGCAACACCAGAGCTTGGTTAGTAACGTACAGCTGAGTGGATTAGCATTGTACAGCTGAAACTCTGTGCATCTGAGTTGTAATCTACTTTTCACGAAGCGCTTATAAAAGACCATGGTGTCATTTCACAGACAAAGGGATGGTGAGTAGCAAATGCAGTGTTGGCGGCAACCGAAAAGTTTGTGTTTACCCAGATCCCTGAGTTTATCAGGCTAACCTGTGGTTCACTCGACAGCTGAAGGGAACCCTCCTTGCCTTGCGTCAATTTTAATCAGGTATAATGAATACCGTCTTCTCAACCTACCTTGGGTATAGTAAAGATTGGTACCTCCGTCTGTTTATCTGTCTACTTATATGTCTACCTATCTCTTGGGAAAATACTTTAAAAACAAACTTTCTGCACTGAAAGTTACTTTTATTTTTCTCAGGTTAGCTTTGGAAAATAACTGTAGTTACTAATGCCTTCCTTACCCTTCATTCTTGAATTAAATTACAGTTTGAAGAAGGCTTACTTTTTAAATGGCTTGGAAAGAACTCCGTGGGTGTTAAACTATTCACATTTTCATTTATCTTTTGAGCGACTATGTAGTAATTTTCATTGCACATTTTTCTTATTCTCTGTGTTAATGTAAATGTCAAAGCCCAGACTTGAGGTTGTATAATCCCTTTTATGTGATATTTTTAAATGTCTGAATTATTCATTCTACTGTGCTGGGTATTACAGGTCTGAATCTTCAAGAGACATTCAAGCAGGCTCCTTTAAGTTGCAAGAAACAAAAGCATCCTCCCACTGTGGTAAGTGCTGGGAGCTTACTGAAAGATGATGGATAAATAAGTAAGGCACCCATCAGAGACCGCTTCCTCAAGGGCTTGGGAAAGAGCTATAGACGTCCTTTACACCAAACGATGCTCTTAGCTACAGTGGAGATCCAAATTCAGTTGTGTCCCATGTCCCAGAGGACATGGCAGATGACAGGAGGACCCCTCTGTGGCAGCTTTCCTCAGCGAAGGTCAGAGGGCAGGCCTTTACAGTCTCACAGGTTTCTCAGTGCAGTCGTGGTTTGACAAAATGCAGTGTCAGCCTTGTACCTTCAGGATGTAGTCAAAGGGACACAGCTATTCCCTTCACAGATAAGTCACAGTGCAGAGTGGTGAAGGACCTCAGCTCTGGGGCAGGCTGGGTTTGCTCTGGCATTTACTAATTTATGCCACCTGTAATAATTTGGGGCTGTATATACTGTAACACATTAATAGACTGGCAAAGGCTTCCCCAGTGAATGTTTTACACCCTCTCCTTTGTTATAGTTGGCAAGTGGCCCATGCTGGACTTGGGAGTTACTGTGTAGCAGAGGCAGGTCTTGAATCTTCTATCCTGTCTCACTTTCCCAAGTAGGTGGGACTGCAGACTGCCACCTAGCCTAACTATCCTGTTTTCAACAGTCCTGTGTTTACTCCCATAAACCATACCCACCGCTCTCTTTTCCTCTGTGAAAACCATCAGGAATAGATCTCAGATGGTTCGTTTTCACTCTGAAGAAATTAACATTGATTTCTTGAAGCTCAGCACCGTTGCAGACCAGTTCTATCATATTTTGTTTGTCTGAAAAAATATCTTCATGTGTGTATGAAATTGTTTTTGCAAGAGTTAAGATTCTAGTTAAACAGGTTCCCCCCACCCCCACCCTTCTGTCAGCACTTGCAAGACTTTTTTTCACTCCATCATCATCAGCCTGCTTTGTCTCTGGCAGGAAATTAGAATTTGTTCCTCCAGTCCCTCGTGTACTGCAATCTTTTCTTCTTTGTGTTATATTTTTATCTGTCTGTCTGTCTGTGTATTTGATGGTGGGACCCATGGCCTTACATATACTAAGCACATGCTCTACCAGAAGTTCCTCCAGTCCCTCCCTGGCTGTCTGCAGTCCTTGTTGTTATTCAGTTTGATACATGGCTGGTGTGGCTGGTTTTTCTAACCCTTGATGCATTCTGCACTCTCCTCACTTGCTTCTCTCTCCGGGACTTCAGCTGTGTCTCATAATTACTTTGTACTGTCTCTTGGGTCATATTTTGTTTTCTCCAGAATACTTCTTCATTGCCTCAGAGTGCCTTTTGATTTCAAGTTCACGATCTTTCCTTCTCTTGTATTCAATCTGCTTTTGATTTTCTCCAATGAGTTTTAATCTGGAAGCACCGATTCTTAGTTCTGATTTCTCCTTGTCCTTTTCATGGGTTTCCATCTTCATTGAAATGGCTCCTGTGTCACCTTCTCTAACCATTTGTCTCTGTGTAGTTGGTGGGGTGGGCGTTGAGACAGGGTCCCTCTGTCTGTCTGTCTGTCTGTCTGTCTACAAAAATGCTGTTCTGGAACTTGCTGGTAGGCCAGGCTATCCTGAAACAGAGACCCATCTGTGTCCAGCTCCAGGATTAAAGGTATGTGCCACCACACTCCGTTGTCACTTTTTTGAAGTATGGCACTTTTACTGGAACACAAAGTATTTGTCACAAGAATATATCCTAGCAGGGATTTGAACTTTGTACTCAGGAGCTCCATGAGTCTGAAGCCGCTGAAAACTCTGCTTGGTACTTTGTGATGTCAGCCACTTATTAGCCCTAGAATCACTGTGTGATGCCAGAGAGATGAGGAGAATTTATACTCAGGTTTGGGGTGCTGTTGCTGGTGGCTCTTTTCAGGGATTTCCAACCCTGCTGATAACCAGAGAAAGAAGGCTAGTTCTTAAGATGACATAAACCCTTTCTTCCAGGTTGCTTTTGATCATGATCATTATCGCAGTGGTAGAAAGCAAACCTTATTACCAGAGAATTAGAGTATCCCGTCAGCTTCAACCTTTGAGAGAAGGCGATGATCGGAGTTGTTGATGTAAATGTAACTTTCAGTGATGTGAATTTTGCTGGAGCTTCAGAAGTTGCTAACCCTTTGTTGAAGGTTTTAGGGGGCTGGTTTGTCTTAGTTTCCTGCGGTGCCCTTGGTGCATTGCTTCCCTTGGCAGCATTATTAGGCTGTCAAGGGCTTCACCAGTGAATGTTTTAAACCCAGAAAACATAGTTAACTGAACTTCACTGTCTTTGTAAACTTCAACTGTTTCCTTCCACTAATGGTGCAAGAAGATACTTTGTGTATTGTATTAAAGAATGAAATACCCTGTCTTTTAAAAAACACAGTAGATCTAGAAAATCATCTTGTTTGCAATTTGATAGGAACCAATCAAAAGATTTAATTTGTCTTCAGTGTGTAACAAAACCTTTTATTACCAGCGAAGTGATCTATATGTATGTGCTATCAGTGAATAACTCTGTTATTTTTTCCATGTGTTTTCTTAGATTTACAAATATGATTTATTCCCATGACTGCAGTCTACAGCGCTAGAACAAATGTCTCTGTAATGTTTCTGGGTCTGCGTAATTAGGATTTAATTGCTTTGGAGAGGAAATGGGAGTGTAGACTGTCTCCTTGGGGCTGTATTACAGAATTTCATTTTGTTTTATTCTTTGGTGGATTTATTCTTTTTTTTTCCCTGATATTAACATTAATAAAGTGAGCAGAGAATTCTAACCTTGTGCTGTCTGGATAACCACAGGAAATGAGACAGGGCAGGTGTGGGCTTCCTGTAAGACCTTGTCGAGCCCAGAACTTGTGGCACCAGAGGGAGGGGCCAGGTCCAGCAGGGTCGTAGTTCTAGCCACTTAGTTTTAAATTTGTATTTTACATATTTTTATATTTTAATATAAATATAACAAAATAATATTAAAATAATATAAAGTAAAAATAAAATTTCAATTTATATTTAAAAATTTGTTTTTATTTTTGAGAGCTTTATTAATGAGGTATCTTTGATAGTGTTCTGTGATCATTTTTCTATATTTCATTAAAAGATTCAAGCAGAGGTGTTTTACATCCCCTGTCTGATCTTTGCAATAGCTGAAACTCAGCAAGTCAGCCTTGTTGGTCTGTATGTAGTCCTCATCTCTGGACCCGAATGGGGCCTTATTTGATGCTTCCCATTAGGAACACTGGATGTCTGTGTTTACTGTACACCAGAAATGCTATTCTTTTGGCACCTCTAAAGTCAGTCAGTCTAGTCTTGCCTGTCTGTCTGTCTGTCTGTCTGTCGTCAAGGGATCTTGCATAAGCTATGTCAAATGTCGACCATGTTAAGTACAGCATCTTATATACTGTTTGCAGGGGCTGACAGAGTCAGCAGAAAGTTATCAAATGGAACAAAGGCGGCAGAGAGCTATTCCATGTTACACAGAAGCAGCACAGGGTATCGCAAGTGTGTCACAGAACACGTGCGTAGTAGTCTCAGGGTTAATACCCACAGCTCTAAAAGAAAAGGAGAAAAACTGAGTTCCTAGAATCTGAACCCTTAGCTCTCTGGAGGCCCTGACCTCAGACCATCACTGGCTTTGCTCAGCATGTACCTGAGTTTAGACAACAAATAAAGTTCCTTTTCCATACACTAAGGCCTCAGGGGAAGTCCCAGATCAGCCTGTCTCTCAACAAACCATATAAGTCAAAATCACAGAGAATGTTGCCCAAGGTTTGCCAAAAATTGGTTTCATTTTGAGAAAAGAAGACAATCACTAAGAAAGCAGACAGGCTGGGTCTTTATGTAAGGTCCACTACCGAGATCGAGGATGCCTGTTGATCATTAAGTTTGGAAGGAACTTCAGAAAAATCAGTGTTACAGAGCCAAAGCAGTGCAGTTCCAAAGAGGGAGTAGCAAACGGCACCGTCTGTAGCAGTGAGCGACAACAGGGGTTTCACCCTCTGAATTCTGCCATTAGGAGGGCTGAGTGGGAAGTCACACCCAGCCACAGCTCATTTTCATTGGGATGAAGTTGAGGAAGAAACTGGGCCAGTGAGAGGTGGTGCATGAGGTCCAGACATGGAGGGGGGATGTAAAGAAGTAGAGGCCAGCACTAAGAATGAAGGGCTGACTCCACAGAGCTTCTAGCTTGAAATTTGTTAATATTGCAGATTAGTGTTTTACACCTTACGCTTCCCGTTACAGTTATTTAGCTCTCTTGGGCCAAACAGGAATAACAACAATAAAGTGCATTTTCCATGTTACACAGAAGAAGCACATGCCTCTCATGTGTGCATTATCCCTTAAACAAGACCCAGCTTTTAAAAAGTTGTATCTTAGTATTTTAGCTAAAATAGACAAGTACTTTAACAGAGAGTTGGTGATATCTCACCTGAAGAAAAGAAAGCAACTATGTCCGCCCCCCAAGTACAGCAATGCTATTCAGAGGTGGGGACCTCTGCATAGTGACAGGGTCACGAGGGCGGGAGGCCCCTCTGTGAAAGGGAGCAGTGCCCTGCAGAAGGGGCCCAGGGAGCCTCCTCACCCTTCCCACCATGAGGAAACAGCCTTTTATACTCATCTTCCACTTTCTGAACGTTCAGATTTGTGGAAGATCCACGTGGTTATGGCTTTCCACTAGAGCAGCCCAGATGGACGGAGGCAGACTAAGATAAGGCCTTTTTTTTTTTTTTATTTCCCAGGGTCTGGTGCATGCTAGACCCCTACATCCTCTGCCCAAATATGAGGACTCAATTATAAAACTGAGCAGTTCTCCATCTACCTAGAGAATGAAAACACAAAATGGACTCCCCGCCCCTTGCTTTTTCATGTACATGTGTATGGTGTACATGCATGTTCACATGTGTATTGGTAGAGGTATGTGCATGTGTGTTTGTGTGGAAGCCCACAGTTGAGATCACCAGTCTTCCCTGATCACTGTTACACTTTATTTTCTGAGGCAGGGTCTCTTAGGCTGGTGTCCTCAGCCAGCCTCTGGGGCTCTCCTGTCTCTGTCTCTGGGGCAGGAATTAAAGGCTGGCTGTCACCCTCCTGTCTACTCAGGATTTCTATTGACTTTGGATCCCAAGTCTGGTCCTTTTGCCAGAGTGACAGGTGATTTAACTGCTGATCTAGCCACCCAACCTTCAGCCCTGGACTCTGTTTTGTAACTGGATTTTTAAAATTAGACAAAAGAGCCATTTATTAAGAAGCTTTGTTAGCACAGAATTTGTTTCCAGGTGCCTGAATCCTCAGAACTTAGTGTTCTTTATTATAGAGAAGACCAAAGCAGAAACTACTAGCTATGGAATTCCAAGTCTTCGGGCAGTTTGGGTCCCTGTGACCAGCCACTGTTGCCTGGGCTAGAGGGTCTCCAGCTTCAGGATATAATGAAACAGGAAGGAATGTGTTTAATAAGCAGATTGTAGAGCCCTACTATTAGCTTCCAAGCCAGTATGTTTGAGATGTTTGGGGTCTAGGAACCTTCATTCGTAAAGAGCTGCTGAGGTGGCTCTGGACCAGGCGGTCAGAGGTGTATCCTTAGGGGAAAGCTGTTCTGGAATGCCTTTGGAAAACTAGACTTGTTAGAATGTTCTTGGCCTCTGTGTGCGTTTCTTCTAAGGATGCCCGACGACTGCCCCTCCACCTCCAGGCGAGTCTCTTCACTGAGATACGGAGGAATTATCTCCATAACTGTGAAGGTTTGCTTTGAGTGCTGGGCTCAAACCCAGGGTTTTGTACAGCGAGCTAACTATTCTGCACGCAGGGTTATGCACAAACCTCAACCCTTAGCTATGCTTTCTTTAAAAATGAGTTGATCATGTATTTTTGGACTATTTCTTGGATGATTGCTAGAAAGCAGTTTCAAAGAAAGTGACTTTTCTTAATTAAGACATGGGATGTGCCAGGTCATGGCTCATGCCTTTAATCCCAGCACTCGGGAAGCAGAGGCAGGTAGATCTCTGTGAGTTCCAGGCCAGCCTGGTCTATAGAGTTAATTCCAGGACAGACAGGGCTACAAAGAAACCCTGTCTCAGATACACACACACACACACACACACACACACACACACATCTTCATATATCTATCTATCACTTACAGATAGATAAATAGATAGATAGATAGATAGATAGATAGATAGATAGATAGATAGATGAGTAAGAGAGACAGACATGGAAAGTGAATGCAGGATCTATACATACAGAATTGTGAACAGCAGGACCACCATTCTGGCCTGTTTCTGCCACATTCCCTTACCAGACACTACCTTCTCCTTGCCTCACCCATACTCATGCCTATAGACCCCTTGAGACAGCTTTTCCTATACAGATTGGCAGCTAAGAGACATCCTAGATCAGGAGACAGACAACCATGACCCTGAAGTTTCTCAGTTTTAGGAGACTGTACCAGGCCCTTTCACTTAGATGAGAATTCAACCCCATCAGCCCCTACCCATTAGCAAGGGTTAAACCAGAACCTACTGATATTATTACCGAATGGCTGTATTTTTAAAAACCCATATATCACAATCTGTTCTAATTGCATGTTATGAAATATTTGAGTCTGGTGACTTGCAAAGAGAGGACTATATGAAAGTTAAAAGTCAATTCTTTAATTTTTTTTAAAAAATTTTATTTTACATGTATGGGGTTTTTAGCCTGAGTGTAAGGTCCACATATCACATGTATGCAGTGCCTATGGAGGCCAGAAGAGTGCACAGGAACCTCTGGAACTGGAGTTGCGGATGGTTGTTAGCTGCCATGTGGGTGCTGAGAATTGAACCCTGGTCCTTTAGAGGGGCAGCCAGTGCTCTTAACCCATTGAGCTGTCTCACCAGCTCCCCAAAGTAAAGTCTTACAAAAGAGATAACCAAAGTTTGTCTCTTCCTGTGCCAGATTGCTAGTAGCTAACAGGTGACCCCCCCAAAAAAAATCATATTTATAATAACTTTATTTTCACAGGCTGTAACAGACAGGTGATAGCTATTTCAACCATCAAAAGCTGTGGCACATTCACTCTGAAGTGACCACAGCCCTCTGCCCTTCATTGGACAGGAAGTGGACGTAGATCAATGGCTGGAGATTCCGTAGGACAGAGAACCTGTCCCGCTGAGTTGAATTGAATGGAAGCGTTGTGTGTGGTGACATCTGAACCCTAGCTCAGAACCCTACAAATTACCTTAGCAGGAATATTTATTTATAGGCACTCTCTCGCTGTGTAGGTCTTGCTGGCTTGGAACTCCCAATGAAGACCAGGCTATCCTGAAACTTACAGAGAGAGCCTCTTGCCTATGCAGCCAGTGTGTGTGCACCAGGCCAGGCAGCAAGGAGATTGCCTGCTGCAGTACAGACCCTTACTCCTACCCTTCCTTTGCCCCAAGCTTCTCTCTCCCATCCCGGTCCCTGCAGTCTATCCTCCTAGGTTCTCAAGGTCTCTCTCTGCCCCTGCTCATTTTCACTGTGGCCCCTTTCACCACTCCGACTCCCTGCATTCTGTGGTTGGCTACTTCAGGGACAGTGAGTCTGAGGGGCTGTATGCTTCCACTGACTCCTAAACAGCCACTTTGCTGTCCCTGCTCCTTGGCTTTAAGGCTTTAATTCTAGGAGAGCCTCTCACTACTGGCTAGAAATCCCCTTCGTCTATTTATTCTTTTCATTCCATCTCCTCGCACCCACAAGGACAGCCTACAGTCGTTCTCAGTCTCTTGAGTTCTCGGTCTTACCTGTGTGCCCGTCTTCATGGTTTGTCTTTTTAGCATGATTGGATTAAGAAATTCCAGAGGGGGCTCCTGTGTGTGTGTGTGGGGGCACGTGTAGGGGCATTTCTAGAGATGATTGTGGCATGAGAGCTCCGACTTAATGAGCACATTCATCCCTTCCTGGATTCATAAATGATGGCATTTGAAGGCTTGAATAAGTGGGATGTTGGGGCCTCACTGTAGGAAGTAGGTCATAGAAGGTGTGTCCTTGGGGCCACGTCTTGCCCTGCCCTCTAATTAGATTCCTCTTTACTCTGTTCCCTGGTCATATTCTCATATTCCCATATTCCCTCTCCTCTCCTTTCCTTCCCTTCCCTCCTCTCCTCTCCTCTCTCCTCCTCTCCAGTCCCTCTGTCTGTGGAGAGTTCTGGGATGCTCGCCACGCCCTTCCCTGTGTTTCTGTAATTTGGATCTTCCCCCTCCAGCCACTCCCTCAGTCACTCCTCTCTCCCTCGGTAAGGGCACTAGACTCCAAGCTCAGCACTGACCATTGTTTTCATGCTTGTGCAATTTCACTCATCAGGTAAGTCTCCCACCTCTACTAGACATTGCAGTTTATAGTGTTAAGGTTTCTAAAACATTTATTTTATTTTATCTATGCATGACTGACTGTTTTCTTGTATATTTGTATGTGCATCAAATGTATCAGATCCCCTAGAGCAGATGGTTGAGGGTCACCATGTGGGTGCTGGGAACTGAACTTGGGTCCTCTGGAAGATCAATAAGTGCTCTTAATGGCCGAGCCATCTCTCCAGTCCCTAGTCTTAAGTTCTGTAAAGAGACAAAAGAGCCCATGTCTTGGCTTTTAATTTCAGAAGCTGAGGTCAACTACAAGACACAGATTTGCAAGAATGTGGGATGTTAAAGTGTCTGCTTTCCAGCCTTTTAGGAGAGAGACTTCCTGGTCTCTTGAAGAATGGCCTTTATCATTGTTTGCATAGCTATGAAGAGATACCATGACCAAGGCAACTCTTATAAGGATAACATTTAATTGGGGCTGGCTTATAGGTTCAGAGGTTCAGTCCATTCATATAAAGGTGGGGAACATGGCAGCATCCAGGTAGGCATGGTGCAGAAGTTGCTGAGAGTTCTACATCTTCATCTGAAGGGTAGTAGGTTAAGACTGCAGGTTAGGAGGAGGGTCTCATTGCCCACCCCTACAGTGACACACCTACTCTAACAAGGCACACTTCCTGATGCAGTGGCACAAACAAGAAGTGGTGAATGTCCAGGTAGGCTGTGACAGACTCATCCCATGTCATAGGACACGTTTTGTTCGTTGGTTCACTCTGCAAAGGTCCTTTCAGCATGTGGTAGAGAAATTCGAAATGTGGTTATAGGCCAGGAAATGACTGAGCAGGTAAAGACCCCTGTACTGAAGTGTGACAATCAGAGTTTGATCCCTGGGACCAACATGGTTAAAGGGAGAACTGACTCTCCACATACTGTCCTCTGACTTCTACATGCATGCTGTGGCATGTTCCCACATTAATAAAGAAATGTAATAAGAACATTTTTTAAAAAAAGGATGTCTGGTCGATGAGAATAGCCTTGACACGCTATAGACTTTCCTGTCTGTTCAGATTGGTGTGGGCAAATACCCCGGTGTTTCCCTTCAAGGGCAATGGAAAAGTCAAAGAGAAAAAGACTTGTGAGGACTTTGGAAGTGGGTGACCCATGCATGAACTGGTAACTGGTGGCCACCCGTGAGTGAGATCTCCAAAGTGTGCCAGGGGTGCCCAAGATTTTGACACTGTGATGCTATTATCTACAAAGTTCATGCTCAAGAACTGTAAAGTCAAGATTAAAAATATCACACACACACACACACACACACACACACACACTCATACTTTTAAGTCAGTTTACAATTTTGTCTTTGACCACATTCAGAGCTATCTTTAGCTGCATGTGACCTGTGGCTGTGTGGTAGATACTGCTATAGACAGAAGGGTCATACTATGCTAAGGACAGATGGTACCCGATGCCTTTCAGTCCACCTCCATGATACCCAGTGCTTACTCCCAAACTTGCTTGTAACCTCTCAGTGGGAGAAGGGATTACTGCAGACAAACCTGGATTCATAGAATTGACTCCATGAAATCAAACTTCCTAACAATGGCCATTTGGGTCAGAAGCTAAATTTGATTATACAGAAAAAAAAAAAAAGTATGTATTTTTTTCTTGGACACATTCGGACGTGTGGATTATCTCTCTCTTGTAGAACATCCATTTTTCTCACGGCAATAAACTTCATATCAACTCTGCCCTCCTGACACTCTCTTCATTCATTTAGTGCCAACCCTTCTGAGGCTGTTGTCACACGTAGGACCTCCAATCTTTGAAGTCCACTAGTTTCTCAGCCCTTTCTAGGTGACGTTTGGTTCTACTGCGCACATGTCACTCGTGAAACCCAGGCTTTGGGTCATCATTATCCCTTTTATAACTTAGAAAAGCACTTTAATGAATCAAGAGCTTCACAGATGTTCTGTCCCCTTGGAGCCAAACCCACCTCTCCACCTTGCCGATCAAAATAGTTTAACTTGAAGGTTTGTGAGCTTCAGACAGGTTCACAGTGCTTGAGGCGTTTTTAATGCTCTTCTCCTGTTTCTTCGTTTGGGGACTTACCGCCACCACCGAGGTTGTTATAACTTAACCGTGAACCTGCTGTCATGTGCTATAAAGAGATTAAGATGAAAGCCCCAGTCAGCAGAATGGATGCGGTTCACCCGCACAGTGCTGACTCCCTCACCTACATCCTGTGATGGAGAGGACCCTTTTGTTGTTCCCCGGTATCTTTCTTTGCCCACCTGGCCAGACGGTTTCTGACTCTGCTTTGCAGCTGAATTCTGTTGGTGCCCACCGATGCCTGAGAGGATGCCTATTGGCATCCTTACTGTTTGGGTTGAATGAATGGCCTCAAACGGACCAAAGGCATCGTGCCTGCACAAACAACAATGAGAAACAAAAACCAATGGCTTCCTGTGCTTAGGCTTGGATTTGGAGCCACTTGATGCTTCCCCATGTGGTGGTGGTTTCTCATTTGCTACCGGTCCCTAAATATAGCAAGGATCTTTCAGTAATTGGTTTATAGCATTCAACAAGATGTACTGCGAACAAACGCCCACAGGTGGACTCATTTCAAAGTCCTTTTAACCACGATGGTCCTTGAGGCAATACTGATTGACTTTCTCGTGGAGCTGGTCCTTTAATATAAGTCATCGGAGCCGCCTGTGGTCTGGCTTACAATTATCCACTCGTTAGTCACCCATCCTGTTCACATCTAATTAGTTAATTGGCCATTTATTCACTAACTCATTAATTCACGCAGGTTTCCAGTTAGAGTCCTCCATTAACTCACTTAATAGAGATCTGATAGCCTACTACACACAAGACTCTATTTTCACCTTGGAGACAAAACAAGAGGATGAGAGGAGTCTTGGTCCTCACACACAGGAGGCACCTGTGTGATTCTTTCTTCTCTCTCCTCCACCTGCTCCTTGCTTTGCTCCTTTGAGCTGGAGCTCAGGGTCGACATTTGCTGGAAAGAAGCACCAGGCCCGGATGAATTGAAAAAAGCAAGGCAGGATACCAAGTGTTTGTTCAGCGGGCGAATAGAGAGGGCAAAAAACCTGGAGAGGAGCGGGCCAGGTTGCTAGCTGCTTTGTCTTAGGGAGGGATGATGCTACGGGCTGGGCAGGGCAGGTTCGGTGGCGGTCCGCTGACCAGGCTCCGCTAGGGTGTGGGGACGCCGGCGGGGGCGACCCAGCTGGCAGCTACCACGGGGCTCGGGGCGGCGCGACGGGGGCGCGCGGCGGGAGCGTCTGTGCGCGTCGCGGCCCTCGAGCGCGCGGGGCCTGCCGAGAACGCGCGCGGCCGGGCGCGGCGTGGGTACCCCAGCCGCGGGCAGCCGCCCTGCAACCCCCCGACGCGACCATGGCGACTGACAGTAAGTGCGGGGTTCCCCGGGGGCGGGGGCAAGGCATCGGGGTGGCAAGTTCTCCTCCCGCGCGCGCCTGCTTTTGTGCCCAGCTCGCGGGGGCAGCAAACGGGTACCCCATCTCCGGAGCCGGCCCTTGTCACCGTGCCCATCACCTGCTATGGCTGACAGGACTGGAGAGGGTTGGGGATCCGAGGACCTCTCAGGAAGGATGCAGCATCGGACTGGAGGGGACACTTGATGCTTGAAGGCAGCGGGGCTGGGCCTCGCAGCCCTTCGGGGACTGCCTCCAGGCCCACAGTCAGTTTTTAGGGAGCCTAGTATTGGGGCGCTGTGAGTTCAAGGTTTTCCTGGAGTTCTGGGTCAGATTGGCACGCCCTCCTCCTGGTGGGTGGCCCCACTGGGCTCTGTTCTGGGGCTCTGAAGCCACAGACCCTGCCTGGCTGCCATGGATAGCGAATGAAAGGGGCATGCAGAGAAGGAAGGTTGACACTGAAGACTGGAAGAGTTGCAAGGCTTCCCGATGGCCTGCTGTTGACATCTTGGAGTCTTTGCTGCTGTTTTTGGAAATTAGGACTACCGCTAAGAAAACTGATTATATGTAGCTGTAGCTTGACCTGTTAGTGGAACCTCAAAAGGAGTGCAGAGTAAAATACTTGTCTTAGACTTAGCATCTAAAGTCCTCAGCAATAGTCACAGCACACAGTAGGGACTTCATTCACTGAATGTACCATGTGATTACCGACACCAGTTATAAGGCAATTTTGAGAGATGAGAGGGGACAAAGATGGATGGTGAGGGTCAAAATTTCATTATTTTTTCTTCCAAACGAATAATCATCCAGTCAAGAACACAGCTTGCATACAGTACAGAGGATGCACATTTTTATCTCCCAAGCCCCTTAGTAGTGGGTTTGTGGCCCTGTTCTCAACCTTAAAACTGTGGCTGTTGGATGTAAGGGCACAAGTCAGTAATCCCAGGACTTGAGCGGCTGAGGCAGGAGGATATCAAGTTACAAACCCTATTTCAAAAAAAGTATATGTATGTGTAGATATGTGTATACACATGCGTAGTGAGCCTGCCGGACCCGGGAAAGTGACGGGTATCTATCTCATAAGTGGTGGACACGCAAGAGAAATGGACATGTGTGTGGTTACTCGCTCATCTCTCATTCACAGTCATTTTGTTTATGTGGCGACGCCAATGGACCCTCTCTGCTTTCTGTAGATCAGGGGGTGGCAAGAAATTAACTACTAGAGACAACCTTTTTTTGTTCTCAGTTCTGCTTCTATGGACAAAAGTATACTCATTAGGTGGGTCTAGGGGAAGAAGTGATACATTTAGATTTTTATTAACAAAGAAACAATTGCACTTGGCCTTATTTGTATAAATGGTAATTAAAGAGTTCCAATGATACAGAATTTCTATCTTTAGCTCTTCAGGTAAGGGGATGACAGGTGAGAGTCAGGGGGAGGGGGAACAGCATCATGCAGTGTATATGGCCTCACTAAGATGTATCAAACCTGGGTACAGTCTGCCTTGGTGTTAGCTGGTTGCTTTTGTTCCGCGGTTCATGCCTCCTTACTTTTCTCCTTGAGGGAAAACTCAGCTGTGAATCCAGGCAAAGGGCAGCCTGTTGTACTCTAGTCGTTCTTGGAAGGGATCCCAAAGGAGCTTCTCTATGATTCTATCTTGTGAGTATATGTAGGACACAGAGATATTTAAAAAATATATATATATTTGTCAGGAAAACAGTCTTCGCACACACAAAAAGAATGTGACCCGGAGAGACTGTCCTGTGCCCAGACACAAAGTCATAGATTGAAGGGCAGTTTCTAGAGGAGTTGGATCTTCAATTGGTTTCCAGTAAGTTATTATGAAATGGTTAAGCACCTGGGTTTGCGTTGTAAATGGTGCTCCTCAGAGGTCTTTTGAGCCATGTTTGAGGTAATGGGTAATTTTGTGTTCCAAGCCAACTTTGTAGTTTCTATTTGTCTGTCCTGTGTGGCATGTGCTGCATTATTAATACTTTTTATTACTTTTGAATCACTGTTGTGTGGTAGTTTTGAAGGTGCCTTTTTATATGTGCACGCTCATGAGTGCACATGGGGGGTGTCTATAACCTGCCTTTAAGCATACATTTTCTCAAGGGGCTGGAGAGATTGCACTTCCGTTAAGCGTGTATTCTGCTCTTCTCAAGGATCTAAGTTCAACTTTCAGCATACATCTTGGGTGGCTCACAGTCACCTGTAACTCTAGCTCCAGGGTGTCCAATACTTGTCTGGTCTCTGAGGGTCTCTGAAAATACCTCCTCATATACATGCAGATATAATCTAAAAAAAAAATCTTTAAAAAAGAAAAACACTCAAGACACATTGTATGAAAGTATAAAATTGTACAAGAGTAAATAGAATATTATTTTAAAAAAAGAAGTAAAAAGAGTAAATTCTCCAGGACAGCAGGCATGTTTTGAATGGTTGGAAATAGCTAATTGAAGCGTGCCCCAGAAGTCTCGGGAAATTCTTGAGCTGCTGGATCTCTAGAGATGTTGCAGATAAGTATTTTGTATCTTAAGGAGTTTCTCTGGATTGTTTGGGTTGTTCCTGGTCTATTGCATGGATGATCATGAGTCATCTTTGCCGGGTCCATTCAGAGGCTGATTGCTGCTAACCCGCAGGCAGTCTCTACCAGCAGTCATTCCTCCCCCCTCCTCTTTCCTCCCAGCAACCTGCAGCTACTTTTATCCTTCTCTTTTCAACTCCACCAGCAATGTCTACTCCTCTCAGTGTGGAGGGAAGTGAGCGAGCCAGGGCAGGAGGAGGTAAATGCAGGGCCCTAGCAGGAAAAGTTGGAGTTTTACTGCCAGATGGGTGCTTGACACGTTCTAGTAGAATGTGTAGACTCTAAAGGAAAGTTGCCTGAGTGCAAATAAATTCATTATGGAGTAAAACTATCTCCAATCCCAGCAATGATTGAGATATTTACAAATGATAGCGACTATAACTTTAGGCAAAGAGTTAGAAAATTACAGCGGACCTGGAAACTTGGGACAATTCATTGGTGGTGGTGCCTTCTGCAGAAAACACTGTGTTCTAATGAACACCACAGCGAAATCAGTTCAAGCAAGAGTCACCTGTGGCTCCTGAACACGTGTGTAAAGGGAGCAGCGTGCTGCTGGCTTTATGTCAACTTGACATAAGCTAGAATCATCTTAGAGGAGGCAACCACAATTGAGAAAATGCTGCCTTGAGACCTTAATTCGTGATTGATGGGGGAGGGCCAGACCATTGTCTATAGGATATCCCGAGTTGGTCCTGGGTTCTATAAGAACATATTCTGAGCAAGCCATGGAGAGCAAGCCAGAAAGTAGCCTCTCTCCATGGCCGCTCCATCGATTGGCTCCTGCTTCCAGGTTCCCGCCCTGTTTGACTCCCTGCCCTGACTTCCTTTGAGGATAACCGGTGATAGAGAAGCATAGGCAAAGTAAGTCCCTTTTTCTCCAACGTGCTTTTGGTTATGGTGTTTCATCACAGCCATAGAAACCCTAAGGCAAGTGGAATACTTAAATCCCTAGGAGAATTTCCCCACGGATATCTTGCTAGTTGTAAAAACAAAACAGTAGTTTTATAGTGGAGGAACCTGAGATACATTATCTTAAATAAAGAATTGCAACAACCTGCTCTTCTGATAGGAAGCTCTGGGGAAGGACAGGGTGCGACTTACCAAAGATGTACGACCTGATTCTAATCACAAGGAGACGCCATTTAAACACTAACTGAGGCACATTTGTAAATGTTAATGTCATGGGAGACTGCAGAGGCTTTATCCATGCTAAGGAGACAGTCAGGGCAAACAAGGATTTGAGGTTAAACCCTAGTTTGGGAAGATCAGTGCTGTAGAGAAAAGTGTTGTGTTTCAGTATCCCATTTGCCTTAGGGCTTCTATTGCTGTGATGAAACACCATAACCAAAAGCACGTTGAAGATGGATTATGATAATAAAGGAGGTGAATAGCATCAATGCCAAATTTCACAAATTTTATGTTTTTATTACATTTATAAGTGGAATGCACTTCTTGTTAGGGGAAGATAAAGTACTTAGGAAGAGGGAGCATATATCTGCAGCTAAATCTCAAGTGTGTTGAGGAAACACAAATAGATATGTGTGTTTATAAGTGTAGGCATGTCATATGAGCAAGAAAGGGCTAATGCAAATGTAGCAAGATGTCGCTTGGTTAAGACGAGCGATCTCTTGTTCTTGCAATTTCTCTGTAAGTTTTTTGGGATATTGATTTGTATCCTAGCTATTCTAAACTAATGTTTCAGAGTTTAATTTTTGAAAGGTTCAAAATTATGGACTCCTAATTTTGGTTTGGTTCTTTATTATAGTCACCAAAATATAATGGACCCCCATGCACCCGAGTGCCTCAGTATTCACAAGCTATCTTGTTACATCCATTGCCACACTCCTAATTAATGCAGGTGTTTAGAAAGCAAGTCCAGACATGCTTAGATTAGCTGTTGAGGGGTCAGTGTGCTGTGTGCACACCTCCTTTCTGTACTGGGCTTATACCTAAGTGACACTCAGAAAGATGCAGCCTTTAGGTACGGTTAGTGTGATGCTCTAGCATCAAGAGGCCTGGGAAGTTTGATGCTGTGGGATATATGTGTTCAGGTTTCAGCATGACTAAGGCTTCACAAGTGTGAGGGAAAGGTCCGAGAGGTTGCCGGCTCTTGCCTTGATTTTCAAGCTCCTACTTCTGCTTTTTAAACCAAGATGAAATTTGAGAAGAAAACGTAAGGAAGGTCTGGAGACGATATTCTGAGCCGATTAATCGAGCTGATGTTATAGTCATAAACCATCCTGGATGTTAATCTGCATGAACACATTTTCATGCTATTTGAGTCTGACCCCCACTTGTTTTAATTTCTGCTCGGCATTTGGAGTTGGTACACACACTGACACTTTTTCATGACTGACTTGACTCTCTAAATGAATATGGAATGTGTCCTACATGTTTCATAACAGCAGTGGGCCAGCTCCTTTAGGAGGGCTAGGCTTCTTCCTGAATATGGTAGGTTTGCACGGCATTTACTCTTAGGTCATTACTATGTCGTTTAGTCACTAACTGCTATTTAGCATCATGTATTGATGAACACGTGCCTGAGATTCCATTTAGCAATGGCTATCTATACAATAAACCAGACAGGGACAGCTCTTCCTAGGGCAGTGGCTCTCAGTCTTCCTAATGCTGTGCCTTTTAATGGTTTCTCATGTTGTGATGACTCCCAACCATAAAATGTCTTTGCTACATCCTAACTGTAATTTTGATACAGTTATGAATTGTAGTGTAAATAAGTTTGTTCTCTGATGGACTTCAGTGACCCCTGTTGAATAGCTTGTTTTTAAACCCAAAGGGTTGCGACCCACAGGTCGAGAACCTCTGTTTTAGTGGCTGAGGGAAGAATCTGAAGCACACTATGGAGTTCTGCATGGGTACCTTCCTAGGAAGGATGCTGCAGTTATGGATGGATGCTATCCCTTTGGAGTGGATTTCTTTTTTAAATCGATATCAATGTCTAGTTTTTAGCAGCATAGATTTTCATATTGTCAGAGTGTGATATTCTTTGGATTCTAATTTTAGGAATGCAGCAAGTCACACTTTGTAGCTTGACTCATGGTGGAGTGAAGGTTAAGATTTAAAAGATGATTTTTATCCAAACCCTACATAAAAACTCCCCTGGTTTATGTTGAGAGAACAGTCTAAACACAAGCTACCAGGCACTGGGTTTTCAGATGGTGTAATTGAGGCATCTCAGAAGCCTGGGTAGCTCAGTCAGGTGTGATGCAGTAGAAGGGACCTCTGCTTGACTTCCAAGGTGCCTGAGCTATGAGCTCTGGCTTTGGCATTTAATGGGTTGATGATTTCAGGTAAACTGCATTCCTGGGAGCTACAAGAAGCAAATGAGGTGGTGCAAAGCTCCTGTCACATAGTAGGTGTTAAATAAATATCTGTTTGTTCCCTTCCTACAAGATGCTTCCCAGAGCTTATAGCTAATTTCATAATACCAATCCAGAAATAGGGTACCAAGTGATTAATTCTATTATTGTGAGGAATATAAAATGAAGACCAAATGTTCTGTTCAGAAATATAAGACTCTAGAACAAACCACGCAAGGTGCCGAGCTCAAGATTTTAAATAGAAGCATTAATTATAGTGTTTTCTTCTCCCATGATCATTGTTTTGTGTAAGTATGCTTGTAGTGTGTACCGTATGTGTGTGCACTTATGATGCATATGCTGTTGAATATAGATGCTAGTGACCTTAAGAAAGTTCAGAGCTCAGAGTTCCTGACTTGAGTTCCTGCCCCCAACTTCTCTTAGTGATGGAGTGGGACTTGAGAATTGTTAAGATGGAAGACACCTCCTCCAGGTGCTTTTATTTCTATCACAGCGATAGATACCCTAAGACAGACACTTAATTTGACATTCAGCTGAAGTATTCATTCACTGCCCAACTTCTTGATGATCCTCATGATGCAAAGTCTAAAAGATGAATTTGAAAAAAAAAGATTATCAGGTTCTGTTAAAGTGTTGCATATACTTTATTTAATTTCTGTGCATTAATTTATATCCCATCAAATTAAAGTGAAATTGCATAAAGAAAATTCATAATGATGAGGTTCTTGGGGAACTTTAAAATTTCAAAGTACCAAAGGGTTTTAGAACATACGTTTGAGAACCCCTCTCTTCTCCTATGGAAATGTGGTTGAAATAAATCTCCCTTCTGCTTCTCAAAACCTAGATCTGGTTGTCCACACACATTTGAGAATGAGGGAGGGCTATGACTCAGGAATACATTTTACGGGGGACCAGGCTCTTGGTTTTTGGAAGGGGCAATAATTTTCTTTACAGACAGATAGATATTCCAAATTCCTACCTCCAGTTCTCTGTGAAGAGGTTGTGTGCAGAAGCCTAGCCATTGATATTTTGTGACTATAGGTGGTGAGGAGTCTGTTAGCACTCCACACCCAGGACAGAATCTCTACCACAAGGAGATGCAGGTGGTTCCCAAGCCCAGAAGTGGGCCACCACAGCCCGGCTCTAAATGATCTCTTTACACATTATTACACTTGGACGTTCTGGAGGTTAAGGCTTGAATATAAGAGTTTTGGAGGACAGATGTAGTCCATAATGCTTAGCGGCCTTGAGGCTAAACTCTTTCCACAGCCTTCTAACTAACTCTCCTGTTCATAGTCCTCATCTGTCTTTTACTTCTGAGGCAACAGGTGCTTTCCCTTTCCTGTATAGGATGCTGATAACACAAATGTTAATTTCCTTTGTTTCACAGCTCCCTGAGTTGTTCTGCCTAGTTCCCCACAGTCTTATGCACTGTGCAAATGCCACCATTCTGCTGGTAGGCTTTCAAGATCATTGACTGTATTAGGTACTTGCCTTTTGGTGTGATAGAACATCCAGACAGAAGCAGCTTCCAGGAGACCAGGTTTATTTTGGCTTTGCAGTTTCAGAGGGGGATAGTCCATCACGACTAGGAAGGTTTGGCAGCTGGTCCATGAGGCTGCCTAGTAGCCAGGAAACAAGGCTAATCACATTTCATCTTGACACAGGAAGCAAAGGGAGAAGAGACAGTGGGGCCAGGTTAGCGAGCTTCAAAGCCAGCTCCAGTGACTACTTCTCCTAGCAAGGATTCACGTCCTAAAGGTTCTGTAACCTACTTAACCACAGCAACCAACTGGGAACCAAGTGTTCAAACACATGAGCCTCCTGGGGGCAGATCATACTCAAACCACAGCACTGCCGAGACTCTGTGAGCTCCGTTTCCTGTTGAGCCCGTCTAGTGAGTGGAAAAAGTTTATTATATTTTCCTGATCTGGTATCTCAGCTTTTTCTTTATTGTCTCAATTTTCTGAGACTTCTTCTTTTTGTTTCTGCCCAATCTAACAGTATGATTTACAAAAAAAAAAAAAATTCTCTGTTAAGTTCCCCATTTACAGTAAAAGTTATAAAAATAGAATCCCAACAAACTCTAATACTCAAAAATCTTGGTTTGTTAAATGATATCTTATGTATAATTGTGTGTATATCATCTGTCAGTGTGTGGTTATGGTTTGTTTTTTACATCACATACTTAGTACCAAACTGACTTATCAATAAAAGCTCATGTAAACCAAGGTTTTTAACTTGGTCTAAATTAATTTTGTTCATAATAAAATGAAAATTTAATATACTACAATGTAATACATATGCATTTTAGTATATATATTATATTCACATATATATTTATGAAAATGACTAATGGTATTGAATCTTTTTTTGGAACATACAATTCTAAAACCTACCTTTAAGGACAAGACATACATAATCATATGATTCTGGTCAAGATGTTATCACCTTGATCCTTACCCAATTCTGGTTCTACAGCATGGTCCCTGTTGCTGAGGGCATAAATTAACTTTAAGAGATGATTGCTCTTCTTCAAGGATACATTTTTCCTATTGGACAGTGATCCTTCCTTAGATAGAAATAACTGTCTGTCTTCTAAATGTGTTTTATATGTAAGTAAACACACACACACACATACATTTTAAGAATTTTAAGATTTTTTTAACCCACTATGGCCTCTTTAAACAAACAAACTGAACAGAGTTTTTATGATCATGTAAATGAGCAGTAGGCCTTGTCAATACTCCTTCAGAAAAGAGGGGATGGCCAGGTTGCTGTAGCCTATTATATATAGTTTACTTGACGATAAAATGTCCTCATACATACTCAGTAAAGGCTTGTCAGGGTTACTGCTTCTGGGTCACCCGCACTCCCATCAATACCCCCTTACCAGTCTTCTGGGTGAGCTTTGCTTTGCCACTGGGACTTATGAAGAGCAGATAGATATTGCTTAGTCCTCCCCTTTCCCAGGGAGAAAATTCTCACAACAGATAGTAAATTCACTTGTTAATACTATTGCTTCAACGGTATAAAGAAGCTTTTAAAAATGTTATAAGGATAAAAAGACAAAATTATTTTGGTGAAGTAGGATTTGCATATGGGATTAAGATAGATGGATGCTTACGATAGGAAAGAAAGGAAAGCTTTCGTAAGGTGGGGAGTCTGAGGAAGTATCTGAAGGCATAGTAGATAATATATATGGATATATTATCTATATATATGGATATATTATCTATATATATGGATATATTATCTATATA
>NC_034596.1:69470528-69476434 GCF_900095145.1 Mus pahari
ATGGATATATTATCTATATATATGGATATATTATCTATTATGAAACTTACAGATAATATACGTGGCATTGTTTCTAAGGTTTACAGCAGCACTAACGAAAAATAGCTAAATGCATGTCTAATCAAAGCTTAAGGCAATTTGATGATTGAAATATTCTACAGTATCAGGTGAGTGCAACTGATCTGGGTGTTTGAGAACCACACTTGCAGCCTACTATAATGCAATCAGAAACACTAAGAAAGAGGACATGTTGTTTGCCCTCATTCTCCAAGGGCTGTGAGGTCCCAGGGACTGCCAGTCACCTCCAAGTGTTCTGCAGCTGTGAAGGTCACCTGTTCTCTGTTGCTGGAGATCCCCACTTGGTGAACCCTAACCAGATTCTAGTCTCTAAAGAGGAGGGTCAACACAGAAGGAAGACTTCCATACGGCCACAGCCAGGGCAAGCAAGGCCTTTGACTTATTCTCACATAGATGGACAATTACTAAAAGAAAAGCTCAAGAAGTCAGATACCTCGCAAGCCCAAGTGACTTCTGCGGAGTAGATTCTGGACTGGCCTTAACAGTAGAGGTGGCCAAACATGTTTGGCTACCTTTTGGTCTTAAACACCCACCAGGAAAGTAGACTCAAGATTAAGATGATCTGTATGTCTCTTTGACAATTCAAGGGACTGCATCCTCAGACATTCTATTTGGCCGTAGGAAATGGTATTTGTACAATTATTTGTCACTAAGGATCCTCTTCTTGACCTGTGTATTCCCTTGTATGACAGGACCTTTCCTGACTTGCTTTAGCACAGAAGTGCCCATCTACAGCTAGGAAACATGCCTATCTTCGTAAATGGTGAGGTCAGATTTAAAAGCTGTATTTACCAACCAGGGGACACTACCTATATCTGGAAGAGTCCCCCTTACAGCTGTAAGTCTTTCTGTACCCAAACCACCCATGTGCCCTGATGAAAGGGGGCTGCCAGATAAGCTGCCATCCAACTCACAGGTTTGAAAAATTACTTGGGATATCCAAGTGGTGTCCTTGCAACACTGCTGGAACACCTTATAAAAGTGACTCAGTAGGATTCTATTCTTTTCTTAAATTGTTAATTAGATGCTGATTTTATGCCAACTTTAAGTAACGTCTCTTACAGAGCTTCCAGGTGCTTCTACAGGAGTGTGATGTAACAAACCATTGGTTACCTTTATCTTACCCTTCTGTGGGGTTCTGGTACATGGTACAGCCAGTTGTACAATTGAATTTGACCTTACTAGACAACCTTGTTATTCCTGTTGTAATTTTTTTCTTATTAACTTTCTCTCTCTGTCTCTGTCTCTCTCTGTCTCTGTCTCTGTCTCTCTCTCTCTCTGTCTCTCTCAGCTTTATTTTATTTATATGAGTACACTGTAGCTGTCTTCAGACATACCAAAAGAGGGCATCATGTCCCATTACACATGGTTGTGAGCCACCATGTGGTTGCTGGGAACTGAACTCAGGACCTCTGGAAGGGCAGTCAGTGCTCTTACCTGCTGAGTCATCTCTCCAGCCCTGACTTTACCTAGTAATGGCTGTAACAAAACAGTGACAAAAATAATCAGTATTCCTAACCCCTATGGCAATCTGCAAAGGGTTCTGTAGATGGTTTTCTTGCATTCTGTCTTCTTCCAGTTAGGGAGAAACTAGTTCATTCATTTTGCTCTCAGTAAGAATTATAGTAGTCCTAACAGTCTCATTTTTGTGTGTTACAAAAACGACCTCAGTCACACGACACACTGGAAGGATGCATACTTCCATGGAATGGAGGTTTTTGTATGGGATCTTTACCACGTTGCTTTTTATTGTGGCTCTGTAGCTAGATCCTTCCCTTAAAATAAATATTAAATAAATATATTAAAATAAAATAAAATAGATAAAAATAAATAAATAAAAATAGATCCTTCCCTTAAAATAAAATAAAATAAATATATTTAGCTTGAAGAAATTAAGAGAGATCTGTGATCCCAACCCTCTAAAAGCAGTTCGGGTGATCTCTGAAAAGGTGACTAATGGGTCATCCAGCTCATCTCTCTGTTGTGTGTAGTTTTAGGCTACCGAAAGCTACACTGTACCAGTCCCTTCCGGCTTCCCTTTTGCTCTACCAGCCTTTAGTTCTGGGAGGTGACTGCACAGTCCCCCCCCCCACCCCGCTTCCCTTGGATCCTCGGACAAAGCACACACACACACACACACACACACACTCACAGACACACACACACAGTTTGTTCTTTTTCCACTTGCCTTAGGACATAATTGATGGGTGTTACTATCTCCTACCTGGAAAAGCATGCCCTTAATAATATTTTTATCTCTGCTCCTCCCACCTGCCCTAAACTTCAGTGGCTCCTCCCACCCAGCCCCTGCCAAACACCCATGACCGTCTGCCTATAGCAGTGGCCACAGGCCCCAGCCTCTCCTGAGACCTCACATGGCTGCTGACTACTTCCTCCAAAGCATGGCAGAAAACCTTCCCCTCCTTCCTTGTGTTTGCCATTTCCTCCTGGGACAGGAAGTCCCGCCTGTATCTCCCACTCAGTAATTGGCCTCCGACTTTCTTTAATGACAGCTCAAGAACCAGTTGGAGAACAGGACCGTAGAGCATCAGACCTGCCCCCTTCATCCCTCTGATTGCCATTCAGGTCCCCCCGCCTCGCCCCCCAGGACTCAGAACTGAAACAGCCAGACTGGAGGCTTCTTTGCCTTCTCTGTCTTACCAGCTCTCAGAACACCTTAAAGAAATCTCAGATCAGCTTAACACCCTTCAGGGTCAACTGTGTTGGCTGTACTTAAGGAAGCCTAGCTCTCCTGCCTATCCTACGATCTCCCAGCTATGGATAAGGATGGAATTCGTGCCTTCTTCTAGGAACAAAGCTCACTGATTCTAGATGGGGCTCAAACACTCAGGGACCAGACAAGTTAACCTGTGGATGGGCTTTCTGTTTTTCTCCCCATGAGGTTCTTTCTTGCTTATTATCCTCACACTGAGGTCCCCACACTGTCCTTTACATGTTTGACTCACTGGGCACAACTCTTCTAAAACAACAGGACTTCCCCCTAGACCCAAATGTGAGTTTTCTAAGTTGACACCGGTGGCTTTCACCCTACAACAGCTCCACTCATTCTCGAGACACCTGTAAGTGTACATGTTGGGTCCTGTGGAGAGGCTCTGGCTGTGAGGAACCTTTCTCCCTTTCACCCCAGACCAGATGCAGCTCTTCCCATCAGCCCTCTGTTTTCTCTCGTTCCCTTCCTTTGATGCTGCCTAGACTCTTGCTGCTTCTGCTATAGCACACTCCTGGCAGTGGGACTCACCAGCGTCACCCAAATGACCAGATCTGGAAGGAACCATTATCTTTAGCATTCTTTTACTTCACTTGTACTACAACCCTTGGCTTCGTTCAGTGCCACCCTTACTTCACCCCTGCTAGGGCACCCCTCCATTGCTAACTTTTCAAAGTAAACATTACTACGGGCTCTTACCTCTCCCTTTCATCTCCACATCCTCGCCCCCTTAAACAAGACTCATGATTCCCCCAAAGGCAGCCAGTTCAGCTTACTCATCCAACTGCTGTGTCTGTCTGTCCACTAGGGGTCAGCACTCCCGAGCTGCTTCTGCCCCCTGCTCACTGAGGATCCACACCTTTCTCAGGCGGTATCTTTGCACAGTGACCAGTGACCTACCCAGATCCTGCACCCATAGCAGACCTCCCAAGACAGTTGTTTTCTCCAGTCTTTTTACCATCCACCACTCTTCCCACAATCCTAAATGTTGAGCTATCGTTCTCCTCCAAGTTACCAACTCTCCTGGCATTCTTCCTGTTCCGACACAATCCACCCTGCCAAATACCCACAGCTCTTCCAGACTCGATACAAATCCTTCTCTTTGCCCTTTATGCAAGTCCCTATCGATGGGCACCCACCTCCTCTCACTGGCTCACTCGGTCTGTCCTACTCCGCCCCCATCCTGCTTCCTTGGCAAATCCCGGTTTTTTCTGTGACATAATGCCTTGTTCTCAGCCCTCTAACAGTGCCTTTAAAAAAGTTTCTCCAAGAGTACAAGATGGCAATCATGTGATCCATCATAGGTGATCAAGTTAAAACTCTCCTCCTGCGAAGTGACCAGAGGATCCACCTTACTTCATCCCCCCTCACCTCCCTCCCTCCCTTATTTATTTATTTATTTATTTATTTATTTATTTATTTATTTATTTTTGAGACAGGGTCTCACTCTGTAGCTCAGGCTATCCCGGAACTTACTCTGTGAGTTGAGGCCAGCCTGGTCTACAGAGCAAGGTGTTGTACATTTCTCAGAAATGTCTTTACCTGGGTGACCCTCCTCAGCTGCATCAACTCCCGGACTAGCTTCCTCAGCAGGAAAATGGCTTCCCTTCCTTGTGTGCTGTGCTAATAGACACAATCTCATTGTTCTGTTTTGTTTTTGTTTTTTTTTTTTCGAGACAGGGTTTGTCTGTATAACCCTGACTGTTCTGGAACTCACTTTGTAGACCAGGTTGGCCTTGAACTCAGAAATCCGCCTGCCTCTGCCTCCCGAGTGCTGGGATTAAAGGCGTGCGCCACCACGCCCAGCTTCAATCTCGTTGGTAAGGCCCGTCTCTGGGCCTGTCTTGCCGTTTGTTTCTTTGCCCTGCACTCCTAAATCTAAGACTCAGATGTAAGACTTACACATTTTCTTTCCTTTTTGTTTTCAGCATTGTATGTGGATTTGTTTATATTTAGACGTTTTGCTTTTAAAATCTCACCTCCCTCTTCAATTCTGGAAAGTTCTTAGTCATTCTCGTTTTGAGTGTTAGGTTTTCCGTAGTCTCTGCCTTCTTTCTGCTGTTGGCCTCCATACACTGGTGTCGCAGAAGCTCGGTAGTGTCTCACACCTGCTCACCACAGGTTGGCGCCCTTTTCATTTGCCTTCAGGAAGGCTTTCCTTCCTTCCTTCACGCTCTCCCCTGTGCCTGCCTCCTCCTTCTAGAAATTTCTTCAGATTTGTCTTCCACTCTGGGTTCCACCACAGAAAAATTATTTCCTTGATAATACTTTTCACTTACACATTTTTAAGGAGGTTATTTGGGAAATACTAGCCTCATTTTATAATGCTGTATGTGGCTCACGTGTATGAGGTCCCCAGCTCGGTCCCCGCTAACCCCTTGTGTCCCTAACAGAAATTTTCACCAATGCATTGTAGTCCTGCCTGTTTATGAGTGACAGTGTGGGATTTTAGTGTGTGTGTGTGTGTGTGTGTGTGTGTGTGAGGAGCAGCTCTGGTAATGGCATCTGTCACCCCAGGCAACCGCCACTCCTTTGTTTCTGACCAAGGCCTTTATTCCCACACACTTTCTACAACTTGGAGACTGAATCCCTGGGGGTTAGTTTCTGTGGTGTCTGAACTCCCGGCTCCTGCTCCCAAGCATCTCTACTCTGCTGTGAACAACTGTTCTTGTCTTACATCTCTGCTGCGACGCCACAGATGAACAGATTCTGTTTTTCTCAACATATACATGATACATTCACTCCAGACATTTGGATATTTTGGTTTAAATGAGAAAAAAAAAATGTTCCTCATAGTTTCTGGCATTTGAAGGCTTTGTCCCCAGTTGGTGCCATTTTGAGAGCCTTAGAAAATATGACCGTGCTGGAGGAAGTTTGTCACCAGGGATGGGTTTTGGGAGTTCAGAAGCTCAGGCCACATCCAGGTTACTCTCTGTCTCCTGCTTGACATGAACTCTCAGCTGTCCCCGCACCCAAGCCATGCTTGGTGCTGGCTGCCGTGCTTCTCCGCTGTGATTGAAGATGGATGGTGACAGACCCATCCCTCTGGAACCACAGACCAAAATAGACCCTCCTTCCCTCCCTCCCTCCCTCCCTCCCT
>NC_034596.1:69476480-69482197 GCF_900095145.1 Mus pahari
TCCCTCCCTCCCTCCCTCCCTCCCTTCCTCCCTTCCTTCCTTCCTTCCTTCTTTCTGTGAGCTGCCATGGTCATGGTGCTTCACCACAGCAATGATGAATAACTTAATGTAGAATGTAGCGAGTCAGGTGGTATTTTGGAGAAAAAGAAGTTTACATCTTAGAAACATAAACAGTCTTAAATTGAAGGTCAGCCCTGTGTAGCATAAAGCCCTGTAGCCTCTCTGCTCTGTCCCCTCCCCAGCCTACTCCTCAGTGGCTTCTGTCCTCTATGGAATGAGCTTTGGATTCATTTTCCTATAGAGCAATTCTGCTACTCTGCCTTTTTTCCTTTTCTTCAATAGCCAGTTTTTTTTTTTTAATATTACGATACAAGAGAATCCACTGAATTGCTAAAACAAAACCAAAACCAAACAAAAACCAAAATGTGATTTATTTAGCTGTTGATGCTAGGGCAGCTTGCCAAGGCAATAGGAGACCCAGGGGGCACCGCTTCCTACCCACCGAGTCACAGGGAACGTCTGCATTCACGTATGTTTATCTTAGTTCCTTCCACAATGCTTTTCTTGATGCCTCTCTTCATTTCCGTTTGTGAGTCACAACCCCTGCTATATAACCAGCACTGACTCCAGACTGAGGGTCCACCTGCCTGTGCTACCCACACTGCTGGGGTTCAGTTGTGTGCCGCTCGGCTGGCGTGATTTTCTATATTGCTTTGGATATGTAAAAAAAAAACCTTTTAATTATATTAATTTTTTAGATTTTATCACTTTATGCATAGGAGTGTTTTGCCTGCGTGTATGTGTGAACACCACGTGCATTCCTTGTACCTGTGCAGGCGAGAATACATAGCCTCCCTGCATTCTGGGTGCTTGGAACCAAACTCAGATCTTCTAAGAGCGACAAGTTCTCTAACCACTGAGCAATCTCTCAAGCCTGTAAAAACCCTTTTAAGATTATGTTTGTGTGTGCACGCATATGTGTATGTGTGTGTGAGAGGGGGGAGGTAGAGGGAGAGAGAGAGAAAAAAAGAGAGAGGGAGATAAA
Organism: Mus pahari; assembly: GCF_900095145.1. Classification (NCBI taxonomy): domain Eukaryota; kingdom Metazoa; phylum Chordata; class Mammalia; order Rodentia; family Muridae; genus Mus; species Mus pahari. The sequence goes on from NC_034596.1 coordinate 69,477,526, forward strand.
GAGGGAGAGAGAGATAGAGAGAGACAGAGAGACACAGAGAGAATGTGTACATGCTACAGTGCACTTGTGGAGTTGGAGGACAAATTGATTTCTTCCTTCTGCCATGTGGGCCCTAGGGCTCAAACCCAGGCTTGGAAGCAGCCATCTTTACCCACAGCCCTCTTTTGCATTTTTTGGGGGGGGTTTCAAAAAATTAATGCTCAGTATGCTTTTTATTTTCTCTCATGAAATCCTTTTCTAGCTGGTGTCAGATTTCCCAGTCTGCCTGCCTCCCCTGTAGAAGGCAAAGGAGGACGAAGAAAACACGAAGACCTGTTGAGCTTCTGCTAGGCAGTTGTCTACCTGTTGCATGAACGATTTGAGCTTGTCTCTTTCTGCTTAAAGACCTTATCAAGACCAGGGACAGAGTTGTTCCTAATGGAATTCCATTGATCCTTCTCCAAAAAGGCAGTGCAGAATGTCAAAGGCATGTTTGCCTCACTAAGGCGCTTGAAGGGCTTGTCTCCGTGAAACACGGAGAATGAGCCGCTCGGAAGGAGAGCCCTTTACTTCTGAAGGAATAGGCTTTCCAGCGGTGCTAATCTTAACTCTGCTGGATTCCCTAACCACGGTAAGGTCCCAGACTGTAGTAGGATCAGCTCTGGTGTGCAGCGTCACCCTGCCACCGTGTGGCCATATTGAGAACTGCACATTCCCCGATGTTGGCTTCCTTCCTCTCTGATGTCCAGCAAGGCTGGGATTGGTCACCCTGAATGGCTCTTTGAACTAGTATAATGTGAATAGCTTATCTGAAAAAGCTTTATAATCATCGTTAAAAGGAAACATATTTAGTAAGTTGCATCAGTTGTGTAAAAACACCTTGATGTGTTAGATAATGTGTGTATAAATCAAGACTGGGCCAAAGTTATGTTACAAAGCTGGTTAAAGGGGATAGTCTGAGGTTGTACATTTTCTGTGCAGTGAAGGAACATATATAGCAGGATATATATATATATATATATATATATATATATATATATATATATAAAATGTTTTAGGTCACATCCTGTTTTTTTTTTTTTCTAACCAAGAATGAGAAATACAGTTTCTGTCATTATTAGGGTACCTTTCCATTCGTCAGGATAACATGAGTCAGGTGTCAGGGCACTCCCCACAGAGGCTCCATTATGCCACTGCACACATTGCCCTGCAGCAGCTGAGGGCCGGATCCAGGCATGGAAGCTGTCAGATGACCCCTCCTTGCCATTCACACCACTGACCACTGCTGGACGGTGCCCAGTGACCACCATCTGCGGGCTTTCTGGAGTAGCACCTCCAATCCCTACCCTCCGAAGGTAGAGATGGGAATGGGATTTGGGTTGCATACTTCTTCCAACTCATTCCCCCTCTCAGTATTGAAGGATATCTGCGTTCTTCTGCTCTCTAGCACAACTGCCCTGCCTACGTGGGAACTGTATGAAACTTTGTTAGGAGCCCACGATAAACTACTTGGTGTATGTTTTGACTATTGCCAAGGGATCTGAGGTGCCAATAGAAGCCGGCAGCAGGAAGAAGACAGACTCCAAAGTCTCCACTGTGTGTGGTGCAGCAGTGGATCGCCCTCGGCTGGTGAAACCGTCTCTTTACTTGGGTCAGCCCTAACCGTTGGAAAAACACTTCTTCAATGAGGTGCAACCTTAGTCTGAGGCTGCAGACTCACGTGGTTCTAGCAACATGAAGACGGTGTCACAGCCACGATGGCAAATGACTCTCAAGTGCTACACACCTGCCCAACTCACCTCTGCTTGCTTCTCCATAACTCCTCTAGGGGCACCACACTGAGCCACAGCACAGTGGCAGAGCCTCAGAGAGGGCTCTGAGTAACGCTGAAGGAAGTCATGTGGTCCGGATCTCTCTCAAAGCACCCAGTGCTATCGTGTAGGTGTGTTGGCACCTAGTGGGAGGCGCCTGGGTTATGAAGGCTCTGCTTTATGAGGGGTTAAAAGGCCATAAAAGGGCTTTCAGGAGTGTCTGTCTCTCTTCTTTACTGCCCTGTGAAGATACATTTTGTCAAGTGAGAATGGACTAACGGCCTTCCCGAGGTGCTAAGACCTTGGTCTTAGGCTCCCCAGTCTCCAGGGTTGTGAAAAAAAAAAATAGGTTTCTGATTGCTTAGATTATGGTATTCTGTTATGGACGCACACGATGACCTTAAGTCGAAGTGACGCTCTTCACTCTTGAGGTCAGGAGGTATGTCACAGGAGCTGGCATCCGAAGAAGCAAGTGCTGTGGGCACGGTCCGGTCCGTTTCAGGCAGTAGGAGCAGCATCAGAGTAGGAAGCATGGGAGCCGTGTTGGTTCTGGCGGTGTGCTGTGGCTCAGCGTGGTGCGCCTGGAGGAGTTAACTGGAGAAGTGAGCAGAGGTTGGGCAGAAGGCTAACCACAGAGGACCGCATTTACGACACTAATACAATTGTTCCCTCATCCCAGCACAGCACACCAGAGTCCATTTCCTATTGTATCATGTCCCCAGGGGCTTAGAGGACCACACAAGTCTCTAGGGGCTAACTGAGCATCTGTGTTTTTAATTTGTCTGATCAGAAGAATTCTTCTTTTCTTTTCTTTTCTTTTCTTTTCTTTTCTTTTCTTTTCTTTTCTTTCTTTCTTTCTTTCTTTTGGTTTTTCGAGACAGGGTTTCTCTGTGTAGCCCCGGCTTTCCTGGAACTCACTCTGTAGACCAGGCTGTCCTCGAACTCAGAAACCCACCTGCCTCTGCCTCCCAAGTGCTGGGATTAAAGGCGTGAGCCACCACAGCTGGGCTAGAAGAACGTTTCTAAACTGGGAATACCGTGGAGAGGAAAGAGGGAATGAGACGATAAGCAGAAGAAAGAATTTGGGAAAAAGAAAGGAGGGCAGAGGTGAGGTAGCTGTCATTAGATTGGGCAGGTGAGGGGCGTGGAGACTGAACTGAGGTGATGTGTGGGCATAGGAGTCATTTCAGGGGTGCCATCTAGAGCTTTTCTATATAAGTCTTGATAGGTGTCTGGGATTAGATACTGTGAGTGAGGGAGAAATAAAAGATGAGACTTTTAGAAAGTGACTGTTTGAAAATGGTATCATTCGAGACCGAGATAAAGAGGGAGCAGATTTGGAGGCCAAGCGTACCCTGTGTGTCCATTTAAGGTGCACATCAGACTTCTGGGCAGAGGCAAAGCAGCCTGTTGGAAGGCTGGGCGTGGAGCTTGGCGGTGCTGGAGGCTTGAGGTTGGAAGGCATTGCTGAGCACGCCTTGGAGAAGGAAGCCCTTAGGGTGGGCACCATCGCACAGAGAGTGGAGGAGAGTGGGCAAAGGCGTCGGGTCCTAAGCTGCAGACTTCATTCTCAGCACCGGCGTTAAGATTCATAACCATCTGTAACTCCAGTTCCAAAGGATCCAGGGGCGTCTTCCTGTCTCTGCAGGCACAGACATGTGCACGGCGCACAGATGTATATGCAGGCCAAACATCCATGCACATAAAAATAAATAAAAAATGTAAAATGCCTGACTATTTTGTACATGTGGATGTTTATTTGCTACTACATTGATGACAGAAAAACGTGAGGTGTGACTTGCTGTTCGTTTTACTTGTCCTAAAGGAAGGTTTAAAATCAGGAGTGTGTGTGCGCATGTATGTTCATCTGTGTGAAAGCAAGATTGTCCCTAGGTGTGTTCTTCAGTTTCCGTTTTCTGAGATGAGGTTTCTTGCTGAACGTGGAGCTTGCTGGCTATTGTACCCTAGCTAACCATCTTCCCAGGAGATGATGACATTCCTTTCTCTGCCTACCAAGGGCCGAGATTTCAGTTGAAGCCTGCCTGGCTTTATAGCTCTGGTCCTTCACTTGGATACTTCCCACTGAGCAGTCTCCCCAGCTCTGGGGAGTCATTTTTGACCCTTGAGTTGCCAAGGCCTTGATGAAGTTGGGTATCTTTACTCTATTGCTGCCCTCAGGATTAGTTTCTATGGTTTTTTTTTGTTGTTGTTGTTTTTTGTTTTTTTTTTTGTTTTTTGTTTTTTTTTTGTTTTTTTTGGTTGTGAGCCTGACCTTTAACAGCTGAGCCATCTCTCCAGCCCTCAGGGTCAGTTTTCAATCCTCAATGTCAAACTGACTGCTAAGGCCTGACTGTGTGTGTCTCCCTCCCCCGAATGAATATATTAAAATCTCACCTCCAATCGAGTCGGTGTTGGAATGTCTTTGGGAAGTGATTATGTCATAGGGAAGAGCCCTTTTGAATACTACTGGTGCCTTACAGAGAGGTCAGGGGGCTCCTTGGCCTCTCTTAGGTTTATGAAGTCATGGCAGGAAGGCACCTTGTTGAGAGCCTGTGAAGTAAGTTTATGTCAGACGTCAAACCCTCTGACACCTTAAAGCTTGATCGTCTCAGCTTCCACAGGGTGGGAAATAAGTTTCGGTTGTTCATAAACCATCCAGCTTGATGTATTTTACTGCAGAAGCCCACAAGCACCAAGACACTGACATTTTGCAAGTGAGAAAACACAACCTGAAGGAACAAATGAGATCTTTGGGAGTGTAGTGGCTATTCCTGGTTGTCAACCTGACTATATTTGAAATGAACTACAATCCAGAATTGGAAGGCTCACCAGTGAACCTAATCTGGAGACTGGGAGATAGAAGTTTCTGATCTGGATCTTGG
>NC_034596.1:69484267-69497982 GCF_900095145.1 Mus pahari
AAAAGCAGTATGGAAATGTAAGCCAAATAAACCCTTTCCTCCCCAACTTGCTTCTTGGTCATGATGTTTGTGCAGGAATAGAAACCCTGACTAAGACAGGGAGGTTTCCGGGAAAGTTGTCCCAGGGGCACATTTACTTAAAGGGTGATTGTGGCTGTAGTCACCTTTGAAATGACTAAGACTTCTCATAGGCTCCTTAGTTAACAGGCATTTAAAATGTAGACCTCATGTCTAATTGAGGTTGCTGTGTATGTATGTGTATGTGTGTGTGTGTGTGTGTGTGTGTGTGTGTATGTGTACACACATATGAAGAAAACATTTTTTTCCACCCAGAGATATATTTTCAAGATTGAAAGAAAATGAATTACACATTATACCACTGAGAATTACGATGTTTATAAATCTTGTGGTTATCTTGCAACTAGCATAACCCTCTCTCCCTTTTGAAAAGATGGCTAATTTGTTGAGTGAAAAAACTTTCAGCACTCATCAATACTTTTAATGAGTGTGTAGGTATGTACACAGCTAACACATGTATGAAGGTCAGGGGACAACTTTCAGTACTGGTCCTTGCCTTTCCACCTTGGTTTTGTGGCAAAATCTGTTGTGTTCTTTTTGCTGCTGTATAGGCCAGGGGTGGGGGCCTGTGGGCTTCTGGGTAATTCTCCTGTCTCAGCCTTCCATTTGCACAGGAGTGCTGGGATAATGAATACATCTAATAGCTCTGTGGGTTCTGGGGTCAGACTCAGCTTGTCTGGCTTGTGTGCCAAGTGCCTTTACCCACTGAATCATTTCCTGTCTCCAATAATGTGTACAGTCTGTTTTTAGCAACTCCAAGTTTAAAACTAGCTTAAAATGACATCATGTGTGTGTGTGTGTGTGTGTGTGTGTGTGTGTGTGCGTGTGTGTGTGTGTGTTTGGGTATGCATGTACAGACTTGTGGGTGTGTATGTGCTACAGCATACATGTGATCATCAGAAACAAGGTTGGTTCTCTCCTTTCACCCTGTGCTACCACTGCCCTATGGGTTAAATATTTTGCTTTAACAACAGACAATGGGCTATTTTTGAATCATCAAATAGTTTACTGTGAAACTGGGTGTCAGTTTTCACCTTTGTTCTTTTTTAATGATCTATTCGCCATTTAGGAGCTTGTTTCCTTTTATGGATAGAAATAATCTGTCATTTGGATATCCCGTAATAGATGTATCAGTTCGGTGGCTAGTGGACTTGGACTTGTTTAAAGTTTCTGTCACCTTGCATAAAGCTGTTATGGGTGCTCATATAAAGTACATGGATGGACATGTTTTGGTTCTTCATGCTATAGAAGTTGTGAAGACATCTTTTAAACTGCCCAAACCACTCACATTCTTATTGCCACTGTGAAATTTCTGTTGTCTTATACCCTCTCTAACTTTTGATATTGTCAGCTTTGATTGCACACATGTGTGGTACAAGCCTATCATCTAAGCACTCAGGAGTTCAGGACAGTCTGGGTTGTGCAGCACCCGGTGGGAGGGGCTTATCCAACACTAATAAACTAATCCTGATATTTCATTTTGGTTTTGATTTGTTTCTTCCCAATGGAAATAACGTTAACAATCTTCTGAAGGGCTTATTTACTACCTAAGATCTTCTTTAGAGGATTATATCCATTTAATGCTTTTGCTCCTTTGACAACTGGGTTTTCTTATTGTTCTGTTAGGATGATTCTTTATTCCATATATATCTCCTTTTTCAGGTATGTGACTTGCAAATATTTTCTTGTGGTCTGCAGCCCCACTTTTCATTTCTCTAATAGCGTATGTTGAAGAAAGAATATTGTACATTTAATGTAACTTTTTAGTTTTGGAGACAGGGTCCATGCTGGCCTTGAACTTGCGATCTTCCTGCTGCAGCCCATGTAGAACTGAGCTTACACATGTATGCCAACATGCACACCAAGTTTTAAGTTTAATGAACCAGCTTATCACATCTTAAAACACTTAGTTCTTACTGTACTCTTCCTAAGAAACCTTTGCCTAACCCAAATTAACCAGGATTTTCGCCAGTTTTTAAAAGCATGTTTTTATTAGCATCTATTGATGCTATTTAGTAATGAGTTTCGTTATGACATTTGGTCCCCTGTGCTGCTCTGACCTCCGTGCCACTCTGCTGGTCCTTTTCTCTAACTCTTTATTTATTTGCTTGTTTGTTTGTTTGTTTATTAGTTATTTGCGACAGAGTCTCAATCTGTGGCCCTGGCTGGCCTGAGACGCCAGGAGTCCCTCTACATCTGCCTTTTGTCTTCTCTGTTCTTAAGTAAAAGTTCTACGGCTTTAGTCCCTACATTGAAGTGTGGGGTGCACTTTCTGGCTTTGTTGACGTTATGAATTAAGGGTCCAGTTTGTGTTCTTCGTCCTCCTTTCTTTCAGGTGGACATTTACCTGCTTTCCCAGTGTTATTGGGAAGGCTCCCCTCCCCCGCTGAGCTGTGATGCTTCATTGGAAGTTAATGGCCATGGTTGTGTGGGATGAGTTCTGAACAGTCTTTTCTTGTCCATGGATACATGTGTCTGTCTGTCTGTCTGTCTTTCAATACCACACTGCCTTGATTCTGCAGCTTGAAACATAGCGAGTGTTGACAGTAGAGAGTATAAAGTTCTACTTTTTTCCTTTTTTTTTTTTAAACACAGTTTTGAGTAATTAAAGCATTTGTATTACCTTGTATCCAACCAGCCTGTCGATTTCTATGAATCATTTCCCCGTTGCATTGTACAGCACAGCAAGGTAAGAAATAAAAGGCAGATGAGTCCAAAGGGGAATCAGTAAAATTCCTTTTTCTAGATTTGTCCTCAGGGTGAGTCCTCGATCATGTGGATTTTACTATTCGTCTTCAGTGAATTTCCACATACAGAGCCTATAGAAGATCCACTCACACATGAGATATGAATTGGAAACTGTACGAGAGCCCCCAGAACCTATACATTTGTCACAGTTCCCCAGGATGCAATGTCAAATACACTAACTATTGTTCGCCTCATATTGACAATTAGCTTTAGACAACATGATTTATAACTAGAACACAGTGTTCTTTACAATTAAAATATTACTTACACTAGCATACAATGTGAACTCTTTAGGGAATGGGTTGAACAGTTGAACAAAATGGCCGCAGTGTGGTCAATTTTAGAGGGACGTGTTTCGTTTCTACTGGTAAGTCTGATAGCTCAGTGGGGTTCTTTATCAAATTGAGGGAGCTCCCTCCTCTGCATAGTCTGCTGCAAGTTTTAGACAGAACTAGAGAGGCTGGAGATAGACCAATTGATTAAGTGCCACTGGGCAAGTCTGAGGACTGGAGTTTCAGTTCCACAGAGCTCAGATAGAAATCTGGGAAAGGAGAGACAGGAGGAGCCTGGCAACCTCTTTTGCCCAGCGACCTCTTGGTCAGATAAACAAAAAACCCACAGAGAAGGGGATGGCAACTGTGGAGTGACATTCAAGGCTGAGCTGTGGCCGTCACATGCATGGACCTGCACACACGTGACTGCACAAACACACCTCAGCTGAGGCTGAGGTCTGTCAGACACCTTCCCTATAGCCTTTGAGGCAATCCAGTAAGTTTAGTCTGTTGATTTGTTGAGTTAATGGTTGGTTTCCGTACAAGGTACATATGCTTGTATGTTGGGAACAAATTGCATTTTGTCATATATTTTAATCTATTAAAATGTGTTGTCGGACTTCCTTGTATAAAACATGCAAGAATTTTGGTGTTCACATTATTTTTGTTTATTACAATATTAGCATACATTTCTTTAGTAACTTTGTTTTTGATAATTTTCTGTTTTTTTTTTTTTTTGTTTCTGTTTTTTGTTTTTGTTTTTGTTTTTGCCTGGCATCTTGGGCACGGTGCTTGCAGCCCACGAGCAGTACTGCAGCCCCTTGCTCTCCTCTCCACATCAGGGTAAGCAGAGCAGCAGCAGCAGCAGAAGGAGGTTGAATGGGCCTGGCCTAGCAGGCAGCCTAGGGTGGGGCAGGCTGATGGTGGCCAGAGCTTTCTGGCACTGGAGGACCCACCCTATTCTCTAGTGACATGCTCCTTTGCCGAAAGCTGTGCTCCTATACCTGTTGCTGGCGACGACCACTACCACCACATCTCTAGTTCTTTTCTCTCAACAGACCATGCTGCTCCGGTCTGCCATCTCTCTTTTCTTAATCTAATAACTTTTATTGATTCTTTGGGAATTTTGCATCATGCGTCCCAATCACACTCATTTCCACATCCTTCCACATATGCCCTCTCACCCTTGTGACACCCCCTCTCCCCCCCCCCAAATAAAGAAGTCCAGTTTGTGTTATCTATATAGTCACTGGAACACGGTCAAACTCTCAGTGGCCTGCCCCTTAAATAGAATTGGGTCATTAACCATCTTTTTTCCAATTCCACGCAGCCACTTTTTAAAAGCATCTAATTGTGAGGCCTGCCTTTGTTACAGTGCATCTCCTCCGCTGCTGTAGCTCCCCCAGAAGCTGTGGGTGCTGGCAGCTGCTGCCATCTTGAATCCACGCTAGTTTGCCGTTTTTTGTTTATTGTTTCAAAGATGCGATTGCGCTACCTTCTGGCTTGTGTTGCTCTGCACGAGACCTGTGTTGTTCTTTGTTTCTTTGGATGTACTGTAGCATATCCCCTTTCTTGCTACGTTTTAGGGTTTTTTTTTTTTTTGTCTTCTATTTATCAATTTTTTTTCTAGTAACTTGCCAGTGATATATATTAATTTGATAGTTTTACTGGCTTCGTTTGGGGTTTGTTGAGCTCGGGGAATTAGGGCTTTTCATAGTATTTGGGGAAAGCTTTACCACTGTTTATTTCTTCTCCTTACCTTCCTCCTTCTCTTTTTCTTTCTCTTCCTTTTCTTCCTCACCCTCCTCACCCTCCTTTCCCTCCTCCTCCTCTTCTTCATGATCATCCTCCTCCTTTTTTGAGAAAGGATTTATCCGGGTAGCCCTGGCTCTGTAGACCAGCCTAGGCTTGAACTCAAAAATTCATTTGCTTCTACTTCCTCAGTGCTGGAATTAACGTGTGAACTACCACATCCAGCTCTTTTTTTTTTTTTTTTTTTGACTTTTTCTTATTTTAATATTCTTTTACACTCTACTTCTCTGGGACTCCACAGACACGGCACACGTGTGTGTGTTTGTGTGTGTGTGTGTGTACATATGTGTGTGAATTCTACATATGAGAGAATACATGTAATATTTGTCTTTTTGAGTTTGACTTAATTTAACATTATTTTTAGTTCTCTCCATTTTCTACCAAATGACAATTTAATTTTTTGTGATTGAATGAAACTGTTTTTATGTATATATTAATCTTATCCATCCACTTATTTACTGATGGACATCTAGGCTTGGTTCCGTTTCTGGTGACTAGTGCTAGAAAGAGCACGAGGACAATACCCAGGAGTGGATTAGCTGGATCACACAGGTAGTTTCTTTTTTAGTTTTTTGATGCAGCCCAATAGTTTCTATGAATATTTCAGGTGGTATTGTTGGTAAAATGAGACTTTGTTGCTGTTTGGTCCTATCATTTATTATCAGTGTTCTATTTTTAAATTTTTTTAATATTGGGAAAATTAAGTAGTTCTTTTTATTTTTTTCTCCCTAAAATATATGGATGGTGACTGAAGCTCCCAGTACTACTGCGCAGAGACTGAAATGTGGAAACTGTTTAGTAAGACTGTGTTTCCTTAAAAACATGGAAACTTTTTAGTAAGTAGTTGTTTCTGTTAGTAGTTAATTTGCACTACATATGCAGTCCGATATGCTGATTTCAATCCAGTGGTGAGCATTTGCTGCATTGTTTTATAGCGTTCATTTGATGCATGATGAATACTAAACGTGCAGTCATAAATTCTTCTCTTAGTTTTGGATGCATACTTTATTTTACCATTGACACAATATGTTTCTCCCCTCAGTTATTTCTTATTGTAGTAAAATATACATAACATAACATTTACATTTTAACCATCCTATGGCTACAACTCAGTGGCATTAAATATGTTTACATTGTTACATAATCCTCCACTGTCCATCTTCAGACTTTTTAAACCACCTATCGTGTGGCTTTCCTTGGGAGAAAAATGTCTGTAAGAAACATTTATCTCAGAATTGGGAAGGCAACACGGAAAGTCCAAAAAGCAGCTGAGACAAGTTTACCTTGTTAGTAAGTGAATTAGTGGGGCAATTCAGAGAGCAGTGGAGAGCTGCCAACTGCAGCACTTCCCCAAATGTGTCAATTCCCTGCCCATCAAGGTTGTCTTTAATTAGTTTTTTCCCTCACAATATACTTTTATATCATAGCTGTCTTCTAAAGAGGGTGGAGCCAGAAACCATCTTGTAAGTGAAATAAGACAGACTAAGGGAAAAAAAAATCACATTTTCTCTTATATGTGCGCTTGCTCTCTCTCTCTCTCTCTCTNTCTCTCTCTCTCTCTCTCTCTCTCTCTCTCTCTCTCTCTCTCCCTACCTATCATCTATCTATCTATCTATCTATCTATCTATCTATCTATCTATCTATCTTTCTATCATCTGTCTATCATCCACTTATCTATTATCTCCCATCTATGGCATGTACGACATGGAAGGACTTAATATAGAGGACGTTGAAGAAGAAAAGGAACACAGATATCCTGTGTTCTCTCACATAAGAGATCTAGATTTAAATACACATACCTGACATGAAACCAGAAAGGAGAGGAGAGGAGGTGAACAAGGAGGTGGGGGGAAGGGAGCAGAGCACAGATACATATGTATGGAAATGTCATGGTGGAACCCATTATTTAGAAGTCTAAGAATGAATATTTGATTAAAAAAAGTGTTAAAAACTGTCTTGGTAAGATTTAAAAATCCTTAATATAGACAATTTGAACATGAGTCTCAATTTGAAACTCATGTCAGAGATTTCCCTCCATTTGTTTATCCCCAAATTAGCCACATTCCAGAAGATTCAGCTCTTCATTGTGTTTGTTAGGATTCTTCTCATTTATTGTTCCGGATGGGACCTTGCTCAGTATTTAATCTAAGGAGAAGGATGAGCAGCAGGCAATCGGGCTGCTGAGACCAGAGGTGGGCCCCATTTGGAACTCCGTTAGATTTTGTTCTGAGCTTTGGAAAGCACAGACTTTGGGTGAACTGCCTTAACTTTGTTTTCTTCTCTTTCATGGTTAGGCATTAACTCTTTCAACTTTGAACCTCCAAAGACCAAGTTTAATTTTGCATAAACAGCTTGCAATATAGTAAAAATGCTTTTCTGGGCTTTCCTGTAAGCAATAGTGTTTACAGAATCTGCTTTGGAGTCGTGTGTAGAAAACAACCACACTAAAACACAAACATAGATAGAGTATACTCAGTGACAAATTAATTAGTTTTATCTGTTTTTTTTTTTTTTCCCATCAAAGGGAATCATTTTAATAGGGTTCCATGTTTTTGCTGAGAATGGGTGGCTAACCCTTTGACTACAGATGGATCTTTCCTGGGAAAAGTTAACTTGTGAGCTGTAAAAGCCAATAACCTTTTACAGTGTGTGATCTTGTTTGGGGTTTAATATTTGACTGTTGCAAACTGGTCAGCCATTGGCTGTAAGTGTGTAAATCTCTCCATAAACAAAAGAGAATGGCTGCTAGACACCGCCCATCACCTCAAGAGGAAGCTTGTAAGAGATCTCCCTGCACTAGATGACCTGAAATTAATCAGATCCTAGAAGCCAGCTCTTCATTGTGTCTGTCATGGTCCTTTGTTATTTATTCGCAAGAGAACAAAAATAACAGAGCCGTTGGGAATAAAATGTGGTCCAGAGGATGGGCCACCTCCAGCCTCCCTCCCACTGGTGCTAGCCTTCTGCTTCCAGTTAGTACTTTCTCCTTCCTTTTCCTGTTAGCTTCTTCCCAGGGCTCTGGCTGCCATTGGTTTACCCATTAGCACCTTGGTTAGATGACTTGACACATTGTTTAGAACGTTTGCTAGGAAACAAACCTAGCCCATCTAATGTTGATACATTTTTTTAATTAAAAATTCCTTAATTAAACTTTTTTTTTTTTTTTTTAACTTCAGTGTAAGATCGTTTAATACCTTTGCAATACTGTGGAAAGTTCCGGCTCTTTGCTGAGTCTGACCTATCCTTTCCTGATTTTTCTCAAGACAAAAACCAACAACAAGAAAACAAACAAACCAAAAACCAAACCGAACAAAAAAGCCAAACTTAGTTCTTCCATACTTTTTTCCTGTGTTGACCTACAGCAATCCTAAACATGTCCCCAGTTAATGAGTTGTTAGGTCATTATCTTGAGAATCAATGCACGCTATCTGTCATATATAAGAAGACAAGAGAGCTGAGAATAAGCACTTTCCCTAACCTGTGGCCTTCTAAGAAATTGTAGACTGGTGGGAGCCATCTCTAACGTGTGGGAAAAGAGGTGGGCGGATTTTCTTATGTATTGGGGAATTTTAGACATGGCTAGTGAGGGGTTGTTGCTATTATAAACACACAATGCCTTCAGAAATGGCACTGGTTAGTGTTCAGAAGAATTCGATGGGCCATTCTCAGGGTAAAAGCTGCTTAAGGGGTGTCTGAGTGCTGTGGAGGGGGCTGTGCAGGAGCTCTAATTGCACAGCGTGTTGCAAGACAATTTTATTCATTTTTGACAAGAAATAGGCCTTTCCTTTTTAGAGCTGTTGCTATGGAAAGCATTAGTGTGTAAGCAGGAGGGAGGGTGACTACATAGAAAATGCACTTTTACATAAGGGGAGGTAGAAAATATGGCTGCTTTGTGTCTTTACGTCTTTAGACCTCAGGGTTATTGTGCTTCCCAGATGGTTCTTTATGCTTTTAATTTACATTTGAGTTTTCTTAAATGAGAATCTTTGAGGCTGTGAAATAGTATTAGTGGATAGTCTACAATATCCAGCTGAAAACCTAAGTGGTTGTGTTACATGGACTGTTGAATCTAGCAGTTGCTTAACCACTGAGGTAAGACGCAATTGTATTTATATGTTTTAACATTTTACACATGATTCATATATGGGCATGGCCCATATGATGGACTCTATTGTCATGATAAAATATAGCTATTCTAGAAGCTGGGATGTAGATCACTTGATGAGAGTGCTTTCTTAGCATGAAGCCCTGCATGTAATCCTCAGCTGCACGTCTGTCATCTCAGCACTTGGAAGATGAAGAATCAGGAGTTCAAGACCATCCTCAGCTGCAGAGTGACTAGCCATTGTGGGATACGGGAGACCTGCTCTAAAAAAAAATACAAGAAAAGAAGACAGCCCCAAACAAAAATCTCCAAACAGTAAAACAACAACAACAACAACAACAACAACAACAACAACAACGACAACTGGCTTGGATTATTGCCTGTAATTCCAGTACTGTGGAGGAAGTGGGAGGTGGACCTCTATGGGTTTGAGGGTGGCCTGATCTGCATAGTGAGACCCTTCTTAAGACAACAACATTAACACTAACAACAACAACAACAACATTTTGTTTCTTACCAAAACAAAACTATAAAATCTACTTATCTAGATATAAAATCAAATGAAACAGCAAAGTGGACAAACTTGAAAAGATGGGGAACACACTGACCTTCGTTTACTTATTTATATGGTTATTTATTCAGTCCTGGGGCAGTTTTACTCTGGGATTTAAGAACAGCCCTTGGCTACTGGATAACCTTGCTGTGCGAACTGATGTTGAAGCCAAAACAGCACAGGTATTGCTTGGGAGTGCCTCAGACCTGCCTGGTCCAGGTCTCCAGGTACCGCCGTGGCGATCTCTAAGCAAGTGGAAATCCGAGATGAGCGGCATGGGATGGTGAAGTGAGGGCTGTCTGCAGTGCTGAGAGTCAGGGATGGCTTCGGTGAGCAGATAGAATGTTTCATGCTTGGACCAGTCCCCAAGAGAGCATGGTCACTGTGTATATTCTTCCTGTGACCTTTCTCTTCTTGGTTTTTGTTACACTTCTAGTTCTAGATGAGGAATGAGGGACTTCAGAAATTAGAGACATTTCTGCAGATTAGCAATAAAAGAAATAATGAACAGGCATTCAAGAATTAGGAAAATGTCTGGAAAGATGGGAAAGGTGATTGAAAACTCCAAAGATATTATTGATCTTCATGTGGTAAAATCATAAAAAATGTAAAGAATTTTTAATCGTTTTATGGGTATTGGTGTTCTGACTGCTTTGGATGTGTGTCTGTACACCACGGGCATGCCAGCTGCCAGAAGAGGGCATCAGACCCCTGGCACTGCAGTTACAGAGAGTTGTGGCAGCCATGCAGATGTTGGGAATTGAACCCCCACCCTCATGTCTCCAACCTTAGGAAAAACCTTAAAACAGCTGATGTAGAGGTTTTCTTTGTAGCAATAAAACCAAAGGCTGGTTAACGGAAGCAGTATTTGAGTTGTTTAAAAGCATGTTGCCTAGAGGCTGGAGAGAGATGGCTCAGCTGTTAAGACTGGTTCTCAACCTGTAGGTTGTGACCTCTTTTGGGTCAAATGACCCTTTCACACGTGCTCCATATTAGGTATCTGGCATATCAGATATTTACACTATGATTCATACCAGTAGCAGAATTACAGTTCTGAAGTAGCAAAGAAATAATCTGATGGTTGGGGATCACCACAACGTGAGGAACTATATTCTCAGAAGGTTGGGAACCGCCATGTTGAGAGCTCTGGCTGCTTTTGCAGAGGATCAGGGTTCTCAGCATCCGTGCTGGGCAGCTCCAGTTGCTTGTAACTGCAGTTGTAGGAGGTCTGATGCTTTCTTCTGGCCTCCTTGAGTATGCCAGTAGACATGCACGCACGCACGCACGCACGCGCGCACACACACACACACACACACACACACACACACACACACAGACATTGCCTGGTCGCACATCTCCATGGAAGGTTGAAGAGTCAGACGGTAGCTATGAAGCGATGGTCTGGGCCCAAGGTTGCAAGGCTGCAAGGCTGCAAGGCCGCAAGGCTGCAGCTCTCTCCTAGCTGGTACTCCAGTTGCTGCAGAGTTCTAGAAGCTTCATCTTGCTTCCTTGCACTATTGGTATTGAACGCTGCATGCTGCCAAAAGTACATGCCTACACCAGCCTTTGCACTGTCTTTGCTTCCAAAAACGGAGTGATGGTGAGCTCTCTGTTCTTGCTTGGGTAAGTCCCTCTACTTAGCTGCCCACATCCTGGTGCTTTGTCTGTCTGGGAAGGTAAGTCTGACATTTTCATCATCATTGTGGTAGGTAGACGTGGCCCCTTTAAGCTGGGGAATTCCTTAAACACAGGAAGAGATTTCAGATGCAGGTGGATCCTTGAAAGAATTGTCTCTCCATGTGTGCATATACGTGCATATATATATATATGTATATACATGCATGTGGGCATGTGTTTAATTTCTTTGGGACATTTATTTCAATAGGACACCTTTCTAATTCCATGATGGTTGACAATGGGAAAATAGAATTCATTCTGCAGGTTTTTTTTTTTTCCATTAAAAGTGCTAATTTGGGGCTGGGATAGCTTAGTGAGCTAGGCACATGCTGTGAAGCCTGAGGACCTGAGTTTGATTCCCAGCACTCACATAAAAGCAGGGTGTGGTAGTTATGTATTTAATCCCAGTGTTACAGAGGCAGAGACAAATAGATTCCTAGGACTCCCAGGCCTATTAAGCTCACTGAATTGGAGAGCCAGCCTTGGGTCCCATCGAGAGACCCTTAATGAAGAGTGGGGGCGGGGGGCATGGAGCAACATGAACAGCTCCTGAGAAACAACATCTGAGGTTGGTCTTTGGCTTCCATACCCATCATGTGCTCTCCCATGCATCAGCACATTCACACAAACATGCTAGTGTGCATGTAAACCATATGTTCTTACACTTCTTTGAGGTTTAACAGAAGCAGGAGAAAATGTATTGCAAAGATCCCTAGCATGCACTCAGCAAAATGTAGTTTTCCATGTTCACTTTGTAAATGAGAACCACGTTTAATAGAATTCTTACCGTGTAACAGAGCCAACAGATTTCAGACTGCCGGGCGACACTATTTTGGAATATACACTTTGACTTCTGATGTGAGGCTGAGGAATTGTTGGCTCATGGCAGATGAGACACAAAGCAGAAAACAAGCTCTGCATGTACCATGTCATATCTGGACCCACAGAACATGGAAGAACAGCTGTGCCTCTTTGAAGTGACTCCATTTGTTTGCTAACTGCTGGGTCAAGACAATATTGCCACTGGTTGCTTCTGGATGACAGATGTCGCTCTGAATTATGTTCCTTTCCTTGTACCCAAAAGGAACCGGACTTCAGGGAGTCATTGGCTGTGGGTGAAGAGGGAGATCGCCCATTTCAACCTTGCTCTGCAGGTAGATAGGAAATGGGTTAAGCTCTGAAAGAAATAGCAAGGAGAGTGGTTCCTGCCTGAGCAACAATGGGGAAAAATGCACCTGCCTGTTGCTTAGGAACAGCAATGCCGTATGCTTCTGCTACAGGAGAAACCAGGTCACTGGCTGTCGGAGTTACCTGTACGTTGTGGAAAGAGAGGGGAAGTGAGCCCTCTTTGCTCCTGGGCTTCTGGCTTGCAGAGGATCTTTCCGTCCTTAGGCTTCCCACCTTCTTCCCGCACAGCAGTGACTTGCTCTGGATGCAGTGTCTCAGAATCATTCCAGTCTGAAACATCTGCATTAACTTGGGAACAGGGAGGTGGTGATAACTGATCTTCAGGAGCTGGCCATGGACCTTCCTTGAAAAGATGGCCATGTGAGCCTGTGGGGATGGTGTGTGATGGCTGACAGTAATCATCCTCATTCCATATAAAGGAGGAAGGTTATCTCACACACACACTCTCGGGGTTCCACAGGTAGATCTAGAGTTAAGGTGAGAGGCAGAAACACACTTTTTGGGAACCCAGGGAACCTCCTTCCTTGCACTAAGGAAGGAATGTGGTCTGTAACCTTAGCTGTGAATATGAGCCTATTTGGGAACTTTGAAAAACCCACACCCAATGCTTGTCTCTGCTTCTTTCTAGCCCCTGAAAATACTGATTTCTTAAGTCTGAGGTGGAACCTGGCCCTTCCTGGGGGGTTTACAGGTTCCCACGTAATTAGAGCTTAAAAATACCAGTTCTATTTTTTCATCACTCCCCCAGGCCAGCTGGGGGCATCTGATGGGAGTTCACAAGCACCCCCATTCCCCTTGAGAGTGAGTACTTGCCCTTCTCCATGGGAAGCCAGTATCCTGCAGCTTACAGTCCAAGGGTGGATTTGGGGTTATTCAGATTTCTTTGGCATATTTCCCCCAATGAGAGTACTAAGAAGGAGGACTGAGGCTTTGTGTTTTGGCCAGAAACAGTGGAAGTATCTAGAGGATAGCCAGATGATGGGAGCTGGCAAGAAGAGCCAATCTCTGGGTGTCTTTTACTCCACAGAGTGATGAACTTTCCAGACACAAAGACTGTGAGGCAACTAGGTCTGAGCAAAGTCATGGAAGATATGGACACCACTCAGTTCTACTTCTGGTTTTCAGTGAGAAGACAATCAGAGAGGTTCAGTGAGTCGGCTACAGTGTGCAGAGGCTGTGTATCACTCTAGTGTGCAGAGGCTGTGTACTACTATCGTGTGCAGAGGCTGTGTATTACTCTAGTGTGCAGAGGCTGTGTATTACTGTAGTGTGCAGAGGCTGT
>NC_034596.1:69498689-69500227 GCF_900095145.1 Mus pahari
GGGAGAGGGAGGGAGATGGAGATGGAGAGGGAGAGGGAGAGGGAGAGAGGGAGGGAGAGAGAGAGGGAGGGGGAGAAAGTTGTTTTGTGGCTCTTTATTTTTGCTCAGTTATATAATGTTCTTTTGTGAGAACATCAGAGTTGCTTCAGAAATCTCATTTTAAAGAACTCTGAGCTGTGAGTGATAAAAGGAAATACAGATTTGCATGGTTTCCAGAGCAGGGGTGTGACTAGATCCTCGTGGATCTGATTTTCAGTTGTTCCTGCCATGAAATCAATCTCAGTGGCTACAACAATCACACTTGGGACAGGATTGCATCATTCACAGTGACAAGGCTTCTGTTTAAGAAATAAAAAAAGAAATTTCAACCAGGTGGGCTTTTAAAGCCGTCTTCTTCTCCAGCCTTTCCTTTGCCCCTCTCCATATTGCCTCCCAAACCTGTAACTCTCCCTTTTCTGGTGGTGTGGACAAGGATGAATCAAAAGCACCACTGGAACAATTCTTAGCTCTCCTTTCGGGTGAGTCACAGAACGACCAGGCAGGAGGGGCTCATGGTGGCATCCAGGAGCTATTTCGATGTCTAGAGGCTGTATCTATGCCGCAGGCATAGGTACTGTATAATGCTTAGTTCCAATGATTCAAATGCTGGCTCCAAGCCCCCAGACCTTACCTGCGGCCACCACCAGAAGTTACAAACAGTTTCCTAATCATCACTGGGTGCTTTACCATTTCTGGCTTCTCTCCCCCCTGCCCCCCGAAAGAGTTTTGCATGTATCTCTGGCTGGTTCTGAATTTACTATGTATGTGAGAATGACCCTGAACTTCTGGTTGTTCCACCCCCAAACCTGGTTCATACAATTCAGGGATTAGCCTCAGGCTTTGTTCATGCTAAACCAGCATACAGCTGAGCTACGCCCTCAGCCTTTTTTTCTGGCTCTTGCTTTGGTTCCTTCCTGTGAGTCTATTTCTCTTGATGCTCTGAGTGTCCAGGGAAGATGCTGGCTAGCTCTCTCTCTCTCTCTCTCTCTCTCTCTCTCTCTCTCTCTCTCTCTCTCTCTCTCAGAATACCTCCTCAGCAGCCAGAACAACTTTATTATTAGTATCTTTCCTAATCAAAACACAAAGAGAGAGACATGCTCCTTCTCTCTTGTACTTGACCTCCAAGTTAATAAAATGAGGGGTGGAGAGGCTCTCATCCCTTTCCTTTTGGTCATGTGCCATGGGCTCTTGCTCTGCCTTCACTTTTATGCTTGACAAGTGTCTCTCTCACTACTGTCTCCTGATTCTCTCATGTTATTAGTCTCAGCTCACGGGTGGCCAGCTTGCTACTACATGATTCCAGCACTCAGAAGGCAAAGGCAGGTGGATCTCTGTGTTTGAGGCCAGCCTGGTCTATATAAGTTCCAGGCTATTGAGAGCTGTATAATAAGACCTTGTCACAAATTTAGAGCTAAGATGAAAGGATGGACTATCCAGAGACTACCCCATCCGGGAATCCATCCCATCATCAGCCACCAAACCTAGATACTAATGCACAT
>NC_034596.1:69500557-69504056 GCF_900095145.1 Mus pahari
TGTAAATAAAGAAAATAATAATAATAAAAAAATCAAAAAAAGAATACATTGAAAAAAAAAAGACCTTGTCACAAACCCCAAAACAAACATTACTATAATTTTGTGGCCCTACCCAATGGTCCTTTTGTTACCTATAAATGGCACCATGATTATGGTATCCTTGGTTTAAAGAGCTTTGGCCTGACTGTCCTCCCAGTGTTGTCCTCTCATTGGACTGATCATCTGTCCTCCCAGTGTTGTCCTCTGTAGTCTTGTCACCCACAGATCATTTCATTCACCAAATTGTCATATTTTTGTATCTAACCTTTTTTTTCTTTTTGGTTTAGACTCACATTGTAAGTACTGAGAAGTTAAATGTTACACATGTAAAATCCACGTGTGTTCACTCATCCCTAAATCCATGACATGAACCTAGTCCCTGGCAATCTTATCATCACCCCACCCTCTGTGCATTTATTCCTTTGCAGAATGAATATGCTGTCCTCTCTCACCCCAGCTCCTTAGCCTCTACTGATGAAACAACCTCAAAATTTATTGCAAAAATAAAAGTAGCAAGGCAGACCAAATCCCCATCATCAAATCTGATGACCCTCTTACATTTTTATCTGTATTCCACCTTTCACTTCTATCTGCAGATGAACTATCTTTGTTCTCATTATCAAAGTCTGTTTTTATTTGTTGTCTTCCGGTTCCCCTGTAGATAGCCATGCACACACCCTCATCTGCCCGGTTCAGTGATGGCTTATGTTTGTGGGCCTGATGCAGTTATAAGTAACTAGTTCTCCTGAGCATGCCAGTGTTTCTGATCAATTTTATGGGCTCCATATGCAACAAAGTTCCATAGGACAACACCTTTTTGTACTTGATTGTCCTAACGCCTATGCTAAAGGTAGACTTTCCCGGTTCCTTTCTAATTAATGACCTTGCTCTGTGGTGAGGTCTGGTTCATGGCCACAGTCATTCCTTTCATCTTTCTCTCTGTATTCGATTGGCTTTTCCTGGCCCTTTACTCTTCTATATACATTTTAAGATCAGTGTATCACATTCTACAAAAATCCCATTATAGTCTTGGTCAGATTTTTATTGGCTATCAGATGAACTCAGGGGGAACTGGTTTTACAATCAAATCTCATTCATGAACACTTCCTTGTCATTTCTTCTTAATATCTTACAGTAAAATGTCACCATTTTATATATCCAGCTCAAACAGATGAAATATTTTTTTTAGATATTACAGTTTTTGTTTATTTTGAGTGCTGTATTATTAAAAATCATGTCTTCTGGTTTTTATTATTGTGTAATTGACTTTTATATTGGTCTTATACACAGCCACTTCATGAACTTTTTATTTTTTTATTTTTATTTTTTATTAGATATTTTTATTAGATATTTTCTTTATTTACATTTTAAATGTTATCCCCTTTCCTAGTTTCTCCTCTGAAAATCCCCTATCTCCTCCCCCTCCCCTGAACTTTGTCTTTTAATAGTTTCCAAATCTGCTGCAGTTTCCTTTGTAAGAAGTCATCACATCTTTTTTAAATAAAGCATAAAAGATGCCTTATTTCTTTAATGTTCTTCTTTAAAATGCCTTTCAAAATGAACAGCAACTTAACCCCACATCCTCTCCACCATCAGAACCCCTCCCCCAGGATACATTTTTGCTTTTAATATTTTTTTTTTTTCATGTTGACATGGCTTATATAAAGTCCTCTTGCCAATGTCACTGCGTTATACCTTTCCCCCCGGGGATCCTCTGAGAAACATTCAAATGTGCTACCATGGCCCATCTTACTGAACCCTTTCTTGACTTCATGCCACTGGCTATATTGCTGTTCTTCTCAGAGAAAGATTTCAAGCAAATGTCTTATAATCACTGTCTACACACTTTATAGGTTTCTTTTCAATCCATTATATTTTTAAAAATTTTAATATATTTAATTTTTAATATATCTAATATATGTATTTATTTTAATGTATTTATATATATTTAAAGATTTATTTATTTATTTATTTATTTAGTATATACGAGTACACTATAGCTGTTTCCAGATACACCAGAAGAGGACATCAGATTCCATTACAGATAAACGGTTGTGAGCCATCACGTGGTTGCTGGGAATTGAACTCTGGACCTTTGGAAGAGCAGTCAGAGCTCTTAACCGCTGAGCCATCTCTCCAGCCCTCAGTCTATTTTATGTGGCTTTGTTCTCAGTACACCACTGGAGCGGCTCTTGCCAAGATGACCATGACTGGCATGTGACATCTCCAATGAGTAGTGCCACTGACTGTTTTCTCCATGCGTTGGTATCTTTGATGAAATTGGTCCTGGCCAACCTTTAAACGCCATCTCCATGATCTTCAGTTTTCTATTTTTGTTTGATTTCTGGTTTAATGTCTTCTCTTCTGCCTAAATTCTAAGTGGCACATGTTTTTGTCATTCTGTTCCCAGAATATAGAGTGCTTATATAGTATACAGTAGATAAGAGATAGAGGAGTCTTGTGGGTGATGATGACCGTCCAGTCACTTTGTCCCTGATCTACTTGCCATTGAAAATGCATCTTACTCTACAAAACTCCCGCTCCGCCAATGTTCTGCTCTCAGTGTGCATTGGCACTCTCCATTAAGACAGAAACTCCCCTCTGTATCCTTTCTCATTCAATCCTGACACTAATACTTGGCCACACTACTGCCCAACACTTTCCAAATCACCCACTTACCTCTCTGTTTTCATTCTTCTGCTAAGCCATCTCATCGAATGACTGCGACAACCTCTGAGCTCTTTTGCTTCTGAGCTGGTCTGAATGCTACATCAGTCAGGTAGATGCTTTTCAAAAATGCAAACTGGATTAAAAGGCCTTCTGTACGAGTTACTTTTGTCATTGCTATGACAAAACATCTGGGAAAAGTAACATCCGGGAGCTTGCTCTGACTCACAGTTAGAGCTACAGTCCATCATAGCGAGAAAGGCATGGCGACAGGAGCACGAGGCAGCTGGTCAGACAGTTCAGAAGTAGAGGGAGATGAAAACTGGTTCTTAGCTCCTTTCAGTGTTGGATTTACTCGGGGATCCAGTCCATGGAATGGGGATGGATGCCTTGAGGGTGGGACTTCCCACCTCAAATAACTCAATGTAGTAACTCTGCTGGAAGGTTTGTCTCCTAGTTGATTTGAAATCCTGTTAAGTTGACTATCAGTCATTGCATCATATTATAGCAGATGTAATCCCATATAGCATTCCCCAAATTATAAAATAGACTTAACACAAGTATGAGCAATACAGCATATGGTAGCAGAACCACTGAACTATTGGAATACTGCCATTTTTCTAAATCTGCAAAATGTCCCATGGTTTTTCACTACAACCACTGTTCCTTCCACACCCACTGACCTACAAGGATACCTTCCTCTCTCTGCCCTTACATTTTCTTTCCTTCTCCCTCCTCTTCTTCTTTCTTTTTCCTTCCAATCCCTCCCCCTCTCTCTCTCCCTCCCTCCCTC
>NC_034596.1:69504129-69506550 GCF_900095145.1 Mus pahari
CCTTCCTTCCTTCCTTCCTTCCTTCCTTCCTTCCTTCCTTCCTTCCTTCCTTCCTTTCTCTCTCTTTTTTTGAGATAGGACTACTATGTAGCTCAGGATGGCCTGGAATTTGCTAGGTAGATCAGGCCAGCCTTGAACTCATAAAGACCTGGATGCTTCTGCTGATATTTAAGGAATGTTAAAGGCATGTACAACCTTGTCTGGCTGTCATCCTTACCTTGTCTTCATGCTGAAGTCCGAAGAGTTCCAGAAATAACCTCCATCATTAGAAGGAGGTATGTAACCATGCCTAATTATGTGAGACAATGACCTACCCTGCAATTCATCACTCTAAAAATCTTATAAAAATATTAAAAAGAAAACTCTTGAGGGTCCTCTTGTTAACATTAAAGGTAGCTTACAAATGGTGCAAACTCAAAATCTTAGGACTGGGGAGATAGCACAATGTGCAGAGTGTTTACTGTGTTATCATCAGGATTGAGTTTGACTTCCCGGTACCCACATTAAAAACAAAACAAAACTCACTACTACCACTGACAAGACCAGGGGTGAGGGCGTGCTCTTATAACTTCACCACTGGGAAAGCAGAGACAGGCAGATTCCTGGGGCTTTTTGGCTAGCCAGCCTAGCCTACTTGGTAAACTCTAGGTTAATGAGAAATCTTGAGAAAAAAGCAAAAAGCAAACTAAGCAAGGTATGGAATAACCCAAGGTCATCCTTCAGGCTCCAGACTCACATGTGTACACGTGCATCTGAACATCCCCTTCCCCAAAGCTAAGTCAGCTCAACATTGCCTAACGCCCTTTCTCACATAGATTTCAGTGCTTTCTGTCATCACCCCAGGACTCTGCTCTTCAGTCAGCGATAACAAAATGGAAAACTAAACACAAGGATTAAAGTGACAAGGAGCTTCTGGTCTCCACTGGCTGACACCTACAGAGTTGCTTATAGGAAGACCTGACCAGTTGAAGGACAAAGTTCAAAGTTGTCTGGTTTTTGATTATGTGCACTGTATTATGTCTGAGAGTAACAAGGTGTGATTATTATCCTGCTTCCAGAATTAGCAAGAGTGAAAGGAGAAGATGAATAGGTGGGTTATGTCTAAGAAGTTGACTTGCCTCTAAAAAAAATTTTTTTTTCACAGAAAATAATTGCTTTTCTGGAGTGCAGAGGCTGTGTTCATGCAGCGTCAAGATCTGTTACAGTGACTGGGGGATGAAGTCACTCTTCCCACTGTTTGTAGGGCAGAAAAATCAATTGATGTGATTGGTGGCTCTGTACAACACTGAAAAGTCTCCAGCAGATTCCTCCCTCTTGGGTCCTCTAAAAACCCGAAGGCAAGAAAGCCAGATTGTCCTCTTTTGACATAGGGACGTAAACATAATGGAATGATTTCTCTTGTGGAAAATTTGGGCAAGACACTCTGCACTGATTCATCTGACTGGGTCACACCTACCTTGTTTTCCTCCTTAGGTGCTACTGCGACAGAAGCTGTCACTGATGTTTCCTTTTCTGTCTAACATTCTGCAAGGGATCACACAGTTGTGAGTGGGCACGGGGAGGTGGCAGTGGTATGGAGTGTAAGCTCTTGGGCTCTTGAACCAGACATTTGGCTTAACGACTTGACTACTTCTTTGCTGTAGGCTCTTGAGTGAGTAAAGTCATTTAACAATGGTTCTGTTTGTTTATCTGTGAAATGGGCTGGGGCTGGAGAAATGCTCATAAGCCTTTGTTGTTTTAGGTTTGGTTCCCAGAGCCCATGTTGGCTGGCTCGCAACTGTCTGTCACTGCAGGGGACCCAACATCCTTTTCTGGCCTTTGAATACTCACACAGATAGTCAGACAGACAGACAGATACACACACACACACACACACACACACACACACACACACACACACACACTGAACACCTAAATAAAAATAAAGTAAATCTTTAAAATGTATGGAGGGAAGGAACTCCTCATAGAATGTTCTTGTGAGGCCTTGAGCTTGTTTCTGTAAACCATGTGGTGGGTAGTGGCTTTGTTAATTGTGAGATTACAGGAGACTAACTGAGAGTCTGACTGAATCTATTAGGATGTAGCAGTTTAGTACTCAATCAATAATGACTTAGGACTTGACAGGGCAAACATACTCAACCACCCACAGTCCAAAGCCTCAACCTCATTTACTTCTTTTACCTCCAACTAGGACAGACCTAGTCACACAGAGGACTCGGGAGCCTCACCAAGATTTTAGCCAAGAGTCAGTCTGTCCCAGCTACCTCGAATGTACAACTCAGACAAGCCACTAAGGAATGAGTGTGACCTTCAAGAGAAGAATGAGCAGGAGGAGGTGGGTCATCACCCGAGTCTGAGCTAGCCTCACCCAGGAGGAGGTGGGTCATCACCCGAGTCTGAGCTAGCCTCACCCAGGAGGAG
>NC_034596.1:69506870-69522260 GCF_900095145.1 Mus pahari
GGGTCATCACCCGAGTCTGAGCTAGCCTCACCCAGGAGGAGGTGGGTCATCACCCGAGTCTGAACTAGCCTCCCCCCATGCTTCCTTGGCTTTAGTGTCCCGAGACTGGGTGCTTCTGGTGGAAATAAAGAGGGTGAGAGAGTCTGGGCTTTGGGTTCTGGGTAGTTAAGTGTGCAGGACTAGAGGGAGGTTGGGTACCCTGAATACAGGAAGTCTGAGACAGGTAGACACAAGAAGAGACATAGATGTGGGGCACGACACAGGAATGTCCTAGAAGGTGGCTTGCCCTTGCAGTTTGCCCACCTTACATCACAGGTTGGCAAGAGGGACAAGGATTCAAGCTCATTGATTTTTCCAAAGTGGATGGGGCTACGTTGGTCCTTTGGGACCTGTAGAACGATTCAGGGTGCTGGAAGGAGGTTGGAGGTTCCCAAAGCTAGTCCACGGGTGTTTCCATCATCACAACCCCCTGCAACCAACTTTTTCTTTTTGTTCTTAATTTTTTTTTTATTTTATTAGATATTTTCTTTATTTACATTTCAAATGCTATCCCAAAAGTTCCCTATCCCCTCCCCCTGCCCTGCTCTCCTACCCACCCACTCCCACTTCTTGGCCCTGGTGTTCCCCTGTACTGGGGCATATAAAGTTCCCTGCAACCAACTCAACCTTTTAGAGAGATGATGGTTTTTGTCTCTTTTTGGGGGAGAGGGAAAGGGGGACAACAAACATGACAGACAGACAGACAGACAATGACAACAAACAACTCCTAGCCCTTTGTCTACAATGTCCTTTTATATAGATCCAGATTTTTATGGAGTCTTGAATTTCACTGAAATGTAAAAGGCAGAGGCCACCGTTGACAGGGATTGTGTAAGTTAGTAAATTATGCATAAGGGGAACAGAGAAAGCACGCCTCTGGGACGCTGCAGAACAGTGGTGCTGGGAGTGAATGAGGAGGGCTGGCTTCCTGAGAGGAGGCGTGCTGGCTGCTGGAGGAGGAAATTAGCATGCCCCCAGTCTGTTCTACTGTGAGAGAGACTTTGTGCCTCACGCCATCTATATCATTTGGGTTGAATGGATATGAAATATACTGGGGAAATCAACCCAAGTCTCCAGTGGGCAGACTCCAGATCAGCCTCTTTCACTGATATGAAAGGAAGGGGAAGTTGCCCCTCCCTGCTTGTCTAACATCTTTCTTGGGTTTTGCCTTTTAAAATCCCTCTAATCGTTTTATTTTTTATTCTGGTCCTAGAACAAGGCAGAATGGTTTTTCCTCTGGTGAGAATTTGAAAACTGAACCCTTTAATTTACCTTCTGCTCCCGCACTTGATGTGTGTGTGTGTGTGTGTGTGTGCGCGTGCTTACACACATAAATACAACCTCCACTCCATCCCTCCCTTCTCTCCCTCCCCATGCCCTTTTGTGGATTTGAGCATCGATTCAGTTTCGAGACAATTGTCTCTTACTGCTGCTGTTAAGAATGTGATTGCAGGGAGACTCAGCAATGAGCTTCAGCTGCCTGTTGACTCACTCATGAGCCGCGTGGGCTTCAGCTGGTGGCCTGTGGGATCAGCTAATGTGTCCAAGTAGCTGCCATTGCGTTGCTGAGAGTCCCCTTGGGGCTGACATAGGGACTCTTGGGACACTCGCAGAATTCTAAATGATTGTGCACAGAGACAAGGCAGGCTGCATCAGGAAAAGGGGATAAAGAGTTTTTAGACTAGGGAACAAGAGGAAGGGGGATGGAGAGGGAGGGAGAAGAGTCAAGCTAGAAAACACAAGAGCATGCGATCTCAGGCTAGATGAACACGGAAGAAGTGAGTTCGCAAAGAGGAAAAGGGTAAGATTTGAAACTGCTCTGAACGTGGAAAATGCTCAGCTGGGTAGAAGGTTGATAGATAGTTCATGGCACCGTGTTGGGGGTCTGTGTTTGCGTTTTGGCCCTTGCGGCTTTCTACCATATCGTTTTTGAGGCTGCTGCTTCTCTTCTGTAGAAAGTCTGAGGAAATCCAAGCCAGCCATCTCTTTCGTGCTGCTGCCGTGGAGAACAGGACACGAGGGAGGCTCAGGACAGTGAGCAGCAGCTGCCCATTGGCTCACGCAGTATGATTTGAGCCTGTAGCCTGTGGCAGGACCCCAGTTAAAAATGGATAAATGCAAAGGTCTGTCATCTTATCTAACAGAGATGTCTAGGTGCAGGGCTGACTCAGGGTGGCCGGGCCTGAGGATGGAGATGTAGCTGTCCTCCTTTCCTTCCCCCTGGCCTTTCTTTCTGTATTGCCGCCCTCCCCCAACTTCCCATCAGTCCACTCTCCAGTCTTCCTCCGTTCTGTCCCGACCTCGCCTCCCTCCAATCTCTTCCTCCGTCTATCTCTCGTTTCATGCTGCCTGCGATTCTCTCTGACCCCCTTCTCCCTTCACCTCACCCCTCTTTTCCCTCTCCCATCTTTGCTCCTCCATCCCCTTTGCCTCCCATTCCTACTTCCTGCCTCCGTTCCTCATCCTGCCCTGCCTTCACCTTCCCACCTGTTCACCTGCTGTCCCGGCCACCCTTGCTCTCCCCACCTGCGCTTCCTCTGTGACTCTTTTCCTGCTCCTGATGTTCATCAGTCTTCTCATTGCCCACGCTCTCTTAGCTCATGCTAAGCATGCTCTCTAGAACAGACCTTCTCCCATTGTGGCTTCCCTGAAGCTCTAGATGTCCAGCTTCCCAATCTAACTCGGCCTTTTCCACAGAAAAGGACTTTCTGTCTTTCACAAAAGACTGTCCAAAAGACTCAGGATTACCCTTCACAGGGCCCAAAAGGGGACTGAAATATGCCGACAGGCCAGAAGCTGAAGAGGGGCAAGGGAATTTGTTTGTTACCGTGCATATTTAATTTAGGAAAGACATCAGCTAGAGAGGCAGTTGAGGTGCTGGACTCAGAAGAGAAAGGACTGGGTGCAGGGCGGGTACCCTTGTTGAGTTTATTGGTCAGCCTACTGGTTGCCAGTGCTATAATAATGACCCCAAATCTCAATAGACTAGAAGGTAATGTTTTCCCTCTCAGTTTCCCATAGTTCAGTACAGGTGAGGTCACTTCTCACAATGTTTCTCTCAGTAGCTGAGTGTTCGAAGCTTATTTCTGGGAAAGAGTAGAAAACAGATCACTCCTTACACTCAGGTGGCACGCAGAATTTTTGTGTTCAGCCCCTTAGCCAGAACCCAGGCTCTTGCTCCGAGGCTGCAGAGAGGATCATGGGAACTTTGTTGGTGGTCTGTATTCAGGAAGAACTTGAACATGACTTGGGGAGGGCATGCCAGTTTTAGGGCTGGAGTTCAGGTGGTGGGGATGCATAGTGGACAGCAAGCTGCTGGGACTGACCCAGTTGTCTCTGGGTATATCACACATGCACGTACACACACACACACACACACACACACACACTTTCCTCGGAAGCTTTACCCATCATTCCTTTGGATCTAGCTGGTCCTGGAACTCTGCATTTTTTGAGAAGCCTTTTGGTAGCATACTTCCCAACAACTTAGACTCGAAGCTTCAGTCTCTCCATTTCCTAGGCATAACGATTAGGACACCAGTTTCCCTGAGGCTTTGTTTCTACACTGTCTATACCGTGCAAGGAACGGCCGTTAATGTGAACCCCATTTCAAAAGCACGCAAACCACTTCACAAATGGGACATTTTCTGCTTTTAGCTCTCTTCTTACTTAGCAATTCAGCGAGGCTCCACACGTTTGCGTTACATCTGGGTGTGGGCTGTGCCGCAGGTGCCCAATCTCCACCCGCTAGTGTCTTGTAAGTTCAGAGCTAAAAGAGAGTCCAGGAACCACCCATTCCAACATCTTATTTTTCCATAAGGGGGAACCAAGGCCCAGAGAGGCTCTATGCGTATGCAGAGTCACAGGGCTGGTCAGTGGAAGAGCTGAGCACAGGGCCATGCAGTCTGCACCTGTGCACAGGACTCTGCTCTCTGGTGTAGCCTTTCACCTTTCCCAGCATTGTTATTTTGACAGATACAAACTTGCCAGCCAGACTCCATATCTGCTCATCTCTGCCACCTGCCTCATAGGCAAGTCTACGGCTTTCCAGAGGTTGCAGGCTCTCTCCCTCCTGCCCACACACCTCCTGCCCATGAAGTGCAGAGGTTTTCCTGCGTTCCAGCCTCAGAGACTGTCCTATCTATAGAAGCCTTTGGTTGTGCAGAGCAGGCTGGTGCAGCTGAATGAGAGGTGATAAAGACATAGGTAATTGCTGTAGGGTAATACTGCTGCCAACAAGATGATTGAACTCCCACACAGAAGGTGAACAGATGGTATATTTATTGAAATTCATCGGCTGTGAGATGGAATAGTTTAACTGACGGCTGGGTACCCTCCTTTCAGATGGAGGGAGGCTCTTGAAACAGCAAGCCTGCCACTAGGGGGCATGATGGTCTCAGGCCCAGAGCTCCTCTTGTCAGCGAGGAAGCCCAGGTTCTGGGTACACTGAAGAATCACTTTAGTTCATTTCCTGACTGAGGCTATAAAATCATCTCTGTGGCTAAGGAGGAAACCACTATGTTTTTAAAACTTAAAGTCATTTTCAAAGGGCATTTACATAAAGAAAAAACCCCACTCAAATGACATGGTATCAAATCTATAAGGAGACAGACTGTGGCTTGTTGGGAGTGGGGGTAGGGCAGAGGCTTGGCTAGGAGTAGCTTTGGGTTCGGTACTCTTTAACATCATTGCCCCAGTTGGACCTAATAACCTACCTACCTACCTTCTTTTCTCCCTTCCCTCCCCTCCCCTCCCCTCCCTACTCTTGCCCTTTAGTCCAGGCTAGCCTAAAGCTTACAATGTAGCACAGGGTGGCCTCAGACTCATAGTCACACCTCTTTATCCTTCTGACTAGCTGGGAGAAGGCCGATGGCAACAGGCCCGGTCACCAATGACATCCCTATTCTATCAGCTGCCTCCTTCTTCTGAATTGCCTGTGTCATGTAGCCCAGAATGGCAGACACAACACTGGCTCTAGAAACCTTATTCTGAAAGTTGTAAGGAGAGTGTGTGAGTCCACTGGGAAGCCCTGGGACAAGCTAGGGGAACTGACACAGAAAGGTGGGTTGATGGAAACCTGATATGTCCCCTAGGACCTGGCATCCTTGTCACCTCTGTTGTTTTAGCTAATCTTAAGGCTCCTGGGGAGCCTCTGGGGGGGAGACCCTCTGCTTTCCAGATTCATAATAAACACAAGCATTGCTGGTGACTGGGGGATCCCCCACCTTCCTTACTTTGTGTGGGAGCCATTTCTTACTTTTTTGAGTTCACAAACATGCCCATTTGTATATTCTATGGTCTTGATTAAATTGTTTCTTGTGCCTGCAGGTTTTGTGTGTGTGCCTAAATATTCTCATCCCTAAAACAGGCTTATGGTCCTTTACTGTAGGGTTGTTTATAAGGATTAAATGGACACTTTTATGTAAAATGTTCGAAACAAAGTCATACAAGTAGA
Organism: Mus pahari; assembly: GCF_900095145.1. NCBI lineage: Eukaryota > Metazoa > Chordata > Mammalia > Rodentia > Muridae > Mus > Mus pahari. The sequence continues at coordinate 69,512,365 of NC_034596.1, forward strand.
AAGTACTCAAGGAATACTAGCTTTGGTTTACTGTGACTACCATGATCACCGTGTGCATTTACCACTGAATCCTATGACTGCTACCACTGCCTCTACTCAGCCACTGTGTTACGTTGTTACATTGTTAAATTGCTACTACTGACTTCATTTGAATTTCTGGGCATTCATTTGCACTGAATGTAGAAAATATTTAATCGTACCACTTTAAGGTAAGTCCCCTTTTCTACATATTAGTGAATTTGGAAAACCTCATTTCTTCTCAAAAGAATAGGTTAATCTGAGGCTTTATCTCTGCTTTTTCAGTGCAGATAGGGGCAATGTAACTCCTGCTTGTCCTATCTTCCCTGTCTTTAGATTATTCCGTTGTCCTCTGTTCGTGCACATCTCAGAGATCTCCAGCCAGTCTTGGGCCTTGTGGGACTCTCTAGTGTCGTGCTCTAAGAAGCTCAGCTAGGTCTTCCTGCTTTACATCATTCATAGTAATACAGCAGTTAATTAATTTTTATATCATTAATTTTGTGTTTCTTATATAATGTATGTGCGATGGTCTGATAGACCTGTCCAAGCAGCAACCTCACCACGAACACCTGAACAATGTCTTCCTTCTTGCCATCAGGATGGCTTCTACATCATTAGCTGAGAGGAATTTTTCAGCTCCACATGAGCTGTTGGGACACTACAGTATGTGTCAATGGTGACTGAACCTGCGCTATGTGGTACATGACTACTTGCTTTATAGTGTTGAGATATTCATCTTACATATTTGTATTATTCATAAGGAAATATGTAAACTAGCTCCAGCTCCTCATCCCATATCATATATACAAGAGGTAGATATTCACAGCTTCCTCTACTATATCACTTGGGATATTGTTGTTTGCAGGAACTGAGATTTATATTTCCAATTTGTGAACCTAGGGCAGAGGTTAACAAACTATGAAACGTGTCAACCCCAGTCCATTGCCTGCTTCATGTCTGACTTGAGAGCTAAGAATAATTTTTATACTTTTAAGTGTTTGAAAAAGAATTGAAAGAAGACTATTTCATGGCACACAAACATTATGTGGAAATCGAGTTTCAGTGTCTATAAATAAAGTTTTATTGGAACACAGCCATGTTCATTCGTTTACGTATTGTCTGCGGCTGCTTTCAGAGCTCACTGGCAGAACTGAGAAGTTCCAACAGACACCATATGGCTCGCAAAGCTGACCCCTTAGAGATAAAGTTTACTCACCCCCTCTTTAGGACATGGATACAAAGTGAAGTACAGATGAGCTGAAAACACTATGTTTAGAATTTTCTTCCACTGTTTATGGGTTGGAGCGAAACAGCCACACTGTGCAGGAGCCCATCTTCAGGAGTCCAGGCATGGCAGTTGGGCTTTCACCATTCAGCGTATGATGGTTCCGTGAGTTCTACCCCTCATCCATGGTTCTTGAAGTCTGCTGCTGTCTTATGCCACCTGCATAATCTAATTTGCATCTTGAGTGGAGATCTAGCTACCACTTGGACTTTTTCAGAATAAGGAGAGCGGCTTTTATGAAGCCATCTGTAGATGGAAAACAAATAGCAAATCAATTCCCAGTCCTCGAATATGGCATTGAGGGAGCTCGTGAGCAGTAAGAGAGCGCCTGACAGATTTGTCCCCCAAGTCAAGACACCTCTGGGGACAATCCAGCATCTACTAGATGAAGGAGGCTGGCAAAAGCATTTGGGAGGTAAAGGCAGATGTGTCCTTGAACCCATAGGCACACTGGGCTTGGGGGACTGGCAATAGCCTCAGGCAGATTTGCCTTCTAAAGTCTCATCTCCTCCTGTAGCCTATTTTTCTTGGAAGTCCAAAACCCATCTCTCTTGGGGCTACCTTTTCTGCCTCTGTGACATTTTCACTATATCTCTAGTAATGAGGATAACAACCGATTTTTTTTCTGCATTTGCCTCAACATTGTCTGAATTCAACAACAGGATCCATCTTGTTCCTTTCTTCCTTTCCCTGAACTCCCTATCTGCCGGTTACACCATGTCCCACCATGCACCTGGGGGGAGTTGTCAGAAGAAAATTTCAGAAAATGCTCGGGCACCTAGTTATCTTCTCAGAGCATATAGGAAAGACGAAGAACAGGAAGAGTGGTGTGGCTAGCCAGAGCAGCTCTTGGCATAGGTTAAATGGCCCACTCCAAAATGCTTCAGGGCCCGATGGCTCCGATTTCAGGATCCTTGAGTTTGGGGACATTTGAATATATACTACGGACTGAGCACCCTTGAGCTGAAAGTCCTCTGAATTTCAGAACCCTTCAGGTTTGGGGTTTTCGGACTAGGAGTTGCCCAAGATGCATGTGAGTTCTTTGTCACTCCTTATTCTCATTTCGGATCACCCGTGAAGATACAGACCCTCTTGGTGGAAAATAGGAGAAGAGAAAGGGAAAGAACACGAGAAGTTCCCAGCCACTTCTGTGTTCCTGGACTTTGGGAGTCTAGACCTGGAACGATAGGAGTAGGCTCTCTCCACCCACTTCATCTAGGATCAGGAGTGGAAAGTATCCAAAGCATGACATTCTGTATGAAGCTGAAGGCCACAGCAGACCTCATGAAGGAATCTTAGTGGTCACCATGACATGGTGCGGAGTTGTGGCCACCAACAGCTTGGAGTGGCCAAAGTTGGGGCAAGGTCCAGAGATCTCTGCTAGTTATCAGTATGATAACAGATTTAGAACCCCTGTGTCTCCTTGCAGTTGGAGGAGAGACCACCTAAATTACACATTCTAGACCAGAAAGGGCTGTCAGCTGGTTCAGGAAGGTGGGTGGCTGTTCCTGCTTAGAGAGTGCCAACGCCCCCCAAAGCTCCTCTGAGCCTTTCAAGGAAGCACCACCTATTGTCAGGGAATGGGATGGGACAGACCTTCGGAGGGGACCAGAATGCATCTGTTTCCATTGTCACTGTGGTGGCCTTGCCGGGACCGAGAGAACTGTAGAGAGGAATGAGACAGGGTAGGCAATTTAACATCTGAGTTTTATTTTTCATATTGGACAGAACAGGACTCAAAATGAGAATATAGATTCACTTATAAGAAATGTTAATAGTTTTTGCATACTCTACTTTGGCATTATAGCGTTTTTTTACATGTAAAAGCCATAGTTATTAAATACTGCGTGTTGAGTGCTGTACAAATGATTTCTGTGCATTTTCACATTTAATAATCTTTTAATAATGTTGTGGAACAAGAGTTACTGATCCCTTTCTGCAGAGGAAGCCCAGGTCTTCCAGGACTCTCTCATTAACTTACGATTACCTCATCTGAAGGGTGGGGCTAGGCTTCTGGCCCCAGCATTTTGACTCTGTGGACCTGCTCCATTTAGGCCCTCCATTCATCTCAGGCTGTTCGACTAAAAGCTCTTCTGCCATTGCTGCTAGCGGGGCAAATCATTCTTTTGCCAATAAAACCCTTTTTTTGGGGACTCTTTGCACACCAGGTGTTCTGCTAGGCATGGGATACCAGTGAATAACACTCGCTTCCCTCAGGGACGACACAATATGTCACATTTGTTCCTAACACATGGAAGGTGCTCAGTATGGGCTGGTGGAGTGAATAAATTTTGAAAGGTACAAAGCTTTCTGTAAGGGGAAGACTGTCTTTGTCTATTTCAGGTGTAGCCTTGGGAACATTGCAGACACGCTTGTGGATAGAGAACTTGAAAGAGTCAGGGAATCTGAGCTGGTGAAAGATTCAACTTGACAATGGTTTTGACACTAAGCTGTGCTGGAAGGCCTGCTGGTTGGAAGCATTGTCCTAGTTGTTTAACTAGGTTGTTCAACTAGACAACCCGAAAGCAACTACTGGGCTCAGTGCGGCGAGATGGATGGGCTGACTCCAGAAGGTTCTTTTATTCTTAACATCAGTGGTAAGGTGCTGATGAGTAAAATTAGTTAGTGAATCCCAACTCCCAGGGTGGAACCTTGTTCCAAAGAGAGAACTCATTTTCCCCAACAAGAAACTTCTAGGTGTCCATAAAGCTAAAAAAAAAGGATTACTAAAATGATTGGCCTAAGTACAAAATCTGGGTCACATCGCAACTTCTATTATCACATACCACACACTCTGTTGAATACAAGCTATGCAAGTAGGCTTCAAGTTTCTGTAATGGAAAGAAGAGAGAACTGGTTCTGGCATCACACCCTCAGCTGACCACAGACTGTGAGTTTTGTCGCTGTGCAGTGAGTGCCAGCATTTGGATTTCTGGTGTTTGCTTGTTTCTCGCCTGAAACTAAATGGCCAGGACATTAGTGTTGGGATTATACTAAGACTTAAGGAAACTATGTGGCTTGTAATAAGTATTGTCTGTCTGTCTTCGGAGACAGGGTCTCTGTGCAGCCTTGGCGACCAGTAACTCTCTAGGTAGATTAGACTAGCCTTGAACTCATAGAAATCCACCTGCCTCTGCCTCCAGAGTGCAGAGATTAGAGATGTATGCCGTCCTTCCTGGCCTGCTCTTATTAATTGAAATCCAAAGAGAGTTTTCTGGAGTTGTGTGTGAGCCCATTGTGCAGAGAGGGTAGGCACTGAGCTCTACTGTAGGGGTTAAGGTAGGAAGTGCTCCACGGCTCACCCTAGGTACTTGTACCGCTGCCAGTTAACTCCAGCTTCATTCATTCTTTCCATCAGACTCTAAGGGGAGGAGGGGTTGTGTGACCACGTTTGGACTTGGCACCCATCCTTTGGTCAGGAGAAATCAAGGCCTCTTGACTTTAGTCCCAAAGGCTGATCTCATGGAGAAGAGGAGAAAATTCCTTCAAGAAAATTTCTCTCTCTCTCTCTCTCTCTCTCTCTCTCTCTCTCTCTCTCTCTCTCTCTCTCTCTCTGTGTGTGTGTGTATTCAAATGTATTAGAGGTTTCCAAAGAATATGAGATGCATGCCAGGCAACCATATCAACACTTGGAACACTTGGGCTGACATGGCTCTGCCTCCAGAGGCTCCGTTGATGGTGGCACAGTTCCTTGGCCTGGACATGACCCTGTTTCCCCATCCCTCATGAAATGTACCTGTGATGTCTTCCTCACTCCAATCCTTCACGAACTCAGGCCAATCTATTCATTCTCGCCTGCACAGATCCCTGTCTGCTCAAGCGTCAGGTCCTTGTTATAAGAAATCTGTCTGTTCCTTGTGTGTGAGCTCATGAAACTTGTTTTTTGGAAGTGTTCATAGAGTCTTATTTTCTGGCCAGAGGAGCCCTGTATAGGCATTGCTGTTGCTGTAGCAATACCAACGAAGGCCTCTTCATCTGTGTTGGGCTCTATCCTGAACACATCCCCTGTGGCAACCCATTAGCTCTTCCCCCGTCCTACATTGTGAGTATTTCCCAAGTTACAGGCAAGGAGAATGACAAGGGAGGGGGAGTAAGCTATTCAAATTCAAAGAGCCAGTGAATGGCTGGTATAGTGGGGGGCAGTCTGAGCCCTTGACTAGTCTTGACTATCTTCATGTCTCTCACACCCTGACCATACCTCATACATCAGTCCCGCCTCTAAATGATTCCATTTTCCCACCATCTGCATGCTTCGATTCATCCCATACAGTCTGTTTGAGCAATGTATTAACCGGTATCCATTCTTGAAGAGTATTCAGCCCACTGCCACCAGAGACCGTATCACAGAGTGAGATGGGATCATATTGTTAATCTGCGTATACCATTTAGTGGCACCTAGGCTGCCAAGATAATCTGAGTCTGCCTTTACTTCCCAGTTGCTTCACCCACGTCTTGCATTCCTCTCCCCACACAGTCATTCACTGCCATCTGTCCTCTGCACAGAACTCAGAAAGCTCCATACAGTAAACTCAGGGCACATGAACTGCTCTATAATTTGCCAGCTCTGCCAAGTACTAGCCATTGTCTCAGTAGGCCTCATCCTTGGCTCAGCCTAGAAGGCCTTTATGTGCTAACTCCATCGGGAGGTTGGCAAAAGCCCTATGTGTGTTCCACCCTGTACTGGATAGTTTTGTGTCAACTTGACACAGCTGGAGTTATCACAGAAAGGAGCTTCAGTTGGGGAAATGCCTCCATGAGATCCAGCTGTAAGGCATTTTCTCAATTAGTGATCAAGGGGGGAGGTTCCCTTGTGGGTGGTGCCATCTCTGGGCTGGTATTCTTGGGTTCTATAAGAGAGTGGACTGAGCAAGCCAGGGGAGGCAAGCCAGTAAAGAACATCCCTCCATGGCCTCTGCATCAGCTCCTGCTTTCTGACCTGCTTGAGTTCCAGTCCTGCATCCTTTGGTGATTAACAGCAGTATGAAAATATAAGCTGAATAAACCCTTTCCTCCCCAACTTGCTTCTTGGTCATGATGTTTGTGCAGGAATAGAAACCCTGACTAAGACACACCCCCACCCCTAATACTTAGTATTCCTCTGGGAAGCCCTTCCTACTTCATCACAGGTATGAGTGTGTGACTTCCTGCTGGGTTTCTGCCATCATCTTCTGTTAGCCATGCTATAACACTTACATGGTGTCATTTCTGAGGATAGCCACATCAAAGAATCACAAATTGGGTAACTCAAAGAGTCCTGGGGTCTAGAAATCCAAAAGCAGGATGCCACAGAGTCATGGTCCCTCCAAACCCTGTCTTAGAATGACAACACCATAGCCAAATGGTTCTTAACCTGTGGGTTGCAATCCTTTGGAGAGTCAGATGATCTTTTGACAGGGGTCTCATATCAGATATACTGTCTATCAGATATTTACATTATGCTTCATGACAGTAGTCAAATTACAGTTATGAAGTAGCAAAATAATTTTATGGTCAGGGGTCACCATAACATGAGAAATTGTATTAAAGGGTCACAGCATTAGGAAGGTTGAGAGCCACTGCCATGGAATGGAGTGTTCTTCCAACACATCCATACCTTCCTGTGACCATACTGTTGTAAGGACAGAGATGATATTGGGGCAGGGATATATCCTTCTCCATTTGATTTCATCTTATTTATATTTGCAATATCCCTTCAATTTCTAAATGTGATCTCAATTTGAAATATTGGGGTTAGGATGTTAGTTTGGGTTTTATTTTGAGGGGGACAAAAGTTCCATCAGTACCACCTGGCTACTTTGTAACCTTCTGTAGATGTGCAGTCATCTTCTCTAGCCTGTGCCTCACACCTCTGTGATGCTTGCTCTGTGCCATAGTGGACCTTGATTAAATGTATGGCGACTGATTTTCTCCCCCTGTGAGGTAGTAATTGTGAAAGGAACGAGGAGAGCTGTGCTGCCTTCGTTAATTTATGAATGAAAGAGAAAAAAATGTATTCTCATTCTTTTAGAATTCAATATATTGGTCATATTTACCCCTCTACTCTCCCCCAAAGCCTCCCAAATCCACACTTCCATCACCCCCAACCCCCAGCTTTGTGTCTCTTGATTCCAGTAGGCATTTCCACGAAACCATAAGAATGTGCGTGTTAATATCCCATTCCTACTTGAACAAACTTATGGAGACACCATGAGTTCTGCCTTCCCTGGTCTGAGAGTTATGTGTTGGAAGGGAAGCATGTGGACTTCCCTTCTTCTCAGCATTAGGAGCTTGAGCATCTGCCTTGCCTCCATCCAGAGGTGTACGGTTGGAGCCTGTCTTTCATTACCCATTTGCTATTTGGTCACCATGTGGCCATAGTATGATGGTTGTAATGACATCAGAAAAAGGAGAGGCCTCTAAAACAGACATATGCTCTCTGAGCACTGATGTTCTAGCCATGTCTGTGGCAATGCTCAGCAGCATATCATGTCTTTCTCACAGGGCCTCTGAAGGAACAAATGAAGGCTTTGGCCCACTTTCCTTACATGCATTGTATTTGTGAATTTTTTCCTTTGTCATTCCTATATCTTATAATTAGCTGCTCCTAATCATAATTCACTTGAACCACTGGGAGGTTAGAAACATAGCAATTATTAAAAGAAGGAGATCATTAAAATTTACTCAAAGGAAATGAAGGAACAGTCATGAGTACATTTTCTTAGGTGGCCTAAAACTTGCAATGTTATCTCCTTGTGCCTATTATATTGGGGTCAGGGTAGAATACCACACATTTGCTTATCACTCACTTTGAAAAGGATCACCCCCTTATATTTCTTTCTTGTTCTCTCCATAGCCTAATGTCAAGGGTCTGCTAGCACTCGTTTCTCTTGTTCTAAGAACAGACGAGTGGGAAACATGACAGTCTTCTCAGATGCCTGAAATTCTGCCCGGATCACTCTTTCAGCTCAAAGTCATGACTTATGCTAATTTGTGTGTGTGTGTGTGTGTGTGTGTGTGTGTGTGTGTGTGTGTGTGAACTTTAAGTTATTATCAAGTATTCCTATGAATGAGTGTTGTGGTTGGGGAGTTGACTGGCCTGAATGGTTCACAGTCTCTTCATGCAGGGTAGAGTTGGTGCTGGGAGGTGGTTGCTGGGCTGGTCACCGGGACTCGTGCCTGTGAATGTGGTTAGGAGAGATGGAAGCTACCTTCCTTGTGCACTGGCTGGCCGACTATCCACATCTGGGTCTTCCTGGAAGTTAAGGGTTGAAGCCAGCTGCCTCTCTATCAGTCTATTTTGTGACAGTGTGGGCTGTTCCCTCTCTCTCTGCAGCAATTAGACTTATTTTGTGTTAAGTCTGTAGAAGTTGAGTTTTCCTACTCTACAGCTAACACTATCCAGACTAATGAAGTGGTGAGACACTTTCTTAAGAACCTGTTTTGATAGTGATTTCAAGCCAGCCAAGTGCCTCAGGGAGGAAGCGGGAGGCAGTTGTGACTGTGGGCAAAGACAAGAAGGATATGGAATGGCAAACAGTGGCTGCAAAACAAATTTCTGTACCCAATTACTGTTGTCAGGGCTCTGCACTGCTTGTAATATGGGTTTCAAGGGATTTCTCATTTGAGTTAAGATTTAAGATTCTTTTCCTATTTTCAGCTTTCTTGGTATAAAGTTTTCTTAGCCTGGAACAAATCTTTGCAATTCATCCCTGATATGCACAGCACTGTCTCAGGAACCAGCACATAAAGGTTTAGTTTCTCCTCACTGCAGATCCCTGGTAAAATCCAGTTGTTCTAAACAACTCAGGGTATCTCATCTATCATACACCCATCCACTTACCCACTCACCTATCCTTCCCATCCACCCACTCACCTACCCATCCATCCACACATCCACCCACCTACCCATCCATTCATCCTTCCCTCCCTCATATGTCTATCTGTCTGTCTGTCCGTCCGTCAGTCCGTCCATCCATCCATCCATCCATCCATCCATCCATCCATCCATCCATCCAGTGCCTGGAACTCTTCAAGATTTTGAGAACAAACTCATAAGTGAACTACAGCATCTCTTAGATCATAGATCTCACATACTAAAACTCAAAAAATTATTTTATAGTGGAGTTAATATTTTAACTGCTTTCTCATCCATGCCCATATTAGAAGCTGCAGTGTGTACCAAAGGACTGGAATTCTGGCTCCAACAGCTTTGCTGAGCCAAGATAAGTCTGATTCGTCTCTTCTCTTTACACTGTAAGAGCTGTGCTGCGAGAGGTGATCCAAGTTAATCACATGGTTCACTCAATAGTTACTACATACAAGGGGGTATCAGGGATAAGGAAGATTTTGAGTTCAAGTACATTTGAAAAATGACTTGGAAATATGTGATCATTTAGAATATTAGCTGGTGCTGCAAGATCTACTTCCAAGTAGGCTCCCCACTTATCTATTTGCTAGAGACCCCAGTTTATCTTCCCAGATAGTGCCATCTAGAAGAGAGAGAACAGGACAAGACTATTGTGCTCTTTAGGACTACCCAGGGCATCCCATTAGCCCATTAGAGTTACATTCTACTTTTTCTTCCCTCCTCCTCCTCCTCCTCCTCCTCCTCCTC
>NC_034596.1:69522332-69525474 GCF_900095145.1 Mus pahari
TCCTCCTCCTCCTCTTCTTCTTCTTCTTCTTCTTCTTCTTCTTCTTCTTCTTCTTCTTCTTCTTTGTTTTTTTCAAGACAGAGTTTCTCTGTGTAGCCCTGACTGTCCTGGAACTCACTCTGTATACCAGGCTGCCCTCAATCAAACACAGAAATCCACCTGCCTCTGCCTCCCAAGTGCTGGGATTAAAGGAGTGTGTCACCACTGTCCGACTTCTTCCCTATTTCTATATTCATTGTTTAGAACTTATTATTGAATCCTTATTTAGTTTTAAATATATTTTTATTTTTGAGATTTTCCTACATATATTCTATATTTATATAATTTTCATCCTTCTTGCCCCTTCTAATTTCTACTCTGTCTCTCACATTCTCATGATTACTTCTTTCATTATTATTGTTATGTATACGTGTATATATATATATATATATATATATATATATATATGTGTTTATGTGTGTGTATAAAAATAATCTGTTAAGTGCATTTAGTGTTGTTCACATGAGTATGCATTTAAGCCTGACCATGAGGGATTGGATATGCCATTGGGGCTCATCCTTAGAGAAGTCTGGTCCTCCTCTCAGCATCCACTAATTTCCTGTAGTTCTTCATCTAGTGAAGTTCCCCTAGTTATGATGTTCCCGTACTCACACTGGCATGCCAACTGGTATTGTTGTCATGCAGGCCTTGTTTAGATGTTCATATTGATAATATTTTATAGGTATAGCTTCCTTGTCATACACACACACACACACACATATATGGGAATACTTATATAATATTCTATAAGGAATCTATAGGCAGCAAATGTCTTGGTTCTCTAACTGTTATAATCTTTCCATTCTTTCTTCTACAATGTTCCCCAAGTCTTACGTAGAGGGGTTGCATTGTGGATGTATCAATTATGGTTATTCTTATATTCTATTGTTTGTGCAGACAACCCTGACATAATGTTGGGGGAAGGCCACAGAAGAGCGTAAATGCTGAGAGTGGAGATCATGAGGATGGGATGGGGATCATGACAGCTAGCTGGCTACCATGGGAGCTTTCCTCCATAATCTTTTTACTCTTGGAAACAATCTTGAATAAAGCAAGCATGTGAACGTGTTCCTATAAAAGGATTTAGTCTTAAGGCTTTGACAACAACTTAGTTCCAATGTTAGTTCTTTGCCCTGGCCTGCGGGACACTTTATTCCATGGTCCTTGAGGGGGATCACAAACCTAGAGAGAAATGGGAATAAAGAAAGAGACGAAGACCATGCATGTTTGTCATAGTCTCTTTTACTAGGGGGTGATGCTCAGGTTAAATACAATTTGGAGAGGGGTGATCAAAGGTATACAGTGAGAGAAATAATTGGGAAGAGTTATTTGCAAGTCTAATACATTTAGTGATTCATCTAGGGTCCTTGGCACCACTGCCCTGGGACATAGGGCAGCTTATCTAAGAGTCCTTTTTTAGAGTCCGGATCCTCCTAACAGTTCAAGGTGACAGCTCTGGGCAGCTCTGGAATGTGAGAAGACTCCCTCTGTCCTTGATGTCTGTTTAGGTCTTGCTGGTTCCCAGGAGTGGCCTTGCAGAGGGAGAGGGGGAAGGGCTCTTGACAAAGAACTATGTGGCTCTCAGCTGCATACTGTGAAAACACCTGGGCTGCGGGATGCCCTGGGTATAAGATGCCTGGGCTGCGGGATGTCCTGGGTGTAAGGTGCCTGGGCTTTCTCAACCTGGTCTCTGACAGTTCTTTTTGTGGGTAAGTGTGTGTGTATGTGTGTGTGTGTGTGTGTGTGTGTAGTTTTATGATTTTGATCCTGTGGCCTCTTTTCCTCTAGTACTTGGACTATCAGACATTGCTGACTAATTAACATTCATCTCACTGTTGACCAGTCTTTGTCTAAGGTGGCATGGCACCCCAGGGAGACCACTCACTTTGTCTGACAGGGCTCTTCCCTGTCTTTCCTCCCCAGCTTCTCCATGCTAACTGAAAACTGAGTTGGGTGTACAAAAATCTGATGTTTAATGAAATCATAAGGTTATCCTTTAATCAGAAACTTTGTGAGGATACTAACTGCAACCAGAGGCGCGTCAGGTGCATGGCTTGGACTAAGTCAATGGCTCACAAACTTTTCTGGTCCTAAGAATTACCTGTTATGAGAAAACCAGGCTTTCCTATCTTCCTACACCTACTAAATCAGGGTCGTTTGAGGAGAGGTGTGTACTGTCTGTATGTGTACTTAAGAATCTAAACTGCATGCAGTCTTCAAACTTGCACAGCAAGTGCTTTACACACTGAGCCAACTCCACAGCTCCTGAATTTTTTTTTTAAACATACATCTAGTTTATATTTTAAAGTCTCATAAGATTACAAAACACTAGCTTGGCTTACAGTGGTAACATTAGTGAAATGAGCTTGTGATGCACAGAAGTTCAAAGTCAGTACTTAGTAATATGAAATGGAATGGAGGATAGGAATGAACAGTCTTAATATGCAGGAAGTGTAGTTCCCTGGGTGATCACATGGCCTAGAGGAAGGCTGAGGAGAAGGAAGGTGTGATTGTGCTGTCATCATGGTAGTCTGATCCATCATGGTAGTGTGAGCCATCATGGTACTCTGAGTTATTGTTGTAGTTTGAGCCATCATGGTAGTCTGAGTTCTAGAGGGCCACCTGGGTGAGCGACTCTCCCTGTTTGACATTTAGTCTTTAGAGCTACAGGATCTTGTAATAATATTCCTAAAACTCAAGCCAACCTCTGCAGCTAATGTGCAACCAAGAAGCAGCCATTTCAAGTGCCAAAGTTACAGTGGGCCTTGATGGATATTTTTGTGAGTGCTTGCAGAATATGAGGCATGTGCAAAGTAATTTAGACTACATGAAATCTTTATTTCATAGACTAACTTTAAAACTCCATGAGAGGGCCTGGGTGGGGGGGACAAGGATAGCTCTGGTGGCAAAGCACTTGCTTTGTAGGCTCAAGGATCTACTTCCAGTTCCCCAAATGTGTGTAAAAAATGGCGGGGTGTGGTAGTGTGCTTGCAGTCCCATTGCTGAAGAGGCAGAGGCAGAGGCAGAGGCAGAGGCAGAGGCAGAGGCAGAGGCAGAGGCAGAGGCAGAGGCAGAGGCAGAGGCAGAGGCAGAGGCAGAGGCA
>NC_034596.1:69525529-69527145 GCF_900095145.1 Mus pahari
CTTCAGTTCAATCAGAGAACCTGCCTCAAAGCAAGTTGCACAATATCTCTGAGAATAATATCCAAGGTTGTCTTGTGGCCTTCGAATGCACACATACACACACACACACACACACACACACACACACACACACACACACACACACAGAGAAAGGCCACAGTATAAACTGCTTAAAGTTCCCAGGGCTGCCATAAGCAAAACAATGTGGTGGCTCAGAACAACAGCAATTTGTTCTCGTGTGGGTGTGGAGTCTAGATCAAGAAGTTGGCAGAGTCATGCTCTCTGAGGACTCTGAGGAAGAATCTTTATTTGTACCTTCTGATGACTTTAATTGTTTCATGGCTGATGGCTGTAAACTTCAACCTACCTGTAGCTTGGTCACCACCATGGCCTCCCTACTTCTCCCTTTGTGTCTCTGCTCTATATATCTTAGAAGGACAATTGTCATTAGTGTTAGGTTCAATTTGCATAAGTAAGCCAGGGTGATTTTTATTTCAACATGCTTAATTACATCTACGGAGACGTTTGCCCCCTAAACAAGGTCACAAAAATAGGTTCAAGAGCTAATGATTGTTTTGGGACATCATCATTCAACCTACCATTCAAAAGCAAATCACAGATAGCAAAACTTAGCAGTGTCTGGGGTTGACAGAATATTTGTGGAGCCTTTAATGGTGAATGGCTAAGGAACATTTGGCAATGTTCTTGTGTCTTACCCATCCCTGGGTCTATTCTAAGTTACCCCTGCTTCCTTTCCAGATGTCTGTATCTATTCTCTGTGCTGAACAAGGTGTCACACTGAGTTTGTTGCTATTTCGTTGTTGGACTCCGTGTCTTGCTCTGTAGCTGAGGCTGACCTGAAACTCACAGTCATCTCTCCGCAGCACTCGAAATGCTGGGATTGCAAGTGTGTGCCTCCACACCCAGCCGGCTGCCCTTTGACGAAGTGGCTTTTGCACAGAGCCCTCAGCTTCTGCTTACATCCATTGAAAGTTCAGTCCCAACAGAAAATGACTGCCCCTGATATGACATGTATTTCTATGATGACAGCCGTTGCTGTTCCTGCTGGCACTCCATGTACAGGCACTCCAACTCCATTATTTCTCAAGTATGACATTGTATTGTCATAACACTTTCTGAAAGATGTCCATAGCCTTTAAGTGTATTCCAGACATGAGGCTGGCTCTGGTGCAGAAGACAATAAACGGTGCAAATAAAGCTCCAGAGCGGCTTCCCGCTGCTTCAAAAAAGCAGCTCTCCTGAGCTTTGTTTTCAGATGCAACTTTGAGCTCTGCTGGTCCTCAGCAGCAGTGTGCTGCTTTGCTGGGTTTTGCTATTGATCAGTTTCTTGTTTATTGATTAACTGTGAAGGTTGCACTTGGAGTGTGCCTACCAGACTAAACTTGGTATGGTAACTCCTCAGACAGATCTTTCTTAGCCTGATGGACAAATAAAGATACAGGGATTCTAACTGGATAACAAGATATCCATGAAACCAATACAGAGCTGCTGACCGACCAACCTACCTTCCTTCCTTCCTTCCTTCCTTCCTTCCTTCCTTCCTTCCTTCCTTCCTTCCTTCCTTCCTTCCTTCCTCCCTCCCTCCCTCCCATCTT
>NC_034596.1:69527166-69545162 GCF_900095145.1 Mus pahari
TCTTTCTTTCTTTCTTTCTTTCTTTCTTTCTTTCTTTCTTTCTTTCTTTCTTTCTTTCTTTCTTTCTTTCTATTTATTTACATTTTAAGAGCTATCCCCTTATCCAGTTTCGCCCTCTCCTGGAAACCTCCTGTCTCATCTCCCCTCCTCCTGTTTCCATGAGGGTGTTAGTCCATCCACCCACTCACCCTCCCCACCCTCCCCACCCACGATTCCCCTCTATTGGGACATCTATTGATCCTTCAAAGGACCAAGGACCTCTCCTCCCATTGATGCCTGCTACGTATGCAGCTGGAGCCATGTATATTCCTTGGTTGGTGACTTAGTCCCTGGGAGTTCTACGGAGTCTGGTTGGTTGATATTGTTGCTCTTCCTATAGGGTTGCAAACCTCTTCAACAGAGCTGACCTTTTAAATGTTGCTGCTAGACTAGAACCTAGCTAGGTTTAAAGATCTGTCTCAGAACCATGCACTTTCTAGAGTGGCCCAGATGGCTCAAAGCTCAACCTTAAGCATACACTCATCTTTTATAGGTACATACAGCTTTTTTAGATTTAGATGGTGTAGTGTGGCAGATTTCAAGGGGGCATTATTTCCATTGACAGAAATCTAGATTGGATGTCTTCAGAATTAGAAAGGTAGGCAGTTTCCTAAGTCCATTTTTCTGTAGCCAATGATTGTTTTGAGTCAAAAGTCTACAAGAAAAGGCCAATTGATTTGCATCATTGAAGGTTGGGGCAAATGAATAAGAGGCTTTGAGGAGCTGTGCCCTGTGCATTTCAGAAAGAAAAAAAAAAAACAAACCAAAAAACCGAATGCACAGCAGCTTAAAAAATTGAAAGCATTAAAATCAATATTTAAAAGGTTCATTTAACCGTAACAAAAACACCTTAGAAACAGATTTTTTTTTTCTACCGTGCTTTGCAAAGGGAAGTGGGGTTGTCTGAACAGGGATTGGTCACTTGATGTGGGGAACCTGTGAAAAAGAACTCAATGTTCCATTGAACTGGAAGCAAATTATGTTGCCGAGGAAACCGGTGCTTCTGTGCTTCTCAGGTGAAAAGATGTTTGAGCTGTAAAACAACAAAAACAGAAGCTTACATGAAGAGCATTATCTGCATTTGCCTAAAAAAGTGTGGTTAGGGAAAATGAGAGTATTCTCACTGCAATTTGACAAACTATAATAAAGGCAGAAAATTGCTGGGAACGTGTTTGACTTGCTTCCTATGAAGGGTGCTGGTGAAATTCAATTGCAAATTCATTAATGTCATGTATGATTATGGAAGTGGTTTGTCTTGAAAGTATAATGCCATTTTAGAACGAGTTTTGACCAGTCAGTTAGTAATGTGGTTTCTTGGATGCATGTTCTATACTAGGAGACTAAGGATTTGCCAATTCTTTCTTTCAATTTGGAAAAAAACCTCTTTCCTTCCCTAGGAACCGAGAAAGAAAATCATGCATGAAGGAAAGGGGAAAACAGACTTAAAACAAAACAAAACTAGAGGGTAGGGTAGGGTAGGGTAGGGTAGATCACTCATTTTCAGTTTGCTTACAGCTGGTGTGCTGACAGAATCTTATTCAGTGTGACACTTTGTTTACTTAGGATCAGTGACTCACTTGTTACGAATGGTTTCAAAAGGGTCCGTTTGTATTAACCTGCCTTTGGGATGCTTTGAATCGCTTGTGCTTTTATGCTTGCTGTCTAGCAAAGACTGTTCAATAATGAAGTACATTTTTAATCAAAGGTTTCCTCTTACTCTAATCCTTTATTTCCCGACGGGCCTGACCTGATTTACTATGCTGGGAGCTCCATGAGGAGTCTATGCAGTCTTGATTTTCTCTTGAGAGATGTATGCTGACGTTTGAATCAGCAAGAAAAGCACAGTTTGGATGGACTTGAGTGTTAGACATCTATTTGCCTCCTCACTGAATACTTTATTCCCCAATGCGCACGGCACCAAAGGAGCCACAAAGATCAGTAAGACTCAGCCCCTGTCTTCTGTAATCTCTTTAAATAGGAACAGGGAGAAACATGCGAAAGCCCTGGGAAGAGCATGTGGGCGTGGCAGGCACTTGGGAGATATTTGTCAAGTGAATGAATAAGGGATGCAAGTACAGGAGAAGCGGAGGCAGAGACTGATGGCTTCAGCTAGGGAGTGGGAGGTCTTGTTCTTCCTCATTTCATCTAGATCTGGGCTCGGTGTCATACTCAATGAAAACCCTCACCCCTATCTACACTTGCCTTCTGGACAACTCAAATCTATTGTTCTTTGCCTGGCTTACTATAACATGTTTTTCTCTTATCGTGTATCATTGTACAAAAATATCCCATATATTTTGTTTGCTAGCCTGTTCATTTCCCCAAACTAGAACAGGAGCCCACGTATGTAGGGGTTTTCACTCTGGCTCACTGTTGTATCCCAAGATCCTTAGTGCCCAACATTCAATGCACACCCATCAAATGTATTAAAAGAATGACCAAATGACCAAATTTGTTAAAGGATGAGATTTATACTGGGCTCCGGGGATACAGTTTCCGACTATGGGCTGGAGGATTGTGCACTTTTGTCTACTCTGACCTCAGTGTTTAGATTTGAAGAGATTGCTGAGTTGGCCAAAAGAACCTTTTCTTACACCTTAATAAAAAAGTTAATGTAGTATAAGCCATGAAAAGTAAGCATCACGGAGTACTGTTGTGTATTTCGTGCAGATTTTTTTGCCTTTTTAGTTCTCCACTAGAAGAACTATACCATACACCATGAGTTTCATTATGATGTTTCTGTATATATATATATATATATATATATATATATATATATATATATAAAATGCATTTTGATAATAGTCACCCACTGTTATCCTCTCTTATTCCCGACTCACTCCTGTTGACTCCCTTCCCTTTCTCAAGGAATTTAATTAGGGTTGCTTATAGGAGGGTGGAGGATGGGGTGTTCATGACATACCCTTAGTAGAGGTTATACCACTTGTCTTAGGGTTTCCATTGCTGTGAACAGACACCATAACCAGAAACACTCTTATGAAGGAGATTTAATTGAGGCAAGCTTACAGGTTCAGAAATTCAGTCTATTATCAAGGTAGGAGCATGGCAGCATCTAGGGAGGCATGGCGCAGGAGGAGCTGAGAGTTCTCCATCTTCATCTGAAGGCTGCTAGAAGACTGCCTTTTAGGCAGCTAGGAGGAGGGTCTGAAAGCCCACCCCCACAGTGACACTTCCTCCAACAAAGCTACATCTCCTAATAGTGCTATTCCCTGAGCCAAGCATATTCAAACCATCCCATTACTGAAGTACATGTCCCCTCTCTTAGTAACCATCAACTATGTATCAAGAAGTATGTATGTATCAGGAAGGGGTGGGACCCTATGAGCTCCCTTCCCCTCCATGACAGGATGTTTGGTGGGTAGTAGGTACAGTCTTGCGTAGATCTGATGCAGGTAATCATAGTTGTGGTAAATTTGAGAGTACCATGGTTATGTAATGGTCCAGTCAGCCTTCCACACCATTCGCCTGCTTCTCTGCCGTTTCCATCCTTCCCTCACTCTGAGGAAATTTCCCTCAGCTTTAGCAGGGGTGATACAGACGTCCCATCTGTGACTGAGCACGCAGCAGTCACTTACCCTCATCAATGTGACCAATTATGGGTTTCTTCAGTCACCATCGCCCACTGAAGCTGACAGTGACACTGATCTATGGGCACAAACATAGTTATTTAGAAGGTACTTTGATGGACATATCATATTCATTTATCAGAACAAGAACAGTGGTTTCCCTACTATGGCCTCTGAACTCCCTAGCCACTGCCTTCTGACCAGCTTTACAGTATCAAATAGGAGTTCCTACCTGTGGAGTGGCCTCAGATCCAGGTAGTATGTGGTTGGTTACTCCTGTAACAGACTTGTCACTATTGTGTCAGTAGTGCCATGCACACTTGCATACTACAGCTGAGCCAGACAATTGACAATTGTTCCCCAGTAACCTGCATAACATGTTCTGTAACTATGAGATCCTGTGGCCCAGTGGTGGTGATGCACACCTTTGATCCTAGCACTTGGGAGGCAGAGGTGGTGGATCAGAGTGAGCTCTGGGTCAGCCAGGTCTATACAGAGAAACCCTGTCCTGAAAAACTAAACCGAACCGAACCGAACCGAACCAAACCAAACCAAACCAAATCATTTAAAATATCATCAACAGGGAAGACATTTCCAGACTGATTTATTTTTCTCTGCCTGTGATCATACAGACTTTAAAAAAAAGTGTTTTATTGGCATGTGCTAATACATAAGAACATATATAGTTTGTTGACTCTATTTCAGGTTTGGAGAAAATATGCTCTACACTTATGATTATGTTGTGGCTGTGGACATAAACTTTTATTTTTAAATGGAAATAAGGAGAAGAAAACAAGATTACCATTTAATGTGTTTAGATCCCCCACTCTCCCCAAGATAGACTGAGAACGAAGCTGAAGAAGGGGGCTTGCTTGAGACTACAAACAAATACAGCAGGCAAACTGGAAAAGGCTCATTTATTTTGAAAGCTGGGGCCACAGCTTTGGTTTGCCCAATGCAACCTCATCTTCAAACTTGCATGCTGCAATGCAATGGAAAAGCTCATACAACTGGATAACTCTGGATTTACTGCAACTCAGGATGTTGAATGAGGTCAAAGAGAAACCCGGGTCCAATTCTTTTACATGTAAATGAATATGTTCCTCTAGAATCTCAGGGTAGTCATGCCTGTTCTTTTACCTCTCCCCTGTTCTGTCTGTCTGTCTGTCTGTCTACGTCCCAAATGGTGCCCCCTCCTGGTCCCACCTCACAGAGTTCCTCCCCTTCTCTCCCCTCCCCATTCACCTCTAAGAGGCCAGTCTCCTTCCCCAGTATTCTCCCATCCTGGTGCACCAAGTCTCTACAGGATTAGGTGCATCCTTTCTCACTGACACAAGACAAGGCCCTCTGCTACATATGTGCTGGGGGCCTTGGACCAGACTGTGTATTTGATTGGCGGCTCAGTCTCTGGGAGCTCCCAGGGGTCCAGGTTAGTTGACACTGTTGATCTTCCTGTGGGGTTACCATCTCCTTCAGGGCCTTCAATCCTTTCCCTAACTTTTAGGCAGAGGTCCCTGGCCTCTGTTCAGTGTTTGGCTGTGGGTATCTGCATCTGTCTCAGCTGCTGGGCAGAGCCTCTCAGAGGACAGCCATGCTAAGCTCCGGTCTGCAAGCACAACATAGTATCAGTGATAGTGTCAGGGATTGGTGCTTGCTCATGAGATGGCATGCCTGTTCTTTTATATCATGGGAATTCTCTTTGGAATAATAATAATAATAATAATAATATATGTAATATTTATGCTTTTCAAAAATGTAAACCCTATGGATACCTTTGAAATTGTACAGGAGACTAGAATTTGTTTGGTATGATCAAGCACTGATTTCTCTGTAGTATCTTGGCTTTTTTTGTTTGTTTCTTTTTTGTTTTTGTTTTTGTTTTTTTGTTGTTGTTTTGTTTTTTAGAGATGCAGAAGCCTTTGAAGCTGAGGCCCAACCAAAATTTCTTTGCCAAGAAAAGCTTTCACTGCCAGAAAAAGCATGAGCTCTGCACCCGGAGAAATTGCAGAACAAACCTATTGTTTTGTGTTATTTTTTTCTGTGTTGGTGGAGCCTAAGCCTTCCATGTTGAATCATGCTATATGTGTGGTCCCTGGGCATGATCTTAGTGGCCTTAGGATGACCTTTCTATAGCCAGTGCTGACCTGACACCCAGAACTATGGGGTAGTCAGAACCCTCTCTTGGGAGTTCACTAAACATCTCTAGTTGAACACGAGATGACCAAGTCAGACTTCTGAGTTCCTCCTCCTACCTGCCTCTCTTCTATCATTCCCTGGCTGTGGAAAGTGGCACTATGTCTGTCTGTCTGTCTGTCTGTCTGTCTGTCTGTCTCTCTCTCTCTCTCTCTCTCTGTGTCTCTGTCTCTCTGTGTCTCTGTCTCTGTCTCTATCTGTGCTGTATTGGTGTATCGGCCACACCCGTTGGCTTGGCTGCACCTCTGTTATTGTCAGCCAGGTATAAAACCACTCTTATTCCTCTCTTGGATTTTCTAACTCATCTTTCTTTCCACCCTCTCCTTCCAGCCCAGTCTGCCACAGCAGCTAGGTAAGCACTTTAAGCTTACCTATGAATCAGGCCCTGTTATATTCAAGCCAAACCTGCGAATCATTTCCCACCATGAATAGAATTAGATCCAAATCCTTACATGGTTTATTGGTGGTACGTGATCTGAACCACCTGTTCCCACCACACTTCTTATTGACTAGCTCCTGGCATGTTCTGAATTTCTTAAGTAGGACAGCAAAGAGAGGCAGATGGTGAACAAAATCTAAGCCTTTTGTTATAAAACTGATGCATGAATATAGCTTTAGATCTTTGGCTAAGAGAGAGACAGCAGTGAAGGGAACAAGCAGCCCTTTCTCATAGAGCTAATATCCAAAGAAGATATATTTAAAACACACATATAATGCTTTAAACACATATCCACATGCACATATAAAATCCAGACATTAAAAAGAACCAGGATGGTAGCTCTGGAAAGAGTTGGGGGAGGTGAATATGGTCAAAACATGTCCTACAAAACACTCAAAGAACTAATAAAAATTAAACATAAAAAACAACCAGTGTACATAATTATTTTCTTCTGAGACAGGATCTTGATGTATAGCCCAGGTTGGCCCTAAACTCATGAACATCCTGCCTTGTCCTGCTTGCCCCTGGGACCTTAGGTACATACCGTTGAGTCTGGATAATACAAAAAAAATCTGAAGCCTCCAACTGAACTATAGGAACAAATTAAAAATTATTTTCTGTAGAGAAATAGGAAGCACAGAACCAACTGTCAGGGAAAAGTTTATTGATTATATACACATGAATGTGAATATGTCTGTACATATATTTATTTACTACTTACTCTTATTTCCCAACACTCACCATGATGGACAAGTTTTGGGATCATATTACCTCTGCAATGGAGACGATAACTCTATGTTCATTGTTGGAAAGATGACTCCTGTGTGCTAGGGTCTAGTGTGCCTTATCAACTGGTCTTTCTTTCTGCAGCAGCATTTTGCAGACTTCTGGAAAGCACACAACTCATCTGAAGGTTAAATTAAAGCATGGATTATTAATCTTTCTTCTGCTGACATCAGTGCATCAGTGATACAGTCATTGCCAAAGATGATCTCATAGGTTTGAGGACACAGCGAACAGTGCTCTGCAAATGCATAAGTCTTGGACCATTCTGGTTTCCTCTGAAAGGAGCTGTCTGTCAAGGTGAAAGAGGGGAGTTTTGATTTATTGTTACTGTGTGTGTGTTTAAAAGTCACTTTTTCACAAATAGCTGCTAACAAAACGAGCCGCCAATTAAATATTAAAGATGACTTTAATTCTATCTTAAAGCACTTCACAGTTTCAGCTTATTCAAATCAAACATCTTTGAACCTTGTTGAGATTTACCTTTGAGCAGAACTTTTCCCCCTAGGGGAAGCATCTGGATTAATGTCAATCTTTGTTCATGAAATACAAATTGATGCTTGCATCATGAATAAGCAGGAAACACAAATCTTTATAAGGTCTCTTTATATTCTGCCAATGTGAAGGAAATACATTTCTCACCCACAAGTGCATTGTATCTCAAATCTTTTTGCTTTTCTGTAGATTTTTGCTTGGTTCCTTCTGTAAAAATCTTAGGGTGAATTCTCTGAGGGGTTTGTGACCCCCCCAAAAGTTATATCACCATTCTAGAAGGTTCCATCCTTTATAGATTCCTACTATTTTTATTACAGTGCTAATTTCTCTTTTGGTAATTTCACCGCACCTTTTTGGACAGTCTTTAGTATGTAGAATGAGAGACCAGAGATCCAGCTGTATCTATGTCAGTGCGTCTGTCCATTCTCTGGACAAGAAAGACCAACAGCAGAAACAGATTTATTACTGAGTGGTCCAGTCAGACCCACTTCTGAGACTTAGGGGGGTGAATAATGAAGGTATGATGTTTTACTGGACTTGAAACCACAATGACAGAAACTAGTCAATGTTGTGGTCACCTTAAGCCAGTGGTTCCCAACCTATGGGTTGTGACCCCTTTGGGAGTCTAATGTCCTTTTCCCTAGTGTTGCTTAAAGGCCATCAGAAATCACAGATTATGCTTCATAACAGTAGAAAATTACAGTTATGAAGAAGCAACAAAAATAATTTTATGGTTGAGGGTCATTAGGAAGGTTGAGAACCACTCTCTTAAGCACACTGAAAGCAAAGCAAGGCAGTCCAGAGTATAACCTCTCTGGGATAATGTTTGAGCTTCTGGGTTTGATTATATCTGATTTTAAGTTATGTGAAAGAGGTTTGACTTTTTTTTTCTTCCTGTTTCTGCTGAAAGCTACTTGAATTGAGTTTATAGACACTTGAAAATAAAAATCAGGACCATTCCTTACAAGGCTTTTATTCTTATTAATGAACACAGAGCTGAATCATAAGGAACAGTAAACACAGAATGTTTTGTTCTTAGTAACCAAAGTCTTACCATTTGTGGGAATTTTAGATAGATACACATTACTTGTTTCTGTAAACATTGATAAAGGTTAAACTTAATTCTGCTTTAAGCACACACTGATTCCCTACATTATCCGGTATTGTTCTTGTTAGAGGGACTGGAGATCTTATACTCTGTCACATGGAGAGTAGACAGAATCCTGAACATAGAGCATTCATTCAGGATGTTTATGGCAGTAGCCATGACTGATCTAAAGCCCATGATCAAATATAGTGGTGAACAAATATGGTGGCAAGAAAAGAAGATGGAGTCAGGGAGCACAGAAGATGCACGCAAGGGAAAAGCCCATGATAAAGAGGCCAATTCAACAGGCGAAGGCATCATTTTTATACGGGAAATGCTTTGTAGCCTTTAAGAATTATATTTCAAATGTTTATATTTACAGAGGATTCTTAGTATATTTCCTAGTAAGAAGAACACAGTGTTTTATGGGAGTGCAGTAACATTTTTAAGAACAAAACAGACACATAAATATTACAGACACATAAATATTAACATAGCATTCTTGAAGATACATTTGAAAATGCAAAATACAATTACCTGTTGTGGGTGGGATTGTAGTCACTTACCTTTCCCTTCGCTTGCCCGTGTCCTGGTTTTTCTGCAATGACTATGAGTTGTTTGAGTTAAAAACCAGGAGCAGAAGGCATACCCGGAGAGCAAACATGATTGGTACTGGGGCCAGGTGGGCCAGGCACTTTTATGAGTCAGATATATGCAGCGAAGAGATCAGAGAGTCATGGAAAAACATTCTAACTCTCAGAAATAATGATAATAAGCAAAACTCAGAACATGGGAATGAATCCTAGAAGAGAAGGCAGGGCCTGGGTGGTCCGTGTGGCTCACTTGATACTGGAAGACCATTCTTTTAGCTTTCCTCTGGCAGTAATTTCCAGGTCAGGTTCATACGCAGGCATTTCTCCAACAGGAACGTATTGTAACTTCACCCAAATACATGTGTCCCATGAATAGATAAACAAACCAGTCTTTTAGAAATGTGTTGGTGGTGTCGGTCAATAAATGTAGGTTGGTGACACGCTTTGGTTTCTTAATTGCTGATGTAGCAAATTACCCCATATTTGGTGCATAGAGGTGTGCAAATTCATTATCGTTGTTTGCGGTTCATGAATCTGATATGCACCTTCCTGGGATAAAAACAAGGTGTCGGTAGAACTGTGTGTCCTTTCTGGAGGCACCAGGGTATTGTCTGTTTATTTAGTTGCCTTATCTAGAAGCCACCCACTGCTCTGGCCTTATGGCTCCATTTCAAAGCATTAGTGGGCTGGAGTCTTCCCACGCATTCATTTATTGCATTATTAACCCCTTCCATTTAATTTTAAATTAAATTATAGCCATTTACTTAGTGTTTGCTTCTTTACCATGGGCCATCACACACGTGGAGGACGGAGGACGGAGACGGAGGACGTATGGAACTTGGATTTCCTTCATCACATGGGTCCTGGGGATTGGATTCAGGCCATCAGGCTGGGCAGCAACTACTTTTATCCTCTGAGTTGCACCTTCTTCATCTCTTCTCCTTCTAAGATTTTATAGGACACATCTAATAATTTGGGATAATCTCTCTATTTTAATCATCTCATTGGCAGCTTAGAACCTTCATTCTCGTCTGCCACGTAGATTCTCGGGATTAGGGTGTAGGTATATGATTGTAGCTGGTCTTCTTTCTTTTTTCTTCCACCCTTTCAACCCCCTAACACTGGATAAAAGAGAAAAAAAGAGGAAAGGAAAGTCAGGGGTTGGAAAAGGGGTTATGTTATCGTTAGACTACTTCCTGCTGGAGTACCTTCATCTTTGTTGTCAGAATATCTAATTTCTTTTCCTTCTTGTTTTTTTCTTTCCATGTGGCTACTTAAGAAACTGCAACTAACAACCAACAACAACCAACAATCCACCCTGCCTCTTGGGGCCCTAGCATTTATAGACCCTCTAAAACTCCCCAGAATTCCACATGTCACACAACCACAGAAACTATCTACAGTTTGCAAAATCACACCCCTGCTAGAGTGTGAGATAAATCATGGTCAGCTGCCGTGGGCAATCTGTAGCAGGCCCCATATCTCACACCTGAGATGAAAATGAAACCATATTCTTACAATATTTTTGTGTTTTTAAAAGAAACCAAAATTCTAAAATTGTCACTACATATTGTAGTACTATGCTTCCAATGGATACCACCCACATAGCTGCTAGAAAAAGCTGTCTGGCACTCCCTGGATGAGACCTTTGCCTGCCCTGGTTCAAACCTTCCTGAGCCTCCTAATCAGCTCTTGACCTGTCACGGCAGTGCCATTGCTGTCTGAATGACTCTTGGTCAGATTCATCCCACCACTGTCAGCTCGCAGTAGATGCTAGGAAAGCTATGAAGTGCTAGAAATGTCTGCACCCTCTTCCTTTCTATGCTCAGCTCTTGCTCCTTGACGGATGTTGGCTCTTCTGCCTCTCGTTCACTTGGTTGACATGTGGCTCATTTTCTTGTATCCTCATTGGTAACTTCTTCCTGTCTCCCATTTTCCTTGGCTACTTCTTCCTCTCCTGAGTCTAAGTACTTGCACTAAGAAGAACTTGATCATGATTTTCATCTCCATCCTTTCTCCTTAAGTGATCTCACCCATTGGTATGATTATAACCATCTGATTGTTAACATATTTATATCTCTAGATACAATTTTTTTAATCTGATTATCAGCTTTACATCTTTAGATATAATTTATTATAGTTCCAACCCAAACCTGTTTCTATGCTTATATATACAAATATTGGCCAGAGCTCTTTAATTGGGTGCTTTGATGAATTATAAACATCTAAGATGAAGCTGTGTTAGGACAAATGTCCTTTTGATTATCTGCAACCCAAGTCTTTGCAGTCATTAATTTGTTGAGTTTTCCTTAGTCTACACAGCAATAAGGAAGAGGGAATATTTTCTCGCTTTTAAATGTGTATGCCGGACTCTGCCCTAGCTTCATTATTCAGATACATCCTTCTCTTGCATTTTATACAAGAAGAGATTGAAGCCCAGAAAAGTTAAGTGGACTGTCTAAGCAGTTAAGTGCTCCAGCCAGGACTTGAATTTTGTAGCCTGACTCCACTTACCCTTGCCTACTAGGTTAAACAACTAAAAGGTCTCAGGCTTGCTTCCAGTGAACCCTGAGACCAGGCTGTCTGGGGAAACCCCTCCATGTGCTTCTAGCCTTCCCCACTCACTTCCATTTGGTAGTGAACTTGTGACATTTCAATTCTGTTTGCCTCTTCTCCCTCTGGGGAGTGGACATCCACGGAGACATTTCTGTTTTCTCAGCACCTCGTGCTGAGCCAGGAAGGCCTGATTGTTCATTAGAAGCCATGTTGCTTGGACCTGGTAGATACTGCTATTTTATACATGCACTGTATATCACTCATGCTTCTGTAGCAGAACATCCCCCCTTGAACCTTCTCCTCTTGCCCAAGGCATCATTTTGGCCTTTGACTCACTATCAGGTCCAGCAACATCAGATTTCCTTATTGCATAAACCACTGGCCATTTCCTCATCTGACAGCACCTGGAATTCTCCCCTAAAGGAACCTCCTTTAACTTGCCACGGGCAAGGGGGCTATTCTCCCAGTTGCCTTCTCTGTAGCAGGAAGTCACTGTATTTCTAACCTTTGCTCTGGAGGCAGAGTCAATATTTAATTTTGTGCCTGCCCTATCTGCACATTCTTTCTGCGGCTATCTGGAGTCCATACGGAATGGCGTGACCTCAGGCGTGAACAGCTGCTCTGAGTGCCCGAGGCTCTGTCCATTAGAGAGGAAGGGACTCAAGAGCGGCAGGGGAACCTTTCTGCTTGGTTGCTTCCATTTTAACATGTTTTAACTCAAGTCAGCACCTCTGCCAGTTGCCTTTAGTCCTACGAGAGGGCCCAACACAGAGTGGGGAGGTTACAGGTGGGGTGACAGTGTGAAAGTGGTCAACAGGAAATAGTGGCATCAGGGTAGACAGACCTGGTTTCAAGCTTTGGCTTCACTCAAACCCTAGATTTTTGTTTTGACCTCAGTGAGTACTTGTATCTGTTTTTTCTTCTTGACATTAAAATAGGCCCAGTGTCCTTATAGAATGGAACCATCTGGCACATATTAAACAGTTGATACAATGGTTTTAAAAAAAGAAACACACTGCCTTCTGGTTTCCGTCTGCACCCAGAAGCTGACCCTGTACCCCAGCTCTCCATACCCAAATTCTTCCAGGAGAGAACTGGTCTCCCAGGAGTACTGACACACAGGCTTGCAGGAGGAACAAGCCACAGTGAGAGACGACAAGACCAGCTAACACTAGAGATAACCAGATGGCGAGAGGCGAGGGCAAGAACATAAGCAACAGAAACCAAGGCTACTTGACATCATCAGAACACAGTTTTCCCACCACAGCGAGCCCTGGATATCCCAACACAACAGAAAAGCAAGACTCTGGTTTAAAATAATCACACCTCATGATGATGATAGAAGACTTTAAGAAGGACATAAATAACTCCCTTAAAAAGAAACACACGTAGGGCATACCATTAGCATCATGTTAAAAAAAAAGTTCTATAAATTGATATTCATAGAGAGAAAATGGATAGATTCATTCTGCTCCTTTAGGCATGTTGGAATAGAAAAGCCCCTGTGACTTCTTAATTGTATTAATTGTTATTAGGGTACCCAAAGAATCTTCCCGTAGCTGGGGCCAAATTATGGCACTGTGGCACCAAATTCACTCGCAGGAAAGATGCCAATAAAAGCCAACCACTTTCTCTCGACCCTCCCTTTATTATTAAGTAATGTGTGGCTTGAATCTATTGATCTTTGTGATAAATTGTGTTTACTCCTACTCTTCTGGTTTATTCTATGGAGCAAGCAACTCCAGACTCCTCTTTGTCAAATGTCTCGAGTTTTGACCTCACCACTAGATTGTAACTCCTTCCTGAGTTCTGACCCTGTAAATGGACAGAGACCTTCTGAGCTGTTGTATGTTTGTATCTCTAGAGACAACCCATTAAAATCTGGAGGAAACTGTATTTTTATCCTCTGTCTGTTATTAGTTAGCTATGTGTTACTCTAATGAAATCTTCACCTCCTTAAGGTTCTAAACTCCCCGGTCAAATACCCTAGAGACCAAGGCACGTGGGCCTCCATGGGAACACTGTATAGCCAAGCTATAGCCATCTTCAAAAGTCTTAATAAAGTTATTGGGCCACAGTATAGCTAATGCCCGTGCCAGACAAATGGAAATGAATTCCAGCTTGTGTTTGAATGTCAAAACTTAATTATCTAATGTTTGATATATTTTTAAAAGTACTTAAAAATCAATCTGTCACTTCTTTGTAAAGACTCAAAAAAATCAACACACTATTAATTTGACCTTCCTTCAAAAACATGCTGGCAAAAATGATTAGACTACATTCTTCATTAAAGCCACAATTAAAACGTTTTGGGGTGACTGTCAGTCTTCTCTTAACAGTTCAATACCCAAGCAAGAAAAGCTAACACAAGAGCTCTGTATGAAAGGCTACTAGTCACTGTGAGTTTTATGGGAGGAATGGATGTGAAGACATTGAAATTGTTTTTGACATAAACACTAAAGAGGAGAGAGGCTTGTATATTATATAGTTCCCACATATGACCTCAGTTATGACTAGCGCTGTACCAGGTACTATAGCAAGAGCCTGCGTAAGCCATTTGGTAAAGGATATTTATTAAGATAACTTCAAACACCATGGGCCCTTGACGGCTTGTGGACTTCTGAGGCCTTTTAGACAATGATTCCCATATACCATCTCTCTCTCTCTCTCTCTCTCTCTCTCTCTCTCTCTCTCTCTCTCTCTCTCTCTCNCTCTCTCTCTCTCTCTCTCTCTCTCTCTCACACACACACACACACACACACACACACACACACACACACGTCATCACCTATGGAACTTTTAACTGTGGCATGCAGTGCTGGGGGCAGACTTTCAGATGATGCTGTAAAGCAAGGCATGGAGACATCACTGTAGTTAAGTTGAGAGCGTAGGTGTTAGGAGCAGCAGAGGCAGCCGTTCAGCAGGCAAACAAAACACCTAATGTGCTATTCATTCAGAACTGGGGTGTGGTTCCTTTCCAGTTTTAAAGCAGGTACCTGAGCTAAATACTGGTGTGCTTATCTGCTTAACTCTGAAAATTCCACACAACACCCCTTTATGAAATGTAGTTAGCACTCATGTCAGTGTTCTGCAGCAGGGCATGCTGGTCTCAGACACTACTATACTTTCTACATCTGGAAACTTTATGCTTGAGAGAGGACCTGGCAGAAATATTCTTCAGTTTCTTATTCTGTTAACTGGCAAAGGCAGTAGTAACTAATTGCTAGAAGTGTTATATGGATTTAATAAATTCACCATTATGAGGGTTAAATCAAGCAATAAAGGACAAGTACTCCAAGACAGCAATGGTTCAAACAAGTTAGAAGCTTATCTCCCAGCTGAGCCCAGTCCATGGGTAGTTTAACCTTTGGGCTCAGTGTTGGTTTTGTGTGTGCTTGTGCAGGTCAACATTTGTGTATGAGTGTGTACTTTTGTGGAGGCCAGAGTTCAGCCCTGGTGTTGACTCCCAGGTAATGTCCACATTATTTTGAAGCAGTCTTGAAACTTACTGAGCAAGCTAGACTGGTCGGCCAGTGAGTCCCAGGGATGAGTTTGTATCCATCTGTCCAGTACTAGAACAACAAATTCATGCCAAAATGAATGGCTTTTTCACGTCGGTTCCAGGACTTGAACTCTGGTTCTTATGCTTACAAGACAACACTGAGTCATCTCTAGTCTCTTGGTGTTAGTTTCTGTCTGGCTGTTTCAATCTCAGCACATCTCTAAGCTGCCCATAAAACGTGTACTTTGATTGTATTGTGTCCCCTAGTTAAATGGTCTCGTCTTGTTGGAGGTGCTTAGATGTTATCCTTGTTCTGGCCCAGCCACGAGCCTGGTTACAAGTCAGTGGTGCCACTGCAAAGAAAGCAGCAGAGAACAGATAGCAGGCAGCAGCTAGTATTCCCTGGCACAGTAGTCTAGGAGCCTGGCATACTATGCTCTCTCCTTTGCCATCTCGAAACTCCCCCTTTCACCTCTTCGCAGCTGTTTATACCTGGGGTGGATCCCCAAATGTGGGTTACAGGGTGCCAAGTCTTGAACACAGAGCTTGGCAGTAAGAGAGGAATGATGCCCGCGGCCAGCTTCTGTTAACTTGTGATTACGGAAGAAAATCTTGGCATGGATTAGCATCACATCGTGTGTTGTACAAAGAGTGCTCAATGTGGACACAAACTGCTGGATTAGCATTCAAATTTAAGTAGCTAATTATATTCTCAGCATTTAAAAATGTGGAAAACAAACACTTTCCAGGATTACTTCAGAAACTAGTTAGCACCATTTAGGCCCATTATAATTAATGTACAAAAATGAAGAGCGTCTCCAGTGCTTCGAGGGGCGTGTAATTGCAGAGCTCCTACAAGCACAGCCAGCACACCGTGTGTTCTCTGGGGAAACCTCGCGGTCAGCCTTTTCTGGGACCATCCTTCATGCTTTTGCTTGTTTTCGGCCAACATCTTTTGATGCAATAACTTATATGCATCTCATTTTTCACCTGGGATAAGTCATAATCTCGCTACTCTAAGTTAAAGTCCTGGAAGAATTATCTGGAAGCAGTTTGGGGCCTATACACAACTGATATTCCCCCTGCCCCCTCCCCTCAGGAAAAAAGATGTGGATTTCATAGGAATGGGAAAAGATAAGACCATTTAGAAATTCTAGAACCAAGGTTATGGTCAAGATGGTATAAGACCATGTCTATTCCATGTGGTCAGTGGCTATTGCTGCTTCAGTCCTGACTTCATCTCTGGTAAGCTGTCCGTAAAATGTATGCTCTAAATAAGTGAGTTCTTAAATTAATTGCCAGGAATGCCTTAGGTGATATACCTTAGCATCCTATATGGAAAAGACACAGGTTTCAACGGGCTGAGAAGTTGTGGCTTCCAAGAATGGAGACATTAGGTAGTGAAAGGTATTTGCTTTCTTTGTAGCTAAAAAGAAGTTTGACCAAATTAATGCTCAAATGAAAGGAATAAATAGTCTATGTATGAATGAGTTTCACAGAAAACACAGTATTTTGTCCTCAGTGCCAGCTCTGTGAAGGGCATAGACAATTGCCAATGCAGTATTAGTTTCTTGTTCATTTGTTTTTGAGACAAGGTCTCTTATAGCCCAGGCTGGCCTCAAACAAGCCTTGTAGCAGAGGATGACCTTAAGCTCCCGAGCCTCCTGCCTTCATTGGCTGAGAGCTGGTGTTACAGGCATGAACCACCATAGCTGGATTGATCAGACTTAGGACTTGATTTGTGCTAGGCAAGTGCTTTCTCAGCTCAGCTGTACCTCAAGACTCTTTTGTGTACTTCACTCATGGACTCTCTCAGTGGAGTAGACTACAGAGGCCATTCATCCTGGGTTCTCCCTGGGCCCCTGTTCCGTCTCTGCAAGCCCCCTGATAAGTGAGAGTTTAGTCTCCCTACATCCCCAGTGAGCAGACAGGTCTGTTAATTTTGAAGCATGCTATTTCATTCTGTGCTTTCGGAAAAGAAAACACATGACCAGGAGAACGAGGGAATATAAAAATCATGCCTGATTGAGGTCATCTGGAAGGCCAGCATCTTCACCTCTGGAAGAGTGAGACTGTGAAAGGGGAATTCTTTTGGTGTCCTCCTTGCATGTGAATTGCACCAAAGCTCTGGGCAGTGAGTGTCTCTTGGGAAGAGGGAGTTCTCATCCCAGAGCTAGGAAGCCTCAAAGGCTTTTTTGGGGGTGGATTTTAAGGGAGCCTCTGCAAGGCTTTGTGTATTTCTCCCCAGTGGGAGAAGGTTCAAAGCTTTCATCTGTTTCAAAAGGTGTCCTCAGCGCTGTCCCTGGGAGCCACTGTTGTGGGTTCCTCTGAAACTGAGCTTGCTTGCTTGCTCACTGTCCATCTGCAAGTCTGTCTTTCTTATTATGTGTACAGAATTAAAATCCTGTTTTTCTTTCTTTTGTACTTACAGACAATAGACTAATGAGACACTCAGTAACAGTCTCTCAGCTGTAATTATGTGACTCCTCTTGCACAAAGAGGAGAATTTAAAAGCTGGTATAACTGAGCAGCAGTGGGGTTCCATCCCACAGACTTCACATATTTGGGGTTCAGGGAGTAACCTCACAGGTATTGCTTCTGCCTTCAGGTCTTACCCATGCAAAAACCGCTTCTTCTTCTTCTTCTTCTTCTTCTTCTTCTTCTTCTTCTTCTTCTTCTTCTTCTTCTTCTTCTTCTTCTTCTTCTTCTTCTTCTTCTTCTT
>NC_034596.1:69545342-69547379 GCF_900095145.1 Mus pahari
CTCCTCCTCCTCCTCCTCCTCCTTCTTCTTCTTCTTCTTCTTCTTCTTCTTCTTCTTCTTCTTCTTCTTCTTCTTCTTCGTTTTCTGAGACAGTGTTTCTCTGTGTAGCCTTGGCTCTCCCGGAACTCACTTTGTAGACCGGACTGGCCTCGAACTCAGAAATCTGCCTGCCTCTGCCTCCCAAGTGGTGGGATTAAAGGCGTGTGCCACCACGCCAGGGTCTAGATATTTTCTTCATTTACATTTCAAATGCTATCCTGAAAGTCCCCCCCCACCCCCCAGCCCTGTTCCCCTACCCACTCACTCCCATTTCTTGGCCCTGGCGTTCCCTTATATGGGGCATATAAAGTTTGCAAGACCAAGGGGCCTCTCTTCCCAATGATGGCCGACTGGGGCATCTTCTGCTATATGTGCAGCTAGAAACACAAGCTCAGGGGGTACTGATTAGTTCATAATGTTCCACCTATAGGGTTGCAGACCCCTTCTGCTCCTTGGGTAATTTCTCTAGCTTCTCCATTGGGGGCCCTGTGTTCTATTCTATAGATGACTGTGGGCATCCACTTCTATATTTGCCAGGCACTGGCATAGCCTCACAAGAGACAGCTATCTATCAGGGTCCTTTCAGCAAAATCTTGCTGGCATATGCAATAGTGTCTGCATTTAAAATCAGTGCTTCTTATTTCCTGTGATCCCCTTGATTTTAAATTCCAGTTGTCATGACTTGGCCTCTGCCCGGAGCTCTGTGGAGCTATCCAGGGAAGACCTGATTCGGCAGTCCTTCGGGAATCAGGAATTTCATCCCAGCTTGTGATGTCTTCAGGAGCCTAAGGCATTTCGTCTTCATCGGACTCCTTTCTGTCTTCTTGTTTTTGTGCTTCATGATAGGGGCTATAGGCTCAAAGAAGAGAAAGTCCTTCTGTGATTAATAAAATTATTTATGGTAGGAGTCTGAATTTAATCAGCACAGCAACTTATATTTGTTCCTCAAAGGGGGTACCACTTCCAGCTTGATAGATAAATGAATAATTTGTAGCAAAAATTTCAGGATGATATTTTTTCCCAGAAAGAAGGAATTAATAACACCACGGAGCAGGGGATTATAATGTAAAACAAACAACCAACCAAACAAAACGTATTAAATGATTAAGGCAGAAGGTTCTAAGCGCAGTGGTGGTGAGTCAAGCCTGCTTTTCCTCCTCTTCAGCAAACATTGCTTGGGTGAGTTTCATACTTGGGTGAGCCGCCAGCTTTCCTTGCTCCTTGCCAGGTGAGAGCTGTAGCTATATGCAGCTGGAGAACATAGTGTTAACTCCGAAGAGGGTCACCAAGCATTACTACATAGAGGTAGTGCATGCCAGAGGAATCCATGCTTTGAAGGGGCAGGGGTGGGGGGGTGAATATGGGGTTTCCTTTTCAGGAAATAGTGGGTAACCCTGAAGCCACTGTTGAGTCAGCCTTCAAGGAAATACTGTGTCTGACTCAAACTTGCTTTGCACTCGAGGAGGCTCCATAGAACCTGGTGAGTTGGACGTTCTGCTAGATGACTCTTGTGCTAACTTCAGAAGGTCTTTCTTTCTTTCTTTCTTTCTTTCTTTCTTTCTTTCTTTCTTTCTTTCTTTCTTTCTTTCTTTCTTTCTCTCTCTCTCTCTTTCTCTCCCTCCCTCCCTCCCTCCCTCCCTCCCTTCTTTCTTTCTTTCTTTCTTTCTTTCTTTCTTTCTTTCTTTCTTTATTTCTTTCTTTCTTTCTTTCTTTCTTCCTGCTGGTAATGGTGTAAGAACTTTGATAGATATTAATTTGATATTTAGCCCAGCAGAACTTTGTTTTCTTTTGAGTTAGCATGTGGTTCTTACTGCTGGAAATTAAATGCTTTATGGATCTGTGTCATAGGAGGTTACCTGACTATTACAGGAAATGAACTAACCAGTACCCCCAGAGCTCGTGTCTCCGGTTGCATATGTAGCAGAAGATGGCCTATTCGGCCATCATTGGGAAGAGAGGCTCCTTGGTCTTGCAAACTATATATGCCCCAGTACAGGG
>NC_034596.1:69548051-69552444 GCF_900095145.1 Mus pahari
CTTTCTCTAGCTCCTCCATTGGGGACCCTGTGTTCCATCCAATAGCTGGCTGTGAGGAACAATTGTAGGAACTGAGGTTGTGACTCAAGTTTCCCTTTCCTGTGTCTGTATAAATTCGTGTACCAGCTATGACTTTGACACAGGTCTTCGAGGAGCCTATGTGTGGACTCCCACACGTCTAGGTACCTGGTCAGGAGACAGTGGACAGGAGTATTAGCGATGTACAGCCAGTGAGAAGCCATGGCAACAGGGCCTGGCTTTATGCACAGCTGATTCTTTTATGTCAAGGTGCAAAGCTCAGTCCTGGGGCTCAGCAGGACCTGGGGCTCAGCAGGACGGGAGCCACTGTTTCCTTTGGCTGGTATTTGCAAGGTCTTGGCTATTAGCTAGGCTCTTGGCTGTGGGCACCGGCTTCTCCTCTGTTCAGAGGCACATTAGAGGCGACTGGTTAGTTTTTTTTTTTTTTTTTTTTATAAATAATTTGGGTTAAAAGGGAAGGCCTGCTTCCTTCTGGGCTAGAGCACAGCATAGCAGCTCGTTGTTAGGATCATGTTAACGAGGTTAAGTACCTAAGTAGGGATAAAAGCACTTTGCAAAGCCCCATCTCTAGCAGGAAGAGAGGAGATTTAGTAGACAGGAGCCTGACACTTCCTGTATGCATAGTCATTAGTGACAACCTGTGAGCCCGGGGAAAACATGTTTTGTATTGTGGAACAGGAATATTGTTTAGGCTAAATGCCTACAAAAAAAATCCTCAAACTAAATATGTTTGATAGGGTCTTTTCTTCACCATTGGCTGCCTTCTGTTTTCTTTTTGTCTCTGTAATCCATTCTGCAACCCAATGGAAGAATAGTTCAGGGGCTGCAGGACCCCCTCTGGCTTTTATTCATGAAGTCAGTTATAGCTGCACCCTGTGTGTGTGTCTAACAACTCGGGGCAGGCTCTAGGAAGCTGGTCGGACGGACGAGCCCGTTCACTAGCCCTTCAGGTGTGGTAGATAGAGAACGGATGATTGGAATTGCCTGAAGGTTGAGTCACAGTCTATGACATACACGTTCCTGGGGGCTAACCTGTCATACCGAGAGGTCGATGGAATCAGACGCAAGTGTTCATGGGGTACCACGTGAGGAGGGTGGTTCGGAATGGGTTGCGGGCGATGAAGTTAGAATCGGAGTTAGCCAGGGTGGGTCTGAGGGACCCATCAGGGAACTGATCCCTGGTCCGCCACCAATCCCCTCTTTCCCCGTCTTTCTGCTGAGTTCATCAGCTGAATGTACCGACCACCTCCATACTCCCTCTTAGACCAGTCCAGGGAGGATTAGGGCTGCAGTAGCTGCTGGCTAACAACTGATGGGTACGGCCGCTCATACTCTTGTCTTTGGCCTCAGTTTGCTGTGAGGGCCAGGTTGAAATATCTCACGGGTTGTTACTGCTGAATGTATATTATGAGAAGGTGGCTTTGTGTGACCAGGTAGGCTTTATTAATTTTCTCCACGTCTTGTTTCTAAGAGATAGTATCTTAGCAAGGTGATTCCAGAATTGGCTATGAGTGATTGGAAACTCGCGGTGGCTTAAATATGGTTTCCAAAGTTATACAACTTACATTTTTTTTTTTTAAATTGGAAAATTAGTTAAGACTGCTGCAAACACACTGTAGCCTCTGTATAACAGCATGGTTTACTAGGTTGATGTATACACAGGCTGATGTATACATAGGTCGTGGTTAACTTACACTTAGACTTGGAAAATTTACAGAAACATAAGGTACATTTCCCTAGAGATTTAATTGAGCAAAGAAGGCTGCTTGCTTAATCCACCTGGGTACTAACTCTTCCTTGTCCCATGTAATGTTCCCATGTTATCCCATGTTTCTAAACCCATGTAAAACTAATCATGTCCATTAAGACAGCTTTTTTCTCTTTCCATGTGACTCATAGTAGGGAGCACACACTTCTCTGTTGCTGGGCCTATGAGATTTCTGCTGCCATCTCTTGATTGTTTATCTCTAGTGCAAACCACACTCCCTATCACTTACTCACAAAGTCCAGTGCTACAGGTCACAGCTCCTCTGTAAGTGGTAGTAGCTGGTCCCTGACACTAGACTCAGATTCAGTGGCAAAGCTCTACAGTTTTCGAGGCTTTCAACCTTAGTCCCTGATGTAACTGCTTTCTCTACCCGTTGCTTGAATGTAATCCCGGCTCCTACCTCCAGGACTTGTGACTTGGTTATGTGGCAAAATAGCACATACAAATTGTGTGTGTGTATGTGTGTGTGGGGTGTGTAACTGAGATTGATAATGACTGGTCTTGAAATAAAAGAACATTCTGAACTATCCAGGTGAGATCAGCACACAAGAGTGTAACAGAAGGGGCGAGTAGACACAGATATCAGGGTGACACCATGCCAGATTGATTCTACCAATAGTACTTTGATGGCAGAGAAGAGGACCATGAATCAAGGAATTTGAGCCTCTTTTAGAGGCAGAAAAATGCAAACAAATTGATCTCATGTTTCTGGAAAGGAACACAGTGCTTCTGAGACCCTGATCTTAGCCTTAGTGAGAGACTTATTTTGGACTTGTGGTATTCTCAGCCACTACATTTGTGATCATTCACTCTGGCAGCAATAGAGAAAGAACATAGCCCCAATCTTGCGCAACCCAAGCTTCTGTGTGATTATGTCTACAAAGGCTTGTTATACCCTGAAGATAACCTTTCCTGTGTCTCTTTGGTCCTCTGGCCTTTACATTGTCTCTGAGCCTTAGTCGAAGTCTCTGTAACCATCGTGGTTTACTGAGAAGAGAATGCATCTCTGATGGAGTGTGAAGGTAGCATTTGTCTACAGTTATGAGCATAAATACTAGGCCTACAGTTTGATGTCATATCAACTTAGCTACATCACAGTATGGAGGTGCCCGTAGAGATACCACCACCTCAGGCACAGATTTTTGACAAGGCTTACAGTACCATACTTTAAATGTGTTATACTTTAAACAATTAGTAACAATATTTTATTATAGATAATTTTTAATAAGGGACCAATCCACTATAGAGCCATTCAGAAATCATTTTTCTTATTTTGAAGTTATTTTTCTAGTTCTTTACCTCTATCCCTATTTTAAGAAAAAATCTACACAGTGCCTTAAAACCCACTCTTCATTTTGTACGATGTAGACTTTTTTTTTTTTTTTAAAAAACATGGCTGCATGGTGTTTTGCATAGCTGTACTGAACTTTATTTAGCTTCGGTCTCCCATTATTGAACCCCTGGGCTGTTATAAACGTTCCTCTAGAGTGGCCAGCATTGACATGAGTGTCCTTGCAGTTTCTTTGTGTGTGTCTGTCATTAGCTCCTTAGAATGCCTTTTTGATGAACCATGGCTGGGCCAAGGACTCTGGAAGGCCTGTGGTAGTTGATAAATATTTCTAAACTGGAGAGGCGACAGGTGAATATGATCAAAATACATTGCATTAAATTCTCAAGTAACAAAAATATCGTTAAAAACTCACCTCCTTTATGAAGGTGATCTTGCTCTTGGCATGATTGTAATGAGAAAGCTAGAGAGCATAGCTTCAAAGGCAACCAGAAGCTACACTTATATTGGAAGCTAACACCACTTTAAGCAGCTAATCTCAGACTGGGCATTGTAGCCGGCCACCAGTCCACCCAATTTCTGTGTATATAAAGCATCCCCCTTCCAGCCATCCTGAAGACTGGGATCATTGCAAAACTCTGACAATTGACCTCCTGCTTCCTACTACAGCAAACACCCTCCAGTTTTTAATAGGCAGGAGTCTGTGTGTAAAGGCAATGTTGTGAGCTCACAAACACTCTCTGTCCCCTCTCCTGAACTGATGCCAGACCTGATCTGCTGAGGAGGTGTGGCTCCTCATGGTTGGTGAGGACACGGGTAGTGTATGGTACACAGTGATGTGTGAGCCCCCGGATGTCTGCTGAGTGGACAATCCTGACATTTTGTCTACTCAGTAGCAAGACAAAAAATTAACTGCCCAGACATCCAGGTCCTAGGGTGGCTGTCATTAGCCTTGACTGTGGCTCCTTTAGGTAACACTCATTAGTTATAAATAGGAGCATTAATAAGATGTCATATTTATTAGCTGAGGTGGACTGCTCTCGCCCCCTGTCCCCCTCCCCCCCAGGGCAATGTTTCTTTTATTCTGTGAGTTTAGAAAAGCTAGGCTAGTTGCCATAGCAACACAAGCTTTCAGGGACTTGTTTGTTTGTTGTATTCCTTTGTCATTTGGAGTGGTCTTTGGAGGCTCCTGAAAAAAATGTGCTGCTTCCAGTTTGACAGTTAAATCACCGGCTGCCTGCACCGGCTGCCTGTCAGAGAGGGGAGCTGGGAGGAGGAGGAGGAGGAGGAGGAGGAGG
>NC_034596.1:69552520-69570020 GCF_900095145.1 Mus pahari
CCCGGGCTTTCACAGAGACTGACATACAGAAGACAGAACCAGAATCTGCTGTCTTTTACTCAGTGTCTCTCAACTCAGAAAAGAAAACCAATAAAGGCTGGAACCATTAAAACAGACTTTTTAATCCTGTTTCCAACCTCTACTGTCTTCCTTCCCAGATAAATGGAAAAGTGCAGTTAAGTGGGCTTCTCTAGAAAGTTCGAGGTACGAGAGCTTGTTCATCAGCCCCTAAATCCTGAAACAGAAGTGGGGCTGGAGTAGCAACGCAAAGATGCTCTTTGGAAGAATTCTTATTGCTTTCTCCTGCCTTTAACTGTGGAGAGAACACGCACTGTGTGGTCCTTCTACACCTGAAGAAGCCAGCTGTGTTCCTCAGAGGTCTGGGCCTCATCATCTCTTTGGTGGGAAGTGAAATGGTGAGGGTCAGGTTGTCAGACACATTGGAGGGGAGTCCAAATAGGTAGATGTTGGAATAATTAAAAAAGAAACTTATTTAGGAAGAAAAAGCTCTATATAGCAAAAAGAAAAAAGAAAAAGAAAAAAATTAGAAAATTTAAAAGCCACCATCTTTTACTTCCCCAACCCCTAATTAACATTTTTTTGTATGAACTTTTTGTATGTGTGTGTATATATGTGTATGTGTTCTGGGTCTTTGTGTATGTATTCTAGGTCTTTGTGCTATTTGCTGTCTATTGCAAAAAGACACATCTTTGATGAGGGTTAAAAGATGCACTAGTCTGTGGGTCTAGAGTTAAGTCATTAGGAGTCAGTTTAATACTGTGTTTATTTAACAAAATAATGTAGTAGGTGCTTCCTTAGGGCTTGTGATATATACATATATATATACATATATATGTATATATATATTCAAAGTTATATATATATATATATATATATATATATATATATATATATATATAAACATACACATATGCTCACAGAAACATTTTATTCATCTAAGCAAGATACTTCAATGTCTGTAAATGTAATGATGGAAAGATTTATCCTATCTTTTTTTTGTTTTGTTTTGTTTTTTGAGACAGGGTTTCTCTGTGTAGCCCTGGCTGTCCTGAAACTCACTCTGTAGACCAGGCTGGTCTCGAACTCAGAAATCTGTCTGCCTCTGCCTCCCGAGTGCTGGGATTAAAGGCATGCACCACCACTGCCCAGCTTATCCTATCTTATAAAATACTTTCATTCTTTGAGAATTTAGTAAGATTTGTCTTGAACATATTCAACTACCTTTTAACTCCTCCCACATTCAGCCCCCATTTCCTATCCAACCTGGTGCCCTACCCCCTAGCCCCACCCCTGAGATAGGGTTTCTCTGTATAGCTTTGTCTGTCTGTCTTGGAACTAGCTTTATAGACAAAGCTACACTTTGCACTCACAGAGCTCCACCTGCCTCTGTCTCATGAGTGCTGGGATTAAAGGTGTGTGCCACCACCACGCAGTCGTCATCTTTCAATTTTAAACCCATTGAGTCCAGTTTTTGTTGCCCATATACCTGTGAGTGTGTGGCTATTCACTGGGGTTTGGTCAACGTATTAGGGACCACATTCTTGACGAAGGCTAACTCTCTTTCTCTCATCAGCTAAGGTGGTACTTCATGCCGTCATCTACACCGGGATTTTGTTGGGCTGCAGCCTGTGCAGGTCTTATGCATGCTATCACAATCACTAGGAGTTCATGTGTGTATCTGCTCTGTTGTGTCTGGAAAACTCTGTTTCATTTCAGTCATCCATAGTCTCTAGCTCTTATACTATTTCTGTCCCCTCCTCTCCAGTAATCTCTGAGCCTAGGGGGGAGGGGCTGTCTTTTATTCCCTGTTGACCAGTTTTGGGTCTTTGTGTTATTTGCTGTCTACTGCAAAAAGACATGCCTTTGATGAGGGTTAAAAGATGCACTTGTCTGTGGGTCTAGAGATAAGTCATTAGGAGCCAGTTTAATATCGTGTTTTCTTCTCTGATAGTATTCATAGCTCCTTCCATGGAGGAAGCCGCTAGGTCAGTACCAGCCGTATTTCCCTGTATTCTATGACTCAAGGATGGGCTATCTTCACACATTCCGGAGAGCGGCCAAGAGCAGTGGCAAGAGCTTATATATTTGGGAGTTTCTGGCCAACAACTCTCAAAGAGGTAACTCATCCCTGACTCTGGAACTTTTCTTTGTTAATCTGTAGACGCTCTTATCTCCTGTGATTAGGGTTCTGCCCATTAATAGGGTAACTGCATTTAAACTCCTTTTTACATATGCATACATGTACATTTTAAAAAGTTTCTTTTTCCAGAAGCACTTGAGTGTTAATTATTCTTCCCTGTACTGTCTCCTCTACCCCACCCTTCCCCCACCCCAGTTAACATTTTCTGTTTCATTATCGCCCCCCCCCCATCTATACCAACATGGTCTATTTCTCTTCTTTAAAAGCCACCCTCCATAGCTGCTTACTAGTTTCAGATCTCTTATGGTTATTCCAAAGGAAACACATATATCTAAAGATACAAAGCTAGCATCTTCAAATGAGAGGATCACCTCGCTCAGAGTAATTGTAGCTTTTTGCCTTTACCTGAGAATTTCATAATTTGCATGCCCCCTCTTTTCTTTTGTGAAAAGAGCATCAGTGGTCATGGATGAGTGGGTGTGTCTATAATAGGATAAAAGATCACTTGGGTGTATGCTTGAGAGTGGAATAGCCAGATCATCAGGTAGATCTGTCTCCAACTTTTAGAGGGACTTTCACGCCAGTTTCCGTATGATTGCACCAGCCTGCATTCCCACCAGCTGTGACAAGTGTCCCTTTTTCCCCCATAACCCTTGTCAACCCGAGCTTGGCCTCTCTGACTGGAGTAAGATGTAATCTCAAAGTAGTTTTAATTTTCATTATCCTACCTTCCATACAGATTGAAATACTATAATTTAACTCAACTCTCCCTCACATTAACATTTAGATTACTCCTAGTTTCTGTTCTTCAAGGGGTTCTACACTCACGTGAAGTACTCAGCAAATCAACCAGCACCCATTTCAACATCAGTCACTTGCATTCCCCATGTTTCTTTTAAGTCAGTGCATAAGCCTGAGAAAAGACTATATAAGAACAAGTGTGGAATGTTTTATGTGTGTGTACCTCCTAATGTGGGCTCCTACATTGAGACATTAGGTCTGTGACAGGGCCAGTTCCCTTCTCCTGGTCCTGCCCTCAACTGGCTTGTGGGACTAGGTTAAACCCTTAGTTTTATTATCTGGAAATTGGTAAGATGATGATGATGATGATGATGATGATGATGATGATGATGATGATGATGATGATTTTTACCTCTGGGGTGCTCAGATTTAAATTTTAATTATTTTAAGCTCATGATATATGTTGATCAAATTTGTAGTAACTTGTGATGAAAGAATGGATTTTTAAAAATTTCCTCAGAGTTTTAAGCATTGTGGTCTGGTAACCTACTATATCTTACTGTGGTGAATTTAGTGCTGTTTACTGAAAGATGTGTGTATGTGTGTGTGTGTGTATGTGTATGTGAGCATGTGTGTGTGTGTGTGTGTG
Source organism: Mus pahari (assembly GCF_900095145.1). NCBI lineage: Eukaryota > Metazoa > Chordata > Mammalia > Rodentia > Muridae > Mus > Mus pahari. Next base: position 69,556,072 of record NC_034596.1, read on the forward strand.
TGTGTGTATGTATATAATCACCTGTGCACAGTTGGGTACAAATATGTATGTCCATGTGCTGTGGCCAAAGGAGGGCATATATTGAATATCACTGTCACCTCTGCCTTGCTCTCTTGAGACAGTGTCTTTCACTTAACCTGGAGCCAGGACAGCAGCCAGCAAGCCCCAGCCACCCTTCTGTGCCCCCTGTTTCCTCAGCACTGGGGTTACAGGGATACGTATGCCCATGCTCAGCTTTTAGATGGGTTCTGGGCCCTGCTCAGGAACTCATGCAGCCTGTAAAGCAAGTGCCCTAATTCATCATCTCCATCATCTCCTCAGCCCCTTGCCAGAGTAGTTTTCTCTGCTCATTACTCATTTTCTATTTAAATTTATTCTTATTACCCACCTGAAAAATATACAGTATGACATTTTGATACCCACAGACACAGCAATGTTACCCAAGGTGTGCAATTAAACATATTCTTCACCTTCCATAGTACCTCTTTGCCCATACGTTTTTTTCCATCTTGATTTTACTTGGCATAAGAAGCCACTCCTCTTTGCATAAAGTCAGTTTTGAGGGTTGGTCTCAACAACCCTGTTGGCAGACCTGGGACTCTTGGGATACCAACATCTTCGTCCTTCCAGGCTCTTACCAGCGACACCCCCAGCCTCTTTCAGCTTTCCACTTCTCCAGCCCTCCAGGATTCCCCCCAGAACACATGCTTGCTCCAGAGCCCTGGATCCCCTTGCCAATCATGTGACCCTGCCCCTCCAGCCCAGAGGTCAGTATGCTCCTTTAGACCCTTCAGTAAAAGGACACAAGGCCCAGAGAATCACAGCTTCCACCAGCTCCTCCCACTTCCACCAGATGCCCAAACAACCTGGAATCTGCCCTCGCTTTGATTCTTAGTTACCTTTCTTTTACTCTTTAGAGTTTACATTTCAAAAATCAAATTATGGTTTCCATTTTTAAAATTCTCCTATTATCACCTGTTCTTTCTTCTTCAGTCGTATGTCATTTGTAATTTGAACATAGATTTATTTCATACACTATATTCTGATTACAACTTTCCCCTCCCAGACCCTTCACACCTCCCACCCATCCAAACCCTCTCTTTCTCTCTTGCTCTCTCTCATTAGAAAACACATAGATGCCTAAAAAAATTAAAAGAATAAAATAAGATAAAATAAAAACAAATTTTTGTCATGAACAGTACAAAATAAACAAATAAACAGAAGAGAACCAAAGAAAAAGCACAAGAAACACATATAGATACACACACACACACACACACACACACACACACATATACACATTTGTATACATAGAAATCATATAATGAAACAAAACATGGGGCCTGCCCTGGAGTGTGGTTTACTGGTTTCACTCTTTTTTTTTTTTTTTTAAGATTTATTTATTTATTATACATAAGTACACTGTAGCTGTCTTCAGACACTCCAGAAGAGGGCATCAGATCTTGTTACAGATGGTTGTGAGCCATCATGTGGTTGCTGGGATTTGAACTCTGGACCTTCAGAAGAGCAGTCAGGTGCTCTTACCCACTGAGCCATCTCACCAGCCTGCTGGTTTCACTCTTGAAAAGTCAAGCATCTGATTGATTTTGCTGCCTGCCGTACTTCCTTACTGGGACCAGCCTAGCCTTGGCTCTCTGGCTGGCCAAGCTTTTGTGCTCATGGCTGAGGATGCTCTACTTCTATGTCCAGACCTTTTACAGAGAGGGAGGTGGGCCTTGCCTAGAAGAGTTGCCAGGGATGGTGCTGAGCATGCACAGGGTTGGCACATATTTCTTTCCTACAACTCTGAGTTTCACTGGGATGGTGCTTGCCTGCAAACTTTGACCTTGATCTGGATGTGTCTCCTGCAGATTCTACTACATCAATAGACTTAGAAAGACGTTTCTTATAATCGTTGTAGTTAGTGTCTTTTTTTTCTCTGTCTTGCTTTGTACTGTGGTAAGCATATAGCAGATGCTTCTTCAGTTTTGTTTTTTTATTTATTTTTAGCTTTTGGAGACAGAATCTTATGTGGCTCAGGCTGGCCTTGAACTTACTTTGTAGCCAAGGATGACCATGAACTCCAGATCTTCTTGGACTTTAATAGCTGCTTCTTCTCAGGTTTAAGTTCTTTAGAATGACTTCTAAAGCCATTAAAAAAGAACAGAGCATAGATTCAGTGATACAGGGGTTTTTCGAAGTACCTTTTAATTTATCACTCATGGTTTAGGATATTGAGCAAAAGGGCTCACATAGGTCTTTTGGACAGACATTGCAAACCAGAGAGAACTCTTTTATCTAACCTTTTTGCTCTATAGAAATTTAAGCTGTACAGGAATACTTTAATTATCAGAATCTTTAGAAAAAGCCTCTGAGATTTGTGAGAAGTTTACATATTATTATACAAAGCACAATTTTCTTTAAGAGTGTATCTAAATCCCATCTGTTTGATTGGAAAGAGGAACTCGGAATGAATCCATCTAATTTTCAGTTTTCTTCCTTGGAGAGGATTGTGATTGAAAGTCGGGGACCGGCTATATGCTCCCCCCAACCCCCGTGATTTCTAGAGGCAGTTTTAAGGTTTCCATAGCAATGCACAAGGAGTCATCATTTTCTTCTATGATTTCCTAGCAAAGAAAAGCGTATTGGTAACCATGGTTTAGTAGGAATGAAAAGGGTGGCTCTAGGATCAGTCTCAATTGGTCTGACTGACAGCTGAATGCAGCAGACTGAATTTATGAACCACTCTCAGGTGATGGTAGGGGAATTGCCCCCTTGTTTTAGGGTCTTGCTTAGCCAGTCTTGGGGTTGGCTACTGACTTCCCATTTTGGAAGCCAGGAGTGTAGCTGCCACACCCTGTTCACTTTCCTCTTTTTCTTCCACACCTGCTGGCCGGAGGCCTTCCTCTTTGCTTTCCGCCCTATTTGCCTCTTCCTTTGATCCTTATCTGTTCCCAGCTCTACCTTAGAAAGCTGCTCTCAGTTGCCCGAGCTCCAGGGTGAGTAGGTCACAGGTCCCACATCCGGCATCCTGGCTTATTTTCTTATTGCCCTCAGGTGCTGGGCCTGCTGTGTTCCCTTCCTTGAAACAGTTCAGTCTGTTTTCTTGGTTTCTAAAAGGCTGCATCTGCAGCTCAGGTCACTAGGTCCGGTCTACCATCTTTGTTTGGTTAAACCTAAACAAGTTCTTCTCTTTGGTAAATTTAGAAAACATACCATATCCACTGTCCAACACACACGGGCTGTCTTACACACAACAAAAAGACCTGTGAGAGAATGTCTGTCACTCCATAGATGCTGTCTGTGGCTTGATCAAGGACTTCCCACTGGGGAGGGCAATCTCTGTGACTTCATTTGCAAGAGCCTAAGTATTTACATTTTCCTTAAAGTGTTTTTTTTTTTTTTTTTTTTTTTTGAGCTAGTATTTCATCATAGCTTCAAAAAGCAGTCACTGCTCATAATTGCTAGAATAATCCTAATGTTGATGACAGTCATGATTGGCAGTTACTTAGCTGTGAGTGAGTTTTAGAAAAGCCAAGACGATCCTTCGCCTTAGGAGAAGACTCACTTCCTTCCCTTGCCAGTTACGAGGGAAAGACCCTCAACAGTAAGGGACTGGCCTAGTCTTGAGATCCTGTTCATCAACTGTCAACTTAGACCTAGGCCAAGCCTCTGTTCTTCTTAGTTAAGATCACTACAGACAGACTCTGCTGACATAGTCTCCAATGAGTAATTGTCATAAATGCTTTCGTTGGACAGGACAACCCTTTCGCCTTTCGTAGGAAGAACGAGTGGTTGTTGCTTAAAGAGCAGACATCCACAAAATGCCTTCAGATTGATTTTTTTTTTTTGGTACCTGATTTCCCTTGTACAATGTAGCTTTTGGGTCTCTTAAGTTCCAACTGGAAAAGAGAAGAATAGATCCTTCCTCCGGGGAAACATCAGAGAGCTATGTGTTCACGGTCAGGCATAGAATAAGTCCTTTGTCTCCATCTAACACATGCTGGGGGAATATTCACAGAGATAGCAGGGCATCAGCATGACACACAAACACCCTCCAAGGAATGTCCCTTTTCAGTGAAGAAGGCCTGTTTTAGTTTTCAACTTTTGCCTCTTCGGTTACCCCATACCCAATCCAACCTAAGAAAGGAAGGGTGGAATGAAGAGACAGCACCCAACTGAGCTGACTCTTAAGTTTAGTGTTTGTTCCGCTGCTGAGCAAAGGAAAACAATGGAGTAAGACAATGCTCCAACAGAGTAAGGGTTGTAGCTTCTCTTTTCATGCTCTTTGACTCTTAGGTCATACGCTGCTACTGTTTTCTGAATGGTATGCTCTCCAGACTCTGTGATAGACACTATAGATGGTGGGAGGGAAGCAGGGTGTGACGACTATGGAAGGTGTTCTCAGAGCAACAGGCCTTTAACAATTATACGCCTGCCCAGATTGCCAGGTTTAAAAGCTTAAACCATGGTTGCTTGGAAGGGCTGGATACTGCCCTTTTAGAGCTGAATGGGAAGCAATCACATTAAGAGAGGAGTTGGGAGTAGCATTTGACTAACAGCACATTCCTGGGGAGGGGCTAGATTAGAGGCCCCTGGGCTGAGACATGGATATGTGATTCCTCTGTTCAGGGACTGTGAGTTGAGCACACTGACTTTATTAAACTAGCAGATTCCCATAGGAGCAGAATGAGTTGGGGGCTGCTTTCGGTTAAAATCAGGCTCCATATATAGACACTTAATGGGTTTTTATCTTGAAAAGTTAGCTCGAGTTGAGGAGTGACAGTAAAAGCCACACTTGGCAGGGGACGGATTTTGCGTAGCATTCAGAAGGATGAACATATGGGACAGAGGGAGCAAGGGACAGAGAGAATCTAAAGGCAGTTTTGTGTTAACTCATAAGGAATAGAATAAGGTTTTGAACAGAGGTCTCAACGATGCTCAAAACTTTGTTGCAGAAACCTGAAAATGTTTTTGCATCATTTTCTCCTCTGAGCCCTGGGAGTTGCATGATCTCTTTCAAGCATCGCCTGCCAGTCTCTTTTAGGATCGGGAGACATACATATTTAGTCAACGAGACAGCAAGTACCTCTCTGATACACATCTGCAGTTCAAAGCATGCAGCTGCGTAGGTCGTCTAGGCTGATGTAACAAATACCATTGACTGGGAGGTTTAAACAGCAGCTGTTCTGCAGGGAGGAGTCTGAGATCAAGAGCTGCTCTCCTTCCTCCTTAGTGGCATAGGTGGTCCCCTGTCTTTGTCTTTACAGGGCCTCCTCTCTTCCCACCATGAGCATGCTTGTGGCTGGGTTTCTTGTTATAACGACAGCAGTCGTGTTGGATGTGGCTCCATTCTTAAGAACTCAGTTTATATTATATCTCAGCAGATGGTGTGTCTAAATACGGCTACGATCTGAAGTACTGGGGGTTAGGATTCCCACGTCTGAACTGGGGAGGGGGCAGGGCAGAGCCTGGGTGGTAACATCCTCAAAGGGGACAAAGGTGAAGAGAGGACTAGAAGCCAGATCCTCCTTCAGCCCTCCTGCCAGACCCCTGCATGTCCTAGCTCATTCCTGTCCCCAGCCACGAAATGAGTCACCTCCGAAGAGAAAGTTCCAGGAGCCAGCTTCCTGTCATTTCTTTTCTAGGAGAATTTGGGCTGATGTCATCTGGGGGCTTTTCAGCTCCCAATCTTAGAATTAGCAGCCTTTCTCTCTTTCTTAAAAAAAAAAAAAAAAAAAAAAAACCTTTCTGGCAATGCTAGTTCCTTACCATATTTATTGCAGTCATCTGCTTATGCGCAATGGCAATTTTTATCTCGATGGGAGGAAATCTCAGGCTGAAAGCATACATAATAAACAGATGCATCGAATCACAGCCATGTAGTTTTTGTGGTTGTCGTCAGGGTCAGCAAATATTTTTTAAGTTAACTTTGACCTTTGAGGAGTTGTCCCTTTTATTTCTATGTCTTTTTTCCCCCTTCCTCTATTTCCATGTGTTGGCTCAAATTGGTGTCCACGGTCCTCAATGTCATTCAATATTCTTGTTTTCCTCCTCAGACTTCAGATCAAAATGGTTGTACTTGTGGTTGCTAAATCTATTACATCCTCTCCTCAGGGGGGAAAAAAAAATTCCATGACGAGTGGCCGGCTAGCGGAGTGATTAAATGGGGGGGGGGGGGCTCAAGCTAGACCACTGGGGCCAAACCCTGCCTCTGACACAGACTGACTACCTTGTAACTGGGAGTGTCTCCATCATTTTCCAGAGCTCAGTTTTGTCTCATCTGTTAAGTGATGATAATAATAATTTCAATTTCACGGGACCATTGTTAGACTTAAATGAGCGTAAAGGACCTGGCACATAGCAAGTGCCAAGTAAGTGCAAAATATAATAATTATGACTCTGCCTGCCTTTGTTCTGCCGAGCTTCCCTGGAAACTCTGTTCCTGCTTGGCTCATTCTCCGTTTCTCCCCTACTGGGTTTTCCGTTCGGAACCCATGCAGGGATAGGCAGTCTTCCCTGGGATCCTCATTAGAGCAGCTGTCCTCAGATCAGACTGAGAACCAGAAGGGTTGACAAGGTTTATAAGTTTTATTTGACGTCGGGTGGGGCGACACATCAGCCTCCACACAGACAGGCTTCTCCTTCCTGGTTACTGGATTGACCATATACTGACCCATTCTCATGCCGTTGACTGTCATTTTGGAGGCAGGAAGTATAATTCTCAGGAAGCTAGCTGGGTTTGAGTTGCATATTTCCACATCATCTTAGGAATGGGAGGGTGTCTGTCATTCTGACATTATTGAACAGGTTCCTGATCATAGTTACATTGTGCAAATATAAATAGCTTTCCTTGTACCTGTGACCTGCCTTGGACTAGCGCCTGATAAAGAACTCCCCAGTCTTAGTGACTCATAGTGAGAGACCATCATCACAAGACCCCCCTCCCCAGGGCTTTGAGAGTCATAGTTCTATGGAGGCACCCTCTCTTATGGAGATCAGTAGTAATTTAGACTTCCACCTTGGCCCTCAGTTTTAAGACTCGTCTTTGCCTTGAAGAATGGTACCAATTGTTTCTGTCATCTTCATTTGCAATTCTCCCATTCTTCCTTATAATCTGGGGCTCCCATAAGTCAAAGTTGCTTTGTGGGAAGATCTCAGTTCACAGGTTTAGTACCTCTCACTAGGCTCTCTGTTGCCCAAGGCTGCGACTTCTAAGGCCATTTCCTGGTCAGTACCAAACAGAATCTCTCTTCTTTTTACTCTTGTGGCTCCTTTACTACTTCCTTCTGCCCCGTCTCTTACCCCATGTGTAAACTCCCTCATAATTTCCCAAGTACACATTTGCTCCTTCTACGCATCAAGTTCCCATATCTCTACTTCAGTGAAATAAGGGGTAACCTGAACTTCAAGTTTGTGGATAATTGGAATTATTTAAGCTAAAAATGATATTTTAGAACACATCAACAAGCAATTTGGAAAATATCTGGAGCCAGCTGAAGTTTATCCAAAGACATATTTTTTTTGGGTTAGGCTTCGTTGGCCATATATAAAAATATTTCTCATTAATTAAAATAGCTTATTTATCAATATTACTGATGATTAGAATTGGCAGAATGTACCTCCTTTTTCTTTTTTTTTTGGTCTAATTGCAAGAAGGCAATATACCCCGCCAATTTCTTTGGCATCTTTAATATTCATGTTTCAGATATTGGTCTTATTTTTATTGCCGAACTAACAAAACAATGCTTACAGCTGTAGATAATGGAATATTTTAACAGTAAATTCTGGAGTGATTCCTGCTAAGTCACATAGCATGAATTCCTTTGCCAGGCTTATTGAATGTGGAATAAACTTGGTGTGAATGGAGTCTTCTGTGACAATCTTTATTACAGCTCTTGAAGTTAGGCATCAAGTCCCAGCCATGACTGGATGCCCAATAAATGGTTGAATTATTGAAGAAGTCATCTCAGTTTGGTTCTTTATGTTCAAGAACAGCTGTCTTCAATCGCTACCCTCTTCCATGGAAATAGCAGCAGCTTTATCAAAATGGGGCGCCATTAGATTTAAATAAAGAAAGCATAGCTGGAGAGATAGATGTATGAAAGCTGAGGAATACATTTCTTGTTTCATTTCTTTCCTCACAGTGGGATTCTGACACAGAAGCTCAGCAGGACTCTACACAGTTGCAATCCCATGGAAGCCATGAACTGAATATTTTTGGTTTTGAAATGATGCTTTTTACTGGGTGTGTCCCTAGATTAGCTGTGGTAGTGGAAAGGGAAAAACAGGGAAGTGTTTTGAAGTCTTTTCATCCATCCTGGAAAGGTTAGTTCTGACTTGCTTGTGTTACAGATGCTGTGCCTCTCTGCTTCCCAGAGGCTCTGGCAACAGCCTGTTTGGATGCTCGCAGTTCCCTTTGTCTCTACCAAACAGAAATTAGTTTGAAAGCAGAATGCTCTCAGGGAATGTCTTCTGCTGCTGTGTTCTGCATCCTCTGTTCAGACATCCTACAGAGCTGATGGCTGTGGGAATTTGCAGTGAGGATTCAGAGAAACAGGCAGGGGGTGGGGATGGAGCCTGGAGATGGAGCTCAGTAGTAGAGAGCTTGCCTCATCTATGCGGTTCCAATAACACCACAAACAAACAAATAGATAAGAAGCTACAAAGTCCATTCTTCCAAAGTCTCCACTCTTCTTTCTTTTCAAGCCCCAAAGCTGTTAAGGACAAGGTCCTATTCTATAAGGGAAAAGGAGGGAAACTAGAAAACAACCCTTATTTTGGTTAGAAAAATAAATCTGGGAAGGATAGAGCTGCCTTTAAATATTCACAGGGCTGATGTTGGCTTTCTGTGTGTAAGGAAGAATGGCTGATGAGAAGACATGGACAAAGAAAAAAGGGCTGACTTGGCAGAGCAGTGACCTCAGCTAGCATTAGAATAGATGTTGCCAGCTGTCAATCACCAGGGCAGTTTGGCTTCTTCATTTGGTGAGGGGTTGGAGCATTTGGGGAGGAGGAGGTTATTCGTTCGAGGATTCTGCAATGCTGTAGATTTTAGGGAGTTAACAGTGGAGTGTGGGGTCAAACCAACTCCATCAGAATGTACGGGGAAGCTGGGTTGCAGCCTCAGCCCGGCTACCACCATGTTGCTAGGCATGCTGCCCCTGCTTTTAAAAGTAATAGTTTTCTTAGCCTGTGCATTTGGTAGTTGGCTGTGGGCCTGGAACCATTGATGAACCTAAAACCACAGGGCAAGAGCAACAGAGTGATTAACTGGTGGAGCCAACAAGAATAAGAGGTCCTCTTTCTAAAGAGCCTTCAGAGGCTTATCTTCTTCAGTGAACGTCAAAGGATAGGGAGACTACATATCAATTAATTTAAAACAAAGAGAAAATTTATGGGTTGTACTTCTCACTCACGTAAACAAATATAGATTTCAGCTCTTTAAACAAAGCATCAAGAATGTGGTAAGGAGAGCGTGGCCGCCCTCTGAAAGACGCACACACAGTTGAAAGAGTCAGAGGCAGATATTGGCACCCAACCAATGGACAGAAACAGCCAACCCCTGTTGTTGAATTAGGGAAGGCTGAAAGAAGCTGAGAAGGGTGACCCTGTAGGAGGACCAGCAGTCTCAATTAAGTTGGACCCCCGAGATCTCTCAAACACTGGACCACCAAACAGGCAGCATACACCAGCTGATATGAGGCCCCCAACACACATACAGTAGAAGACTGCCAGGTCTGTGTTCATTCAGAGATGATGAACCTAACCCTCAAGAGACTGGAGGCCCCAGGGAGTTTAGCGGTCAGGTGGGGTGGGGGGTGGGGAGGAGATATGGAATATGAAATAGTTGGAGGGTGGATGGGGCGGGGGGGGATAAAATATGGAGTATAAAATTAATTAATTATTAATTAAAAACAATGTGATAAGGAATAAAGAGGGTGCCACCTGTGGCTTGAGTGTAGTCATCTCATGGGCTTACAGATGGGTTAAATTAACAATGAGGAAACATACCAATCTTAGTGCGAAAGATATGCCCCATGCAAAGGACAGTGTCACTAAATTTGCCAGTGGAGAGTGGAGTGATGGGGACGTGAGAGGTATCAAAGGACTTCTGAAAAAAGAGGATGAATTAATTGAACCCTAAGGTTGATAAGACTGCATTGGTTTAATTGGAGTGAGCCAATTCACAAATTGAGCACTTCTGTGGGAATTTTAAATATCCCCATCTTCAACTGCAAAACCCTGAAATGGAATCAGGCTGTGGTGGTTCCCACAGATGTTGCTTGAAGCTGTCCTTCAGCTGCCACATTTTACAGTATTAGAAGGAACAGATCTTGGTTAACCCCTAAAAGAAAGGCATGATTTCTGGTACAAGTGATCAGCACCTAGTGTGCTATAAACCAGAGCTTTGCTTTATGTGATGAAGTTTATTCATGTACATGTCTGCAAAGTACATGAATAAACACACTACTTTCTGCATTGTGACAGAGCCTTTGACAGCTCCCCTGTGATCCTACCTGTGTAGTTTTGCATGTTGTTGGTCTAATGGTGTTTTGTTTTGAACTTTTGAATTCATAAAGACAAATATAATTAATCACCAAGATACAACTGGGATCCATTGGGGATCATTCTAGATGAGTATATTTACACAATTTCTGCCTCACCTTTCCCCACCTTTTAACTCTTCCAGTGTCTCCCCACTCCCTCTGAAATTCATCACCTCTTCTTTAAAAATTATATATGCACATACCTCTATGTATGTATGAATACAGCCTGCTGAGTCCATTTGGCACTGCTCATCTGTATATGTGTTTAGGGGTGGCCACTTGGGATTGGAGATCATCCCTGGAGAAGACTAGTGTCTCTCTCTTACTGCAGCCATTAATTGTTTATAGCTCCTTATTAAGAGCAGAGTCTTGTGAGATTTCCCCCATCCACAATGCCATGTGAATGTGTACTAAGATTGGGCAGGCAGGACTTGTATAGGTAAATGTGTTTTTGAGACTTCTTGGGTACAGCTTCCCAGCCACATGTAGTGGACATTATCTCACAGAAGATGTCCCCTTTCTCTGGCTTCTATAGTCTTTCCCTACTTCAATGATATTACATAGTGTTAGGAGTTTGGGATTATGTTGTATGTGGGCTTATATTTTGATTGGAGTTGGGTACCCCATGATAAGTTGTTCTCGGAAGTTTGAACAATTATGGATTTCTGCAATGGTCCTTGTCTGCCACAAAAAAAAAAAAAAGAGAAGCTTCTTTGATGAGAGGTGAGAGGCACTATAATGAGACTTTTGGTTTCTTTAAAAACCCAGTTATGTTATGTGAATATGTTTTTATTTTAATCCCAGCTATGGGATAAGTGGGTGCTTCACAGCAGGTGATCATTATTTGTCTCCTGCTCTAGCAGGGGCATGAGTTTTGCCAGCTGCAGATAGTTTAATTCTGGGGACTCTGAAGAGGGTATACATGGGAGAGCCCCAAGGGAGCCTGTGGGTGGCTGCTTCTGTCCCTGCTGCTGTCCGTGCTGCTGCTGGTGCCTGTTGTTGCAGTTTGTCAAGTGGTCACGAGCAAAGAGACAAGAAGAAGCTGGAGATATTCTGACAATGATGACTGGACTTGCCCCAGGGGACTCAATGCCTCTGACTAGCAGGAAGTCGTCTAAAGAGATCTAGCACCTTTCCCCTCTAACCTTCTTTGTCTCCTACCTAGTGTTATAGGGTTGGAAGGAATTAAGGTGGGATAAAGGTTGGAAGGGTGCTAGATATAAGAACCTAATAAAATAACTAAACAAATATGATGACAAGGTACACATACCTGTGGATATCAGTGTAGGTATTTAGAACACAGTTGGGAATTATACTGATTCAGGAAAGTGGCAGTGGTAGTTTCTCCTCTAGGGTCAGTGACCTTCATCCATTGATAATTGACTAAGGTTTATACTAACAGGCATAATTCCTTCCTGTCAAGTGGGCTTTAAGTCTAGTGAGATGTCTGTTGGTTGCCCCCAAGTATAAATGCCACTATTGTACCCTTGGGGATATCTTGCCATGCTGGTCATCGTGATTCATAGATTTTACAGGTGGGTATAACTGTTGAATCCTTTCCCACAAAGATAGTATAACAGCTAGTCTTCAGGCAGAAGGCTCCCAGATCAGTTTTAGTTTGATTCCTCCAATGCTTCGTTTGTTTGTTTTTGTTTTTTTTGAGATAGGGTTTCACTATGTAGCCCTGGCTATCCTGGAACTCACTCTGTAGACCAGGCTGGCCTTGAAATCACAGAGATCTGCCTGGCTCTGCCTTCCAAGTGCTGAGATTCAAGCTGTGCTTCAGCACAACCTTGTGATTCCTCCAATTCTTGTGTCTGAAGCATGTGGTGGTATCTTAGGGTTCTTCCTACCTCTAAGTTCTGGGAGGCAACCAAGGCAATGACAATTGTCTATATTGTTTTAGGAGACTCTTGAATTCCACAACGAACAAGGGGAGTTATTTCACTGGGAATAACTTTAAGAATCACGGCATGCCAAAATATATTTTAAAATCACCAACCTGTTTAACATCTCAAGAACTGGGGTTAGCTCTCTAAATTGCCCTTTGATCTGACAATGTAACTGGGGGGCAATTCGAAGGTATCCTTTGGCTGAATGGGGTGCTTGTGTTCACGGTTCGGAATCAAGGAACCTCTTAAACGGATCTGTCATAGCTGTGTTTGAAGATCAGCACTTAGGCATGCCAAGCAGAGCCAGACCTCCTGCTTCACAGCTGCACCCGCCAGACCCAAGGTATAATCTTCCCTTGCTGCTCCATGATAATCACCAAGTGGGAAGCCTGGTGCAGATGGCCTTCCATGCCTCAGTGCATGGCCCCTCTGGGCCTGGATCATGTGCAGCCGAGCAATGTGGGCATGTAAGTGGGTGGAAATTTTCTAATGTGTCATAATAATAACAATGCCGAATCCTAGTGCTGCTCAGCTTCCTCTAGAACTTCAGCCCACGCAGCAGCCTACTTGGGTCACAGTCCTATGTGAACGCTAGACAATTAGCAACAGATAATGAAAAATGCCATGGGAACCAGCAGGAAAATAATAGCTTACTCCAAGGATATAATGAAATGAAATTAGCACAGACAGTAAAACAGACAATTTATGGTGTCTTTTTTTTCTTTTTGTAATTAAAAAGAACCAGTAAATACTTAGAGTAGAGAAATCAAAGGATTGATTAGGCTCCCCCATCTGCTTTGGAGGAGGCTTCCCCCGCCCCAAACAGAAATTTGTCTAGGGAGCTTCCCTTTTGCTCCCCTTCCCATTTTGTACTTCTGCTAAGGTATGGTGGTTTGAAAAGTGCTCATTTTACTTAAAAACCATTACAATCTTGTTTCCATTGTTACCTACGTGGTCGTCGTATGGTCTAGGCCTCAGGAAGGGATGCAAACACTGGATTCTTGATTTTGATGTTAGGGCTGGAGAGTTTTGCTCTTGGCTGAAGGATCAGTGAATTTTGATGTTCTCAAGTATCTCAAATTCTTGGCAGCAAGGTGAATTTGCTTCTGTGCCCAGGTAACTTTCTGGAATACAGGAAAATGTGTTGTACATGAGATTAGAAGTTGAAAGGCTTTTAAATCTTCTATGCATGGCTGTCTCATTCTTCGCTATGCAATGTCCTTGAATATTAATCTTGTATATTATTTTTTGTGGGTAGATGAAATTTTAAAAATGAAACATTTCAGAATAATCATTAAAGTATTTAATTGCTCTAGGATGCAAGATTTTTTTTTTTTCCAAAAAGGGCTTGGATTAGTGACAAGCAATTCTGTTAAATTTCTGCCTCTCTGTGTGGGTAGTCTTCTGTGAGTCGAAAAATAAAGAAGTCATAAACAAATCAAAATTATATTCACTCCAAATGTTCTCCAAATGCATTTGTTTTCAAGTGTTGAAGAAAGTTGGATAT
>NC_034596.1:69571863-69620025 GCF_900095145.1 Mus pahari
ACATCTCACCAGCCCAACTCTTGACTTCTAGAAGTGTGTGTATGTGCGCGCGTGTGTGTGTGTGTGTGTGTGTGTGTGTGTGTGTGTGTGTGTGTAGAAGCTAAGTAGATCAGATAAGCTAGGCTACTTAATTTTCAGAAGAAGATGGACACATTTCAACACATACATTACTATATTAAAGATAGCACTCCATGCACCCCCAAATGTATTCTTGAGTGTTTTGAGAGATGATTGGTTGCTAGTGACTCCATATGTTGCTATGGTTTATTTTGGAACATGTTAAAATCTCACTTAGGTTTCATTAAGCCATTCCTTCTCCCCGATTTTTTGGAAAGGTCTATTTTTTACTTCCAAAGAATTTGTTTGAACACGTAGTTAACTTATCTTTGTTAACTACTACTGGGACGAAGGTTTAAGTGGAGCTGCGCATTTGCTCACAGTATGTGGATATGAGTGTGCATACACACACACATACATACATACATACATATATACAGACATGAAATATTTCACAGTTTTATACATTTTTGGGGGAAATTGTTATTTCATCTATGAGGGTTATTGACCATATGTTATTTAATTAACTCCCAAATTTTAAAACCACAACACAATATCCTTTCAAAAATCAAAGATACTGCTTATTTATTTAGTTTTAATTGTAGAAGTATTCTATAGCGAAAAGAGCAGGTATTACAGCTCTTATTTGATGCTTTTTATTCTCTCCAATGTTACATGCAGGACATAGTTTGCTCTCCCTCTCCTTCCAGCCTCCCCCACACCTCACCACCTCTTCTCTCCCCCAGATCCACTCTTTTTCCTTTCATTTCAGAAAAGGGATTTGGTAAACATTAACCTTGGGGATATTCATATTCATTCATTCTCTCTCTCTCTCTCTCTCTCTCTCTCTCTCTCTCTCTCTCTCTCTCTCTCTCTCCCTCCTTTCTTTTTTCCATCTGATTCTTCTGGCCACAGCAAGTGTCAGGTTGTGATGGGCAATGAGGGCCATGAAGAGCAAACAATGGGGAGTCTTAAATTCCTCACTGAAGTCCAATTTCAGAGGGAGTGGGGGTTATAAACTAAGCTTCTGCCAAGGGTGGGCGTGGCGGAGTGGGCACAGGATGGCTTAGAGAGTACCACACCTAAGACTTAAGAAAGCCGGCAGAGGTGCAGCCAAAGCGCCCCAAACCCAGCTGTAGTCCCAGGGGCTGCTACCTGAAGCCCCATACTCTAAGGGCTACCACGCGATGAGGCGACTGTGGCTGGAGAGCAGGGTGGAGTGAGCAGCAGGTGACTGGGAGATGTCTCTGGTGCCCATTTACAGTTGTGCTCGTTGTGCCCACTGCTCCTCATGGGCACCCCTTCTTGACTCATGTAGGTGGAATGTGGTTAGATCCATCAGGGAGATGCAACCCAGTGCAACCTGAGTGTTCTAAATGGACGAGAAATTAGCATTAACATAGTAACTCAGGATGAAGTCCCAGTGGAGTTTCCTCTTTAGTACTTTGAGGTCCAAAAGGTATATCTAGAAAAATGTGGATTGAATGGGGGGAGGGGAGGGGGAGCCTGGAGTCTTGGTGACTAATTGCTGTAACACTGCTTGTCCTTTGGGCAGCTGTGGCAGCTTCATGATTTTTTTTTTTTTTTCACCACACACCAGAGTCCCTGCAGGATGACTGGATGACTTGGATGCTATAAGAACTGTACCACATTGTCTGCGCTGCCGTGGCTCTTGGGCCCACCATTCCATTTGAACCGCACATGCCTCTCATGCTGACTTTTTCTTTTCTTTTTTTATTTCACAAATGTGACAGGGGAGGGGCTTCTGGGTATTTAGGCCCCATATTCTATTTTAAGGCTGTATGTACAGTTTTCGTAATGTGTTCTTGGAGACCCAAATATTATCCCTGTCTATCTTTTAAGTGTCATAACTTTACTGTCCTCTAGACCCCAGCTAATTGTGCCCTGGCCTACTCTTTGGTCATCTTTCAGCTCTCCCAACAATTGGGAATTTTGAAGGACGTTTATCCAGAGCCTGGGGTGGCCACCATCTTGCATGGCTGTGAGTCCTTTGTGGTGGCTGTTGTTTTTAGTGAGATTTCTCATGCTTCCCAGAGGAGTGCTGAGAGACTAGGACTCTGATCTTGTTTCTGTTGTCATTGCTCAATTACTTCTGCTTTCAACCTTACTTTCTTTATTATTGTTTCGCTTTTTTTTTCCCAGTTCTTGTGAGTCAGATGGCTTTAGTTTGACCATGGGAGGGAATGTACAAGCATTTATTCAATGACTATGACACAAGAGACTTCTCTCTATCACTCTATGCTCTATCTGCTCCTTGGGCTCTTGCTTAAAAACCAACAGATGGAGCCTTCCAGTGGCTTGCCAGAGATACAGTTAACTTTGAGGAAGTTTTCAACATGAACTATGTGACCGAACTTCCCAGCCATCTGATTTCCAATTTAGTAATTACTGGAATAATTAGATGAGTTACTCTGCAGATGGCACTGAAGTTTCGTGACATATGTATCCTTGTCATCTACAGCAGATGATACATAGAATATTTGTTCTTCACTATGATATGATATATATGGTACAGAATGCCTTTAAGGTTGGTTTTTCTTTTTAAGCTTCTAATTTTGTGTGGACCCAAATGAAACATCAAACCTGCTTTGGCTTGCACTGTCAGAACCCTTGGCTTGCTGTGTTCAATGGTGCATGTTAACTGTAACACTGTGCTGATGATAGTTCTTATGAATCTTATAGCATTTAAATGCACTTATAATTTTAAACATTGAATAATAAAATTAAAGAATGTTCAAACATGAGGATCATCACTTATAACAAATCTTAGAAAATTAGAATTATTTTCCTCCATGTATTTCCTTCCAGTCTTTCTAAAAATGACACTTTTTAAATTTAAAGCTTATTTTTAAATTAAAATTCATATACTATAAAATCTGTACTTAAAAAAAATTTAAATTAAATTTGAGAAGAATTCTCTACATGTGTACTGTACACACACACACACACACACACACACACAATTTATTTTATTATAAGCAAGTACACAATCATGGAGAATAATAGGCCTTACAGGTCAAACAGAATGGAAATGGTATCAAACTATAGCAGTCAAGAACTAAGTCCTTAAAAACGTTTTGGTTTTTTTTTTTTTTCCAAATATTGATTTAATTTTAAAAACAAATACAGCTTAGCAACTCATTCTTTCTCAACTAGACAGTTCATCTGTGGTAGAAACATACATCTTTCCAGTCCCTTTCAAATCCGTAACCTCTTCTTTAGTCATTATTGTTTTACACACACACACACACACACACACACACACACACACACGCATATGTATATATACTGCTGAGTTAGAATTTATTTGGTGCTTCTTATATGTATATGTGCTTAAGGCTCACCTGTTAGGATTAGATAATCTGTCCCTGATGAGGTTGATGCCCCCTCTTTTGGCATCTGGGATGCAGGTCAGCTTTGTCTACATAGCTATAGTGAATTCCAGGTTGGCAAGTGTGGTTGAGAGGGAATGGCCCCCATAGGTGCATACATTTTAATGTTCAGTCATCAGGGAGTGGCACTATTTGGAAAGAATTTGGAAGCATGGACTTGGAGTGTTTGGAGGTGGGGTTGAGGTTTCAAAAGTGAAAACAAGGCCCAGAGTCTCTCTGCCTATGGATTAGGATATAGCTCTCAGCTCCCCAACAAAATGATTTCTTTCATAAGAGTTGCCCTGGCTATGGCATTTCTTCACAGCTATAGAACAGTGACTGAGTCAGCAAGGGAGAAAATATGAATGGCCAGAAACCAGGACAGGATAGGGGAAGAATTGGGTATGTAAAGAGTATTCTCAAAATAGATTATTTCCTTGACATGAAATTATTCCTGAGAAATTCTTTACTGCATACAATGCAATACGAAGTACTGATGAAAGGATCCTTCCGGTCTCCATCTGTGCCCTAGAGTTAATCCTATGGCACAACTCTCTGTACCTAAACAGCCCCACAACCCCTAAAGAAATCAAAGCAGTCATTAAACTCTCCCAATCAAAAGAAGTCCAGGACCAAATGGGTTTATTGAAGAATTCTATCAGACCTTCAAAGAAGACCTAATACCAATACTCTTCAAATTATTTCATGAAACAGAAGGAACACCACCCAATTTGTTCTATGAAGCCAAAATTATGCTCATACCTAAGCCACACAAAGACCCAACAAAGAAAGAATTTCCCCTATGAATATTGATGCAGAAATACTCAATAAAATTCCTGCAAACCAAATCCAAGTACACATCAAAAGGATCATCCATCATGATCAAGTAGGCTTCACACCAGGTATGCAGGGATGGTTCAATATACCGAAATCCACCAACAAAATCCATTATATAAACAAACTCAAAGACAAAAACCACATGATCATCTCATTAGATTCTGAGAAAGCATTTGACAAAACTCAACACCCCTTCTTCATGATAAACGTCTTGGAAAGATCAGGAATTCAAGCCCATACTTAAATATAGTGAAAGCATTATACAGCAAACCAGCAGCCAACATCAAACTAAATGGAGAGAAACTTGAGGCAATCCCACTAAAATCAGGCATCCTTGTCTAGTCCCTATCTATTCAATATAGTACTCCAAGTCCTAGCCAGTGCAATTAGACAACAAAAGGAGGTCAAAGGATACAAATTGGAAAGAAATAAGTCAAAATATCACTATTTGCAGATGATATGATAGTATACTTAAGTGACACCAAAAATTCTACCACACCAGAGAACTCCTAAAGCTGATTAACAACTTCAGCAAAGTGGCTAGATATAAACTTAACTTAAACAAATCAGTAGCCTTCCTCTACTCTAAGGATAAACAGGCTGAGAAAGAATTTAGGGAAATGACACCCTTCACAATAGTCACAAATAATATAAAATACCATGGAGTGACTCTAACCAAACAACTGAAAGATCTGTATGTATGGCAAGAGCTTCAAGTCTCTGAAGAAAGAAATCAAAGAAGATCTCAGAAGATGGAATGTCTCCCATGCCAACAAGTACTTGCTGACAGGAGCCCGATTTAGCTGTCTCCTGAGAGGCTCGATGCCCCCTGAAGGGGAATGCCCGGGTGGGGAGGCGTGGAGTGAGTGGGTGGATAAGGAAGCATCCTCATAGAAGCTTGTGGAGGAAGGATGGGATAGGGAGTTTCTTGGGGGGGGGGAGCAGGAAAGAGGATAACATTTGAAATATAAGTAAATCAAATATCCAATAAAGAAGAATTTCTGATTACCAGTTTGGGGAAAATGCCTCTACCTACTAGATGACCCAGGTTTAATCTCCGGATGTGAGTGGCAGAAGGAGAGAAATGATTCGCACTTGTCTTTTGACCTTCACACTAGCCCCTCTGTCATCAAGTACACACCTGATTTCATGTCTATAGCAAAGTTGTTAATGAATATAAACTAAAAACAAAACCAAAAAAAGCCGGGCGTGGTGGCGCACACCTTTAATCCCAACACTGGGAGGCAGAGACAGGCGGATAACTGAGTTTGAGGCCAGCCTGGTCTATAGAGTGAGTTCCAGGATAGCCAGGGCTACACAGAGAAATCCTGTCTCAGAAAACCAAAACCAAACCAAACCAAACCAACCAACCAACCAACCAACCAAACAACAACAACAACAAAACCCTCCTTTCTTTCAAATGAAATGTGAAACTGACAACACAAAACAGCCTCAAATTTCCACAGGAAATATAAGTAGACTCTGGCTCGCACCTTCGCTGGAGGAATGTCAGTAGGAAAACCAGGACCCCAAAACGTGAGCTGGTGTCGCTGTGCAACACTAAAGGTTCTCAGGTGGCCAAGGTGCATCCTAGGTGGATAACTGGCAGGCTGTATTCTGTGACACAGGTGCGCCACCGCACGGAGAAACCTGAAGTGATCAGCCTGGAAGTCGCTGTGCGGCACAGCGCGGCTTGCGGCAGGGGTGGGGCTGAAAGAACCGACGTTCCTACGGACTATTGGTGCCTGCAGTAGTCCATGGTCACCTGTAGTCGGTAGTGTGGGGAATCTGAAACCCAGAACCTGGGCAGAGTGCTGCTCACTCAGGTATTTTTGGGTATTCACAGGGGATGGCGTGTCACAGCTGGCATTAGGCGTGGACCTTAGAGCCAGGGTCAGATCAGAGCTGGCTCGACCATTGATTGGAAAACACCGAGCGTTCTCTCACTCCAGCGAGACATTCTTTTTCCTTTTTTTTTAAAAATTAATCATTCCATTCGTTTACATCTCAGATGATATCCCACTTTCTAGTTACCCCTACACCAACCCTCCATCCCACATCTGCCCTCCCCCTTCCCCTTTGCTTGTATGAGGGTGCTCCCCCACCCACCTACCCTCTCCCACCCCATCGCTCCAGCATCCTTCCCACGCTGGGGGATGAAACCTCCCAGGGAACCAAGGGCCTTCCCTCCCTTGCTTTCAGACAAGGCCATCCTCTGCTACATATGTATCTGGAGTTTTGGATCCCTCCAGGTACACTCCTTCGTTGGTGTAGACTCTGGGAGCACTGTCAGGCCAGCCTGTGTTGTTCTTCCAGTGGGGTTGCCACCCCACTTTGCTCCTCCAGTCTTTTTGCCAGCTCCCCCTCCAGCCCTCCCAAAGAACAGCCACACCAGGTTCCTTAGGTGGCTAGGATCTTGTCCCAAACTCACCATATCTTTAGTCTGTTTATCTTCTTGAACAGTATTCAGCTCCATTTCAGTTTCTGGCGCCCCTTTATTACTTGAACCATGCATTTTGTATTTTTCCTTTCTAAGCTTGTTCTGCTTGATGTTAAGAGTGAACCCCAGAACAGAGTCTATGCTGGAATTTTTTTGAGACTTCTTTTGTCAATGCGATTAATTGAAATCTATTTACATTACCCTCAGAGATCACCAAAATATCATAATAATAGGCAACATACTAAAATTATTCTCCTCTGAAGTCTCTTGAGCCAAGTCCCCACACTTCAAATCACCCTCAGCACCACCATCTTCTATGCTTCTACTATTACAGCCTATTAAGTCCTACTTAAAGCCTTCCACTGCTTTCCAAAGTCCTCAAATCCACATTCCTCCAAACAAAAGCCGTGTCAGGCCTATCATCACAATACCCTAGTCCCTGGTACTAACTTCTGCCTTTGTTAGGGTTTTATTGGTATGAAGAGACACCATGACCAAGATAATTCTTTTTTTTTTTTTTTAAGATTGAACTGAAATTTATTCAGAAAGTAACAAAATAGATGCATTGTAAATCAAAACTGTAGGATGTGAATGAAAAGGAAGTTGTGGAGGTTGTTTTTTTTTTTGNTTTTTTTTTACTTATTATTTTATTTTATTAGATATTTTCTTTATTTACATTTCAAATGCTATCCTGAAAGTTCCCTATACCCTTCCCCTGCCCCTGCTCCCCTACCCACCCACTCCCACTTCTTGGCCCTGGCATTCCCTTGTGCTGGGTCATATAAAGTTTGCAAGACCAAGGGGCCTCTCTTCCCAATGATGGTCGACTAGGCCATCTTCTGCTATATATGCAGCTAGAGACACGAGCTCTGGGGGTACTGGTTAGTTCATACTGTTGTTGAAATTGTGGAGTTTTAAATGGATTTTCTAACGAACAAAGTTAAAAATAAAGAAATTAAATATACGACCAGGTCATTAGAAATAAAATTACAAAATTAGCCCAATCAAAGTCAAAAGAAGGACATCCAGACATAGTGGCGCATATCTGCAGCCCATCATGTTGAGAGAAGAGGCTGGAAGATAGTGAGTGACAGGCAGCCTGCTTGCCCCTCCCACCTCCCATGATCCCACCCCTGTGTGCCTGTGTGTGTATGTGTGTGTGTGTGTGTGTCTCAAACTAGTAAAGAAATTGGTAGTAAGGGGTAAATGAATGGTATATATATATATATATATATATATATATATATATGAACAATCTACCATAAGCCGATTCAATGTGAATCAGTTATATATGCCTTTTACAAATTTAATCACACTATTAAACAGAATTTAAAGAAAATACAAGCTAGAAAAGACAAAAAGAACAAAAATATATAAATTCATACAGATATGATGAAATGTTTGCAATTCCAAAGGAAAATAATATATATTATATATGGTATATATGGTATATATTATATATATACACACAGATATATATATATATATATATATATATATATATATATATATATATATAGTAGATAGAAGAGACCATCTTTAAAATAGAATAGAATGCTCGATAGCTTAACAAAGAAGAATTGTAAAAGGTTAAAGTGCATAATCCTGCCCAAGGCAATTCTTACAGAAGCAATTGTTTAATTGGGACTAGTTTACAATGTCAGAGGTTCAGTCCATTTTCATCATGGCAAAAATCATGGCAGCCTGCCGGCTGACATAGTGCTGGAGAAAGAGCTGAGAGGGCTGTGTCTTGTTCTGAAGGCAGCCAGAAGGTGACTGTCTTCTGCAGGGAGCCAGGAGGCAACTGTGATTCCATACTGGCTGGAGCTTAGGCATAGGAGATTTCAAAGCCTGCCCCACAGTGACAAACTTCCTCCAACAAGGCCACGCCTATTTGAACAGAGCCATACCTCCTAATAGAGTCATTCCCTGTGAGCCACACATTCAAACACGTGAGTCTAGGGGGAGCCAAACCTGTTCAAACCACCACATGATCCATTCAAGAAAATGCCTGTAGGCAGGCCCAGCTACTCAGGTTTTAGTTGATTCCAGATAAAGTAAGATTGAAGTGGATGCTCACAGTCAGCTATTGGATGGAGCACAGGGCCCCCAATGGAGGAGCTAGAGAAAGTACCCAAGGAGCTGAAGGGGGCTGNAACCCTNTAGGTGGAACAACAATNTGAACTAACCAGTACCCCCNGAGCTCGTGTCTCTAGCTGCATATGTAGCAGAAGATGGCCTATTCGGCCATCATTGGGAAGAGAGGCCCCTTGGTCTTGCAAACTTTATATGACCCAGCACAGGGGAAGGCCTGGGACAAGAAGTGGGAGTGGGTGGGTAGGGGAGCAGGGGCTGGGGGAGGGTATACGGAACTTTTGGGATAGCATTTGAAATGTAAATAAAGAAAATATCAAAAAAAAAAAAAAAGATTGACAACCATGATTGACCATTATAATTTCTCTAATTTCCTCAAGTTTCACATACACTTTTCTCTCATGATTCACTCTTATTATTTCTTATGTAATTGACTCCTTTGTATATTAATTTCTAGACTTCTTTACTGAATGTTTTCTTGGCTTAACTGTCACAGGACTCTTCCCTGAGCTGAATCTGGTGTTCCTGTTTTGAGTGCTCATATCAAAATTAAAGAACTAAGTATCAAGGACTCTTTAAAACATGTAGAGTGCTGTAACCATCCTCTTGCATATTTGGGCCTGTAAAAACATGCCCAGGAAATGACTTTTCTTTCATTTGCCAACATAGAGGGATAGATCCTGAAACATCTGTCCCAAGTTGCTTAACCTGCGTGCTCCAGGCAGTTGTGTTTTATAGCAGCATTGGTTTATAGGACTGGCCAATCGTTAGTATCTCAACCCTTTTGAAGAATGTATTTTTATGTTTGCGACAACAAATACCCGGATCACAATAGGAGCAAGAAGAGTTGTATGTCATGTAGAAGAAACCCCACATGTAAAACCACAGGGTCTGTTACGCTACTGCCTAGCGAGGTGAACCCCATCACAGCCCCTTCCTTTCCCCTTAGTACAGATTTGGGACATTACCAAGAATCAGGCAGCAGAGCGTTCATCATTCGAAGGAGTTTAAGTGCTGAATCTATGTAGTTGTGAGAACCAAAAGTTGGGTCCCTATAATAGTGGTGACTTGTTTTTTCCTCTTGTGTTTTCTTCCTAGTCACTCCCGAAGCCATTGGCTTCCTGTCTGCCATTGGGGTCTTTGTTGTCCTTCTGGCTGTCCTTGTCCTCTTCATCAACAAGAAGCTGTGCTCTGAAAACCTAAGAGGGCATCCACACCCGGAGCATCGAGGGAAGAGAAAGCACTCAAGAGATAAGACTGGGGGCCGCACGGGAGCGGGTAAGCACCATGCTTTATGTTTTTCCTGAGCCCCGCAACCTACTGCTATTTGAATGGGCTCCAAAGTGGCACTTTTCCCAAGGTGGCCCCATAAGAATTCACAGTTGAGCTGGCCAGCAAAAGCTATGGTAGACGAGGTAAATGGCATCACCAAAGGATACATTAGTGCTTCCTGTTGTCCTTAGACTTACCTCCACTCTCCATATTCTCTGCTCTTTAAATCCTCGGCTTGTCTCCTCTCTCCCCTCATTTAGTAATCCTGAAGGAGGAAAAAGTGTATGTTGATTGTCAAGAATCTGGAAGTGTTTCGCCTTCATGACATTGAAACAATACTGACTTGTTAATGGCTTAGATGTTTTTGAGGTGGTCAGTGTTCAAGGACCACTCCCACCCTGGAACACAGCACTCTCTTTTCCAGAAAGAAAATCTCAGTTTCTCTATCTAACTCTAGCTGATGAAGGGGAAGTCACATGAAGAAGTGACTCCTTGCTCTTGAAGGATATATATTTTTTCAGCTTTCTAAGTATAGAATTTAGTGATGAAGGACACTGTCACAGGTTGTCAACACAGGGTCCAGGTTGTCATCTAGGGAGGTTAGACAGGGAAGGGCAGTTCTCTTGTTCTTAGTAGCCAGATCTGAGAGTGCCCCTCAGGGTATGTGTTAAGGCACAGCTTTGTATGCTCTTTTGTTAGGTCCAAAGCTGTGAGAACACCTTTCAGTTCCAAGCAAGCCATGGACCAAACAGAACATTTGGTTCATTGATAGAGCAGCCTTTTTAACCACAGATAGTTCAGCTTTTTTGATGGTAGAGACATACTTTAGAAATTTAAGTGGGCCAGTTATCTATTGTTTCATGACTGATCACTCAAAACTTGATTGCATTTACATTTACCTCAAACT
This sequence comes from Mus pahari, assembly GCF_900095145.1. Classification (NCBI taxonomy): domain Eukaryota; kingdom Metazoa; phylum Chordata; class Mammalia; order Rodentia; family Muridae; genus Mus; species Mus pahari. The sequence goes on from NC_034596.1 coordinate 69,582,863, forward strand.
ATATATTTTTGTAGTTTGGAAACACAGAGTAGCCTGGTCAGGTGTTCTAGATCAGGGTCTCTTGGGAGGGTGCAGGTAAGTCAGTGGGCAATGATACTTCCAGAGTGGCCAGAGGCTCAGTTCTAGTCCTCCAGGGCTCCTTGATTTTTCAAGACAGAGCAACTGGTTTCTGAGCTCAAGACTCACTGAGAGACAATAGCAGCCACATTTCCCCCTTTACAACCTCATCTACGAAGTCATACATTGCCACTTCTGTCTGCTTCTGTTTTTCACTGATTCTAGTCTATGTCCAGAGGACTGGGAACTAGGCCTCACCTTTGGAGGGACAGAGTATTGAAGGGCACATAAGCATGTTTGAGTCACTGCAGAGTTAATCAAGGGGAAGGAAGCTGTAGTCGGCAGCTGACTGGCACTTCTGCAATTGTCTTGCTCTTTTGAACTCCACTCGAGGCACTCATCTTTAGAAAGTGGAACAGGATATTTAATGGAGCTTGTCATATAAAATCGAGGACTTGTGGTTCCTTTAGCCACTACTGTCCCAGCTGGGTCTAGGTTAAGGGAGAAGAGCTGATGTTGCTTGGTCATAGACTAGTAAGGAGGCAGGATTCAGAATGATCAGAATTGACTGTCACTCCAATATGACCTTGGTGAGTTAAGCGAATCATTCTGACCTTCAGTCTCTTTATCTGCATGTTGGGATTATTGGACGCTGGCAGAGTTGTCTTAGAATGCAAGATGTATTTTATAAAAGTGCTGGTGTGGCGTCTATGCTGATGGTCCTCATGGACTATGGCCATTGAGCAAAGAAGCAAGACTTCTGATAAGACGATATACGTCAACACATCCCATTCTTTACTTAAACTGGAAGACTGAAGTTGATGGGGCGTTTTCCTTTGCAAGTAATGAAGACTAGAACTCAGGCTGGAGCTGTTTAAAACACCCCCCCCCCTTTTTTTTTGGTCTCAGATCATGGGTTTGTTCATTGTTGTTGTTTTTGTTTTTTCGAGTGTTCCAGGGATGATTCTAAATTATACTTGCAGATAAGTTGAGGTTTTGAGATCATGAAACAAGAGAGCACAAAAGCATTGGAAAGCACTTGCCTCAGACGAGGGCGGGATCAGCAGGAGGGAGCTTTAAAAAGAGCCGATTCTTCAGATGACAACCCCGAAGAAGCAACCACCCTTTTTTGACATCTCTCCCCTGAAAGGTTCATTATCATGGATCAGAAGCCATTGGAAAACATGCCTCTATTCCACATTTTACCTAACCTTTGATATTTTCGCTAATTGTCATCCTCAGTGCACTGATTTCTCAGTGAAGCTGGGATGTTCCTAACATATTTTGACAAATGTTAAGGAAGGAAGGCAGCCTCATGTGGTGGAGGGAAGCATGGGGCAGACACTTGGAGCTTACTTTGCTGCTAATTGGCCACAGTATTTTGGGAAACCCACTTCACCTCTCTGGGTCTTAAGTCCTCATTTGCAAATTGATAAGTCTGGACTAGTTTCTCCCAGCTCTCATTCTGTGATCCTATTCGGCTCATAGGGTTACCATAGCAACTTCTGGAGCTCTGTGAATGGAAGAGACCTAATAAGAAAGATTAAACATCAACTAGGCCGTCCTGCTCTTACACTATGCTGTATGAAACCAAAAAGTTGAGGAATAAAAAGATGGCTTTAATATCCATGACTAAATAACTGTTCTAATCTAATGATATGAGGAAAGAGTTTAAAATAGGGAAGAAGTCTCTTAGCTCATCTGGTAATGTGAGAGATGAAAAAGCACTGATTTGTTTTCTGTATCTACTGTGCAAAATAATTTGCCTGGGAAATACCGTATGTCTTCTTTTAGGTTATGTATTTTTCCATAGCTAGAACATACCTATCACTGTATCTGGAATTAGAAAGGGGAAGACGAGGTGGATTGGTGTCTTCCTAGAAACGCAGGTAGCAGCAGTGATAGCTGGCAGCTGACATTTATTTAGCACTTGCTGCTATCATGGACCTCCTCAGTATTCCATGCATGCTATTTGCCGTCTTTATTTAAGGCGCTGTGTGGATCATTGGTAGTGATTTTTTTCTTTTTTCTTTTTTCTTTTTTCTTTTTTCTTTTTTCTTTTTTCTTTTTCTTTTATGGCAGGGGAGATATCACTTAGAGCAAAGAAGGTTTTCTTCAATTGTGAGTTAGAAAACTTATTGAAAATAACCCCCTTCCAAGTCTACATGTATGTCTTCATCCTTACCTGCATCTCTGAGGTCATTTCCTGGTCTAGCAGAGATCCACGACTTATCCCAGTAAGCCCTTCTACCTGGGCTATTATGGCTGCTACTCTTTTTCTTTTTAAAAATTGAATCTATACATTTGAGTTATAGTATGTTCAAATACATATTTCCTATGAAGTAGTTCAACGAGTAAGTCCTACTATCATCTATTTTATGGGTGAGGAAACTGTGGTTTACTAAAATGGATGTTTATTCTAAGCTATTGATCGGCAGAACTCAGACTTAAGCTTGCCTAACCGCAGAGGCAGGACTTTAATTTTCTGTTTTTCTACTCTCTTCACCTCCTCAATTCAACTCATCCCATCACATTTTTACAGTGAACACGGGTGCAGTAGAATTTGGGCAGGTGGGTTTGGGAGTGTATTTCTTTCATGCAGCTGCTATTGCAGATGGCTGTATACTTGTTGTCTTTGTGGAAATTCGCTCTGGTACAATTCCAGATCTGATCGTGTCTGGAAGTTAGGATGCTCACAGGGCCACTCACATTCTGGAGGCTCCAGGGAGGAGGCGGCTCCTTATTCCTCTTCTCGTCTGGTGGGTTGACCTTGGCATCCATTAGCTTGTGCTTGAATACTCTAGTCTCATCTCCCCTCTTCACACCACCTCTTCTTCTATAGTTCTGTCTTTAGTTTGTCACTTGTCATTGTATTTAGTCCTCGCTATGATAACCCAGGAAGCTTATCTCATCTCAAGTCATTAATGACATCAGCAGATCTGCCCCATATTTTTTTTTCAACTAAAGTAACATGCCCAGGTTCTAGGGATATGAATGTAGCATAATTTTTGGTGGTCCACCATTCAATTTACTGTAGGTTTTCAAACAGTGAAATTAAGAGAGTTGATTATGAATGGAACATATGACTTTCTTTTTACTATTCTCTAGTAATTGTTCCCCACACTACTCAGGCAGGGTTAGTAAGGTTTTACAATGAGATAGAACAATCGCGTATTAGATGGTTGTTATATAGACTATGGCTAGGCATCAGAGATTGCAGTTCAAGGTCAAACTGAGCTGTGCTGGATTCTAATCCTCAAAAGCTTTTTACAAAAGCTATTACCCAAAGTTCACTGCAAACTAGTTAAGAATAGGGAGTGGCAGCAGCAGGGGAAGGGATGTGTAGCTTTAAAGAATCCCAGATGTTTTAAAGATGTTGAGGTGAGGTGGGGTACCCTGATAAAGGATGGAAGATGAACATTCCCCACTGTGTGTGCTTCTGTCCACCAGTGCCTGTAGGGACCTTCAGCCATACTGCTTCTGTCTTGTCTTGGACAGTGAGAAAGGTATGTTCCTTACCTGCATGTAATACATAAAAAATGAGTTTATAAATTTAAGTAACGAGTATTTGTGAGAATTCAAGATTAGCATAATATAGTTGTCTTAGCATATTATTCTATTGCTGCAAAGAGACACCATGACCAAAGCAATTCTTATAAAGGAAGACATTTAATTGGGGTTGTCTTACAGTCCAGAGGTTTAGTCCATTATTGTCATGATGGGAAGCAGGCAGACATGGTGCTGGAGAAGGAGCTGAGAGTTCTACATCTAGATTGGCAGGAATCAGGAAGAGAATGCTACACTGTGCCTGGCTTGAGCATCAGAGACCTCAAAGCCTACCCCCCCCCCCAAACCCCCAATGACAGACTTCTTCTAACAGTGCCACACCTACTCCAATAAGGCTACATCTCTCAATAGTGCCAGTCCCTATTAGTCTATAGGACCATTTTCATTCTAACTACCACATTCTACCTCCTGACCACCATAGGGTTGTAGCTATATCATAGTGCAAAATGCATTTAGTACAACTTCAGAAGTCCTGGTTGGCCTATAATAGTCTCCACTATATAAAATAGTCGCAACTGTTTACAAGTACAAAGTTCAAAGGTTCTTCTGATACTCATGCAATCCCTTAACTATAATCCCCTGTAAAATCAAAATGAAAATAGCAGATCACATATTTCCAACATACAGTGACAGGATATGCAAGACCATTACAAAATGGAGCAAAGGGAGCATAGTGAGAAAATACTGTATCAAAGTAAGACTGAAAACTGGTTGGACAAGCCCCAAACTCTGGATCTCTGTGCCTGATGTCAAAGCTTTCTTCAGTTCTCCAACTCCTTTCAGCTTTGTCGACTGCAGCAGAGTTCTTTCTTTTGGACTGGTTCTACTCCTAGTTGGCAGTTTTCTCCACATAGTCCACAGCTCTGGCATCTCCAAAATTTTATGGTCTTCAAGCCAACTCAGGCTTCATCTTTACACAATGGCCTCTTTAGGCCTACATGAAGGCCACATTTCCCAATAGTTCGGTCCCTATGAGCTACTATGAGCTATGAGGCCATTTTCATTAAAACTACTATATATCTTCCTTATTTTGAGAATTAAAGTTTTCTGTGAACTTGTCTAAAAAAGAAGCATGTGGCTATCTCAGCTATGTATTTAACTAGAGTTATAATGATTATTCTAACAGCTACTGTTTTTCTTTTATGCCAAAATAAGAAAAGGCAATGAAAAAATTTGCAGATTTGAATCAAAATATGAGACATTCATGAGAATACAAATACATAGATACATTGCTGGGCGTAGTAGAGAACACCTGTAATTCTAGCACTTCTGAGGATGAGGCAGGAAGGTTGGGAGTTTGAGGCCAGCCTCGGATTCACTGCCAGATTCTATCTAAAAAAACTAAACAACAGAATAAGAAAGCAAAGCAGACAAGATGTAACTATATAGTGAAGTGACCAATATATATTCATGGCTTTCCTCTTTCAGCCCTTTGAGATGAAGAGGGACATGCAAGCATGTACCCATCTAACTAGCACTCACTCTTCACATTTCAGATTCTTAGTATGGTTGGTGAGTTAGATATAGTTGTGTGTGTGTGTATGATCTTTACAGGTAATGTAGGAGCAGAATGATTCGTAGTTATCTTGCTGGAGTGTTTTTTGTTTTTTTTTTTGTATTTTGAGTATCAGCATCTAAGTTTATAGGTTTCTTTTGGGATATCCTACTCAGGTGAATTTTAAATAAATCAAATATTTTATAACCCATAGAGGCCCAATATTCTTCCATTCTTCTTTTTCTAAGAAGATGATTAAAAGCTATGCATGCTAATGAGGTACATTTTGGTTTTTTTGGAGCCAGGGTTTCTCTGGAACTCACTCTGTAGACTAGGCTGGCCTTGAACACAGAGATCAAACTACCTTTGCCTCCTGAGGACTGGAATTAAAGGCATATGCCACCAATACCTAGGAGGTACATTTTTAATTTACAAATTTAGGATTACATATGATTTTTGAAAATGACGAATTGGATAATTGTTTGAAAGTTGAGATCTTCTACTTTTCTAAATCCTCACTTTTACTTCTTTGGAAGTATGAACTATTCCCTTCATCATTCTCGGGTCACCCTTCCCCACCAGACATATGCAAAATAAGGCCAGATATGTTAGCAAGCTAAGCTGCATGGTCTTCTCTCTTCTAATTTCGTTTCCTTGACTTGTAGAATCCGCATATCTGTCTATGAAATGCCTTTTCATTGGGCTGGAAGTTTCATATACTTCCACCAAATACGGGAGATGGAAATAGTTGAGACTTGTGAACCTGGAAGAAATACAGCAAAGCTTATATCTCATTGTAATGACTGCTGACTTTTTTGGGTGACTTTGAGACACTAATTATTGTGACTTGATTTTTGGTCTTGTACAACGGAAAATTATCTAAGCTTGTTAATAGCTCAGATGTGGCTGTCATAGTATGGCTAATCGAACTCTGTGTATTTGGTGGGTGAAAATTCCAAAGGAGTCAGTTGAGGGTTGCTGCTCGAGGATACTCATTGCATTCGTGTTTATTGGGACGCTGTGTCCAGCAACATCCTATACTATGTGCTGGACGTGAAGTGGCACAGAGGAGTCATTAATCTTTTGAAAATTATGTTTTTAGTGAAGACAGGTAAAACTAAAGAGGCAAATAATTGAAATAATTATAGGTTATTATAAATGGGATAAGCACATTAAATAAAGACTAATTGATGAGATGAAATTTCACATTAAATGGGATTATAAATATATTTTTTAATGCTGTATAGAATACCTAAAATGTCTAAGCAGGCCAGAGTTGAGTGGTGTGTGTGTGTGTGTGTGTGTGTGTGTGTTTAGGGAGGTGGAAGAGAGCGGCAGGAAGAAAGAGGAGTTTGCAAGTTCTACGTCTTCAGGGTATGCTGCTTGACTGGAAACCAAGGAAAGACTCAATGTTACAGTCTTGCCAGAAGGCTGTTGGCTGGCAGAGTTCTTTCTTCTCCAAGCCTTTGCTAAATTCAAGACTTGAAGTGTTCAGCTCTGGCTTACCCACAGCAGAAGACAATCTGCTTTACATCAAGTCCGTCACTTTGTATATCAGTCTCAGACAAAGAGTGCCCTTAAGAAACACCCGGAATGATCTGTGACCAGTATTTTAGCACAGTGGTCCAGTTAACTTGACACACACAATTAGCCTTCACAGGAATTTACCGTCTGTGGTTCTGTTCTTATTTCCTCCAGTGAATTTGTCAGAGAGGTTGTGAAAAGGTTGCCACTAAAAACCTTTATTAGAAAAATGTTCAGTCATATAAGAAAGTAGAGAGAGAATGATACACAGACCCATGTGCCTGTCACCCACTGCTCACGCTCAGTAAGAGTGATGATTCATTTCTGAATTATACTCTCTGTCTCAAGTTCTTTCTCTCACTTTTCCCAAGAGGTGATGTTCCCTTAAATTCCCCATTCCTTATATCTCCTTTCTTGCAACTTAGAAAGCAGGCTATACTCATCCAGGCCGTGAACTTGTTCTCCAGCCAGCTGAGTTTAGAGATGAAAGCATGAAATTGGAAAGTTGGGAGGAACCGTGACAGATCTGGGCACACTTACAGTTGAGCAGCCCTGCTTCTGAATTATTTACATAAGCTTACATGGTGAGTTACCTTAGAAACAGATTCTTCTTGTGGCATTTGTGCTTCCTCTGTGATGCCAGCTATTAATAAAAGCAAGCCTGAAGCTCTTTTTTAAGTATGGATTGCTGCTGGAAATGTTTAACAGCCATGTGTGAGAACTTCCTAAACACCACGGTCTCAAAAGCTGCAGATTTCCACCATGGTTTTCCATGTTACCAATAACTGTATAACATATGGGCTCATGTGTCTGATGTACAGAATTCCATCTTATTTTTAGCAGAAACCCTGGAGCCCTTTCTGTTTGAAAATGGATATAGCATGGAGTTTCACTATGGTGAGTTCTAGACAGCTCTATATAAGCTCTGATTATGCATATGGACTCACCCCATAATGTTTGTTGCTTGGCTGATGGTAGCAGCCCAGTCTTGCAGTAGACATCACAGGATGAATAGGAGGAGCCCTTTATTGCGCATGTTTTTGTGAGAGTTAGTGTTCACCTACTAGTTTTAATCAGAGGAGAGCCAGTTACAATAAATTAAAAGGTTTGATTGCCGACATTAAAGAGTAGTACAATTAGAACCATTGTTCTCTCTTTGACATTTCCAGAGAAATCTCACCAGGTTACAGACAGTCTAAAGGACACCATGAGGCTGCTTTAGTTACATTTGTCACAGGATTTTGGATTTCTGTGATTCTCTTGTCAGCCAGGCAGTAGTGCTCATATGTATTTGAAAAAGGCATATGCTTTAAATCTTTTAAAGGATCATTTATAGGTAGGCGTCAAGGAAAAGGAGTTATTGTTTGACTAGAATAGAGTTAGTAGAAAAGATCACTGCTCTAGCATAAAGGTGGGTGTCTGGGACTCCACACGCTTCACTGTGTGAGTAATTTGTTTTAAAGGGATTATTGAAGTAGCTGGTTTAAAACTCTTATGGCTTGCTTATCATGACAGATTAAAATAAATGAAAGGGTGTGTCTCTATAGTTACTCATTAAACTATTTACATTCTTCTAAGCCATGAATAAGGGTCAGAGCCCTTCTTCATAAAAGTTCTCCTTAGAATGGAAATCCTGTGATTGCAGGTTGGATGATTGACGTTTAATGACAAGATGACAGATGTTTGAAGTGTGTGCATTTAGAAACTCCAAAAGCATTTTCTTTTTTTTTATTATTATTATTTTCTTTATTTACATTTCAAATGCTATCCCGAAAGTTTCCCATACCCCTCCCCCCACCTCTGTTCCCCTACCCACCCACTCCCACTACTTGGCCCAGGCCTTGCCTTGTGCTAGGTCATATAGAGTCCAAAAGCATTTTCAATCTTTATTTTTTTTTATAGTTTTTCTACTCTGCATCCTCTAAACAGATCTTAAAACTTAAAAACAATTACTATAAGTGGCAAAGAGGATTCTTGTTTGCTTAAAACCTGCATGTACTAGGTTTTTTTTTTCCAGCAAAGTCTTGGTAGAACATTAATTTATAATTGTCAATCTGTAAAAGTGTAGGGCATTTGATAGGAGAATGGTAGGAGGAACCTCTGAGCACTTTGAATATTTAAAATTTGTTACTACGTTTATGTGTGTGTGTGTGCATGTGCGTGTGTGTGTGTGTGTGTGTGTGTATGTGTGTGTGTGGGCATGCACACATGCACATCTTCATGTATGTAGGCATGTGTGTGTTCATTTGCACCTATATTGTATAGGTAGTGCCTGTGTGTGCACATGTGTGTAGTTCAGAGGACAACCTAACTTTCGAAAGTCAATTCTCTCCTTCCTACATGTGGGTCCTAGGGTCTTCAGGTGCCTCTACCAGCTGAGCCCTCTTGCCTGTTCTTACCTTGACTCTTTTCTAGAAAGATCTTCATCTCCATTTGGGGTTTGTTGTTGTTGTTACTTAATTACGAATGTTAAAAAAAAAAATCCCTAAAGACGCACACAACTGTGACAAACATAGAAGACTATGATTAGTTAGCCAGATTTGAACCATTCGATATTTTTTTTCTCCAAATGAAAGTTAAAAAACTAGATAGCTGGGGGAACCAATTGCTTATGATGTGTATGCTCTTTGGAATGAATCTTTCCAGCAGGGAGTGCTTGTTTTAGGTTATATAAAGGCAAGGCCTGGGCCAAGTAGTGGGAGTGGTATAGGAAACTTCCCGGATAGCATTTGAAATGTAAATAAAGAAAATAATAATAATAATAATAATAATAATAATAAAGAAAGCCTTTGATCTTTCTCAGTCACTCTGTTACCCTCTGTTCCCTAGACAGTAACGCTCATGACAACTGGACTTCATGCCTCATTGTTCTAAGTCATAAACCTTCACAATGCTTGTAGATCTTATTTCTCCTATACTTCGCCCTTGTGGTTAAAGTCCTAACTCATATTAGTTCCATTTAGAATTTTCCCATGGAAGCTGAACCTCTGTGAGATTTTGTTCAGAGTGAGGGCTGACAGGAAATACCCTTTTCATGTGACACAGGGATTTCCGGTCATTACCTGCTCCTTTGCAGGACTCAGGGAATACTACACAGTTCTGTTTGGAATGAGAGGTTTATAGTTAGCTGGTAGGCTCTCCCTCCACCCAGGAAGTGGGCACAAGTCCTGATTGAGTGTGAGTCGGACCATATGAATCATAGAGCTATTTGATGCCCTCAGCAAGCCATAGTCTGTGACTTTTTTGTGAGAAACTGGAAGACTTGAAAGAGGAAGAGAGGGAAAAGGCAACTGGAAGGCATTGTGGGAATAAAATAGAACTATAGCTAGCATTTTATTTTAACTGAATAGATGCAATGATTGTCCATGTGTATGTGCATGCGTACATGTATGTATACTTGTTTTAACTGAATTGATGCAGTGTTTGTATGTGTCTATGTGTATGTATATGTGTATATGTGTATGATGTATATGTATAATGTAGTATATGTGTATATTGATATGAGGCCATATGTATATAGTTACTTAAGAGACATTTGGCTCTAGTATCATACTCAGAAAACAGTGCTTCACAGTTCTCCTGTGGAATCTCTGCCAGTTTCAAGGAGAATGTAAAAGCAGTGTCTTTAAATGTTCTTTGGGGCCACCTTGTCTGAGCAGACCCGAGAGACATTTTGTACCCCCTGCCTAGCCTACTTCTGTTTGTAACCACAAAGATCCCATTAAGGCTGCTGATTCTGATGGGATCTCAGGGGAATCTGATTATTAATGCTTGCCAGACGCAAAAGCATTGACATTGTCATGTTATTAGCATCACTATCCTAAGAGCCCAGGCATCAAGGACGCCAGAAAACCTAATCTTCACAACTGCTAATGAAGGAGATAAAATGTGTAGCAATAGTCATTTTAGTAATGACTGATTTTACTATCTGCTTGGGTTGAAAGCTTGCATAAACAACTGAGAGGAAACGATGGGAAAAACACCAAATAGTTGTTAGCATTGATTTAGTTTGAGAGTTTCAGTTGATACCCTCATTCAGAGACATGAGGGGATCCAGGATGAATGAGACTGTGGGACTGTGTCCTTTGACCTTGTAGAACATATAGTCAATGGGTTAGCAATTGTGATGGAATAGATTTCTGCTTATGCATGAAAATTTCATTAGATGAAAGATTCATGTTTCCCTCATTGCAAACCTAATGGAAGGAGGTTAAAACCTGTTGTATAATTGTTGGTCATAGAGTGTCTTTCAGATGCAGACCGACTTCAGCCATCTGTGTTGCTATATCAGTGACAATGGGAACAGGGGCTCACTGAGACTCTAGGTATGAACATCATCTTCAGGAAGCAGCTTGTTCAGCCAACAGTTTGAAAATAGTGTAAAATTAAAAGAAAACTTATTTGTAGTTCTAATAGTTTCTTGATTAAACAAATCTGACTCATGTAGGCCAATCTGAATACAGTTCATTTTGATTCAAAACTTACTTCTTGACTAGTTGCTATCATTTACTCTATTTGGCAAGTTCCAGAAATTTTAATAAGTTAGTTTATCTGTATCATAGATATATTTGACCCAAATGATGTGTTGGGTATCAACAGCAATAACAAACCCAAAGAATGGGGCGGCAGGAAGCGTCCCCAAACTCCGTTGGGATGCTATGTTCATGGACTGTCAGAGGTTGGCTGCTGTGCTTCTACTACTTTGGGGAAGAAACGAGAGCCTCCATACAAGTCATCACTGCTTATAGATCTAGGAATGGCACGTGCTACCTCATCTGTCTAGTGCTGCTTAACGTTGTTTCTTGTTTTTAAATTACTTAGTATGGTGCAGGCGGTAGAACCCAGCATGTACAGGGACACACTTTACCTGACACCTTGAGGAATATCCCCCATCCTTTCCTAAATATCTCATCAAAAAAAAAAAAAAAAAAAAAAAAAACCCAAAGCAAGCAAGCAAACAAACAAAAAACAAATCAAGAAAAGAACAAACTTGTTTTTATTTATTACTGTCATGTTTAGGCAGCACTAGTTTTCCACAGAAGTGACTGTGAGCATTATGATTCTGGGTAAGGAGGATGTATCACCTCTTTCGTTTTTTTAGACAATAGAGGAGTAAACCCAAGTCCTGAGAAACTCAGTGATGTGACAAGCATAGGATCCGAGTGTCTACTGTTCTTACTGTGATGGGGTAGTGACTCTCCACACTGTAATGACTGCACAGTCTGTAAGGTGAGGTGCTCTCACAAACTGGCTGTGAATCTGAGGAAGAGCTTTGAGGCTTTAGCTGAAAATGTTAGTTTTCAAAGTCTTAAATCCTTACAAGTGGAAAAATATAACAGGCTATAGAAACACAACAAAGTGCGAAGTGAATGAAGCACATGAAATACATTTTTGTGTTTCTATAGATGCCTTAGTTAGGGTTTTATTGCAGTGGTAAAACACTGTGACCATAAACTTTGGTGGGGGGAGTAAGTTTACTTATAATTTTCAGGTCACATGCCATTGATGAGAGAAGCTACGGCAGCAACTCAAATAGGGCAGGATCCTAGAGGCAGGAGCTGATGCAGATGCCACGGAGGGGTAGGGCTGACTCTTGTGTTCCCCATGGTTTTCCCAGGCTTCCCCATGACTGTTGATTTTTTAAAATATAAATTGAAAAACAATTTCGTAATTTTTGATATTTCCCCTCCCCAAATTCCTCCAAGAAAACCCCACCTACATACCTACTCAATTTTGTGTTCTACCTCTTACTCATTCTTTAAAAAAAAATAAACAAGACAAAACAAACAACAAGAAAGACACCCAAATCCACAAAAGCAGAAACCCAAACATATAAGCAAAAGACCAATAAAACAAAGAAAAAAATGTCCAAACAATACAAAATGAGACAAAACTCTACAAAAATACTACCGAGTTTGTTTTGGGTTGGCCAAATACTCCTGGGCATGAAGCCTACCCTGATGTGTGTTAATATACTCAGTGAGATTCCATTGGCGAAAACTAATTTTTCCTTTGCCAGCGGATATCCATTGTAGCTTCTTAGGTCTGGGTGGGATCTTATTATGTTCACTTCTCTCTCAGTACTGGGACCTCATTTAGCTTTAATCTCTGTGGGTGTCCTCTCTCATGTACACCAGGACTACCTGTCCAGGGGTGGCACCAGCCATGGTAGGCTATGTCCTCTTGTATAAATCATTAAGAAAATGCTCCACAGGCTGCCTACAGCCTACTCTTAAGGAGACATTTTCTCAATTAAGATTCCTCCTCTCCGAGGACTCTAGCTTGCATCAAGCTGACAAGAAGCTAGCCAGCACAATAGTGATATGTGTTCAATATTCAAAAATATTGATTGCCTGTCCTGTCACCATCAGGTACTCTGCTGCATGCTGATAGCACAACAAAGACAAATATCAACCAGCTACTGGACTTCATGGAAATCCTAATTTATTAAAGAAAACAAATGTGAAAAGAAATAAGTCACCAGCAAGTGACAATTATATATGATTAAACTATAATGTGTGCTATTAAGAATAAGAAGTACTAATCAATCCTTAAAAATGATCAGTGTTTTTAACCATTAGGGAAATGTAGGTTAAAACTGTGTTAGAGGCCATCTTACCCCCAGCAGAATAGCTATTATCAAGAAAATAAATGAAGAAGGCTAGTGAGAATGGGAAAAGAGGGACTCTTCCACACTGTTGGTGGGAAAGCGAACTGTGTCATCACTTGTCAAAATGGAGGTTCAAAAAAAAATACCTTAAGGTAGACCCAGCATATTAGTTAGACCACTCTTCAATATACACCCAAAGGACTCTAATGTCAACATACCTCAGAGACACTTGCATGTCCACATCTATTGCTGCATTATTGACAATAGCCAGGAAATGGAGTCAGTCTCTCAACAACCATCTACTGTTGTGGTTTCTGTCACCATAGGTCACTTTTCCAATGTAGATGCTCTTCAGCAGATATGAATGGATAAAGAAAATGTGGTACACACACACACACACACACACACACACACACACACACACACACAGAGGATGGAATTTATTCACCCATAAAGAAAAGCAAAATCTTGGTATTTGCATGAAAATAGATGGATCTGGAAATAAATCCACTTAAAGAAATAAGCCAACAGGTGGGGTAGGATGGTAGGATCAGGTATAGGAAGAGACGGGAGAGAAGTCCAGAAGGTTAAAACAATGAATAGAAATATGTGGCTGTGTGTGTGTGTGTGTGTGTGTGTGGTAGGTAATGGGGGGCACTAGAAAGTTCCAGATTTCAGGAAAATGAGAGGTTCCCAGGATCAGTGGGGATGACATTAGCCAAAATACCCAACAGAGGGGAGATAGAACCCACAGAGACCACCTCCTCTACTAGGCAGGCCCCCAGTTGAGGGATGGGGCTACCCACCCATCTCAAAAATTTTAACCTGGAATTGTTCCTGTCTAAAGGAAATGCAGGGACAGAAAAGGAGCAGAGACTGAAGGAAAGGCCATCTAAGACCATCCTACCTTGGGATCCATCCCATATACAGACATCAAACCCCAACTTTTGCTGATGCCAAGAAGGACCTGGTATAGCTATCCTATAAGAGACTCTGTGAGCACCTGACTAATATAGATGCAGATATTCACAGCCAATCATTAGACTGAGCCTGGGGACCCCAATGGAAGAGTTAGGGAAGGACTGAAGGAACTGGAGGGGATTGCAACCCCATAGGAAGAACAACAATATCAACTAACTGGATCCCCCAGAGCTCCCAGGGACTAGCCACCAACCAAAGAGTAAACATGGAGGGATTCATGGCTCCAGCTACATATGTAGCAGAGGATGGCCTTATCTGTCATCGATGGGAGGGAGGCCCTTGATCCTGTGGAGGCTTGAAGCCTCAGCGAAGGATGATGTTAGAGTGGTGAGGCAGGAAGGGAGGGTGGGTGGAGGAGCACCCTCATAGAGGCAAAGGGGAGGGGGAAGGGATGGGAGGGTTTTGGAGGGGGAGAACAGGAAGGGGGACAACATTTTAAATGTAAATAAAGTAACCAATTAAGAGAGAGAGAGAGAGAGAGAGAGAGAGAGAGAGAGAGAGAGAGAGAGAGAGAGAGAAAGAAGCAAGCCAGACTCCAAAAGGCATCTATGGAGTTATAGCTCAGTAGTGGGGCGCTGAACTATAGAAAAATAAATACCACGTTTCCTTCAATACATATATAGAACCTAGATTTAAAATTACATGTATGCGTGTATGTGTAAATGTGTAGGTCATGTAACTAGATCAAGAGAGAGGAGAATGAGATCTTAAGAGAGGTGGGAAATAGACTAAAGAAATACACATGATTTAAGAGAGCAGAAGGGGGCAACTGTGTAAGAGATGAAAGGGAACCAGATGGAGGGGAGAGGGGGCACGGGAAAGAGTAGTGGGAGGGGACAAAGTTTATTTTATAAAAGCGGTGCTTTGAGAGAGTATTCCAGGATGGCTTAATTTAGTTTGGGTTCAGGGGGAAGGAAAGGAATTCTGAAAAAGTGTAAACTAAGAACTATAAAGAGATTAGTGGGTGCTTTGTGGGTAGGAGTTGGGGAATCCTGGAGGCAAGAGAGCTTCAGGGAAAGAGCTGAAGGATTCCAGGAGGTGGTGCAGGTGTAGACAGCAAGTAGACAGGAAAGGGCTGGAGCAGACACACCTTTCAGAGTCCTCTGGAGTAGGACATGATGGTAAGAATGATGGATGTATTAGTCAGGGATCTCTAGAACAGAACAGATAAAATGAATAGACGCAGAAAGAGGATGTATTAGAATAGTTTACTAGTGCATTGGTGGCTGCATATCAACAGAAGGTCCAAGAATCCAGTGTCAGTCCACTGTATGTCTCAGGTGTATATCTGGATATCTCAGCTGGTCTTCAGTATACCCCAGAATCCTGAAGACGTAGGTTCTAATGCCAGAGGAAGAATGGACTTGCCAGCAAGTGTGAGAGCAGCAGCTTCCTTCCTCCATGCTCTTTCCATAGGCTGCCAGCGGGTGTGGTCCAGATTAAAGGTAGACCTTCCCACCTCAAAAATCTAGATTAAAACTGTATTTCCCCACCTCGAAAGCGCTGGATTAAAAATGGTCTTTCCCACTTCGAATGGTTTAATTAAGAAACAATCTCTCAGAGGTGTACTCAGCTGCTTGGGTTTTAATTAGTTCCAAGTTGACAACCAAGAATAGCCATCACTATGGGATATCAGTTTAAATGCTAAGCAGTCTCATCAGGCATGCATCTTGGAAAAGTATTAGTAGTCATTCAGAGGAAGGATGGTTAAGTGGATGCAGGGAGGGCCCTGAAGAGGCTGCTAAGTGGAATGGTTGGGAGTCAAGGTGACTTGATTTCAGCTGATACCTGTGTTGGGATAAAGAGCAATAAATTCAAGATGGAAGAATGAGTGAACCTTGGTGGCTAATCATAAATATGGCAGCAGTTGTTGAAGTCTCCTGTGTATTATGATAACAACCCTGTGAATTGCAAGGAAATACAATTTCATATTTCTTTTAGATAAAGTAATAAGCTGTATCAAGCAATGGGATTCTGAGTTGTCATCTCTGTCTCTAACCACTTTTTTTTTTTTTAAAGATTTATTTATTTATTATATGTAAGTATACTGTAGCTGTCTTCAAACACTCCAGAAGAGGGAGTCGATCTTGTTACAGATGGTTATGAGCCACCATGTGGTTGCTGGGATTTGAACTCTGGACCTTTGGAAGAGCAGTCAGGTGCTCTTACCCACTGAGTCATCTCACAAGCCCTCTAACCACATTTTTATAGAGATGGCTACTTCTACAGTTAACAAATATGAAACGCTGACATTCTGAGTTTTGCTTAGTCTGTCTCAAGAGGGTTGCAAGTACCATAGTTTCATTATTTTCTCCTTATTTTTGAGCCTAATGTATTTTCAAGTGCCACAAATGTTTTTTCTTCGGTCTTGGTATCTTTATCTGGGAGTTTCGCCTGTTAATTTTTTTCTTTTCCTAATCTTATCACATTAGTTCTCAATTGTATTGTACCTCACTATGGATACTATTTGAAATTCCTGACTCTTCTTCACTGGGTTCCTGTTGATGTATAAGCCAATGGTCTTGGGATGTAGGTGCCACGCCGATGGAGGAGAGGCCATGCTGATTACTTGAAATGGACTTTATCGTTTTAAATTTTATTTTAGACTTTTATGTATATGGATAATTTGTGTGTGTGTGTGTGTGTGTGTGTGTGTGTGTGCACACGTGCACGCGCGTGCACCACAAGTGTGTCTGGTGACAGCAGAGGTCAGAAGTCAGAAGAGTGTCAGAGTCCCTGGAACTGGAGTTACAGACGGTTGTGAGCCACCCTGTGGGTACCGGGAATCAGACCCAGGCCCTCAGGAAGAGCAGCCAGTGCTCTTAAAAAAACGAGTCATCTCTTTACCCCCAGGCTTTATTGTTAAAAGGTAAATATTCATTAAATCCATTAGCCAACCTTAAGATCTTATTATATGTGTTGGAAAATGGGTTTCTGCCCAAGAGCAGCAACAGGCTCTTTAGAAAATTGTTTCTGAGACTGAGTTCTATATTCCCCACAAACCCACTGAGGACCTTGCCGGTTTGTGTTACAGCCAGTGTGTATTCATGGAGCATATTTAAGTTTCTTTAGCTACCATAAGTACTCAAAACTACTCAATGGACTCATGAAGTCTGAGTCTGTAAGAAGTGCCGTCCCTACAATGGCATAAACCTTGAGCAGCTTCACAGTTTGGTTGAACTAAGTCTAATTTTTTTTACATTGTCCTGCTCAGGCACACACAAAGACTTATTTGTTCTGCCAAGGTTAGAAATGGATTTTAATGGGGAGTCTTATATGACTTAGAGAGCAATGGAAGATATTCTTACTTTATTACACTTACTTTGGAAAATTAGTCGCAACAGTTTTCATGTTTTAAATGATTTCCATTAGTGAAACAGGCTAAATAGGAATGGAACGAGCTCAGCCCTCCAGGTCAGGAGCTGGTGAGGGGGCTCAGCAGGTAAAGGGGCTTGCTGGCATTGATGTCCAGCAAGGTTTTCCTTTGCTACATATACAACTGGAGCCATGGGTCTCTCCATGCATATTCCTTGGTTGGTGGTTTAGTTCCTGGGAGCTNTTGGGGGGGGGGGCGCTGGTTGGTTGGTATGATTGTTCTTCCTATGGGGTTGAAAATTAGTCGCAACAGTTTTCATGTTTTAAATGATTTCCATTAGTGAAACAGGCTAAATAGGAATGGAACGAGCTCAGCCCTCCAGGTCAGGAGCTGGTGAGGGGGCTCAGCAGGTAAAGGGGCTTGCTGGCATTGATGTCCAGCAAGGTTTTCCTTTGATGTCCAGCAAGGTTTTCCTTTGCTACATATACAACTGGAGCCATGGGTCTCTCCATGCATATTCCTTGGTTGGTGGTTTAGTTCCTGGGAGCTCTTGGGGGGGGGCACTGGTTGGTTGGTATGATTGTTCTTCCTATGGGGTTGTAAACCCCTTCAGCTCCTTCAGTCCTTTCTTTAACTCCTCCACTGGGGATCCCATGCTCAGTTCAATGGTTGGCTGCAAGCATCTACCTCTGTATATGTCAGGCTCTGGCAGAGCCTCTCAGGAGACAGCTATATTAGGCTCCTGTCAGCATGCACTTCCCAGCATCCACAATAGTGTCTGGGTTTGGTGTCTGTATATGGGGTGGATCAATCCCCAGGCGGGGCAGTCTCTAGATGATCTTTCCTTCAGTCTCTACTCTGTACTTTGTCTCCATATTTGCTCCCATGAGTACTTTGTTCTTCTTTTTAAAAAGGACTGAAGCACCCATACTTTACTTCTTGAACTTCATGTGGTCTGTGAATTGTATCTTGGGTATTCTGAGCTTTTGTGCTAATATCCACTTATCAGTGAGTGCATACCATGTCTGCTCTTTTGTGATTGGATTACCTCACTCAGGATGATATTTTCTAGTTCCATCCATTTGCCTAATAATTTTATGAAGTCATTGTTTTTAATAGCAGAGTGATACTCCATTGTGTAAATGCACCACATTTTCTGTATCCATTCCTCTGTTGAAGGACGTCTGGGTTCTTTCCAGCTTCTGGCCATTAAAATAAGGCTGCTATGAACATAGTGGAGCATGTGTCCTCGTTATATGTTGGAGCATCTTTTGGGTATATGCCCAGGAGTGGTGTATCTGGGTCCTCAGGTAGTACTATGTCCAATTTTCTGAGGAACTGCCAGACTGATTTTCAGAGTGGTTGTACCAGCTTGTAATCCCACCAACAGTGGAAGAGAGTTCTTCTTTCTCTACTAGTCTTTTATGAAGGTTTGGAATAGTTTTCAATTCAACAGGAGAGAATTGGAATACCATTTCTGTTCTTTAATCCAGATAATTAAAGTCAGAGCAAGGCACAGACCCTTTCTGAGCCTCAACGTTTTCATCTGTAAAAGGGGAAAGTTGTTGTCTTTTATGTAAGTTTTTATTTATGTAAGTTTTCAAAGATACTGTAAATAACATGTTAGATAAGTACTCTTATCTGAGATATTAACATACCAGAAGGATTATAAGGGTTTAATACATTTTTACCATGTAAAACATCCCAAAATTTGCCTTAATGAATGCCTGATATTAAGTGCCTGTCACACATTGGATGCTTTCTATGTGCTTTAAAAACATTGCGTAATATAATTTACTGGATGAATTGTAATATAGGGAGTCATGATCTCTGATTTATGAATGAGAACATACTGATGCCCAGGTACTCGTTCATGATTTGCAATAACTGAGGGGTGGATCCAAGGCAACCTCGCTTTAAATGACTGTAAAAGTTTCTCTCTCTGTCTCTCTCTCTCTCTCTGTCTCTCTCTGTCTCTCTCTTTTTCTCTCTCTCTTTCTCTTTCTTCTTCCCTCCTTTTCTTTCCTTTCTTTCTGACTCACTTTTCTCATCATCGGCTGGTGAATATGATTTTTAATTATAGGGAAGTTCTCATTTTGATTTCTATCCACTGTTGTCCTTCCTTTCCCTGCTCCAAAGACAATAGTCAAGGCGGGTCCAAGGTCCTGCAGTGATGGTGTGGCTATGTTGTTTCCATATTACTGCATAAAGACTCCTTGATAGCCCTACTATTTGTGTGTGTGTACGTGTGTGTTTTGAATGAGTGTGTTTGTATGTGTGCACTTGCAAGTGTGGGTATACACATAACGCATCTTTGGGTAGAGGTCAACATTAAACGTTCTACCTCCATTGCTTTTTACCTTACCCTTGGCAACAGGGTCCCTCACCAAACTAGGATTCACTAGTTTGATTAGGCAGACCAGCAAATAAGTCCTTGGGATCTTCCTGTCTTTCTCTCCTCAGCTCTGGGATTACAAGTATGTGTTGCTATGCATGGCAATCTGGTGGGTACTGAACTCATCACCTCCTGCTTGAGCGGCAAGCTCTTTACTGACTAAGCCATGTCTTCTGCCCCAGTAGTCCATTTTTACATTTGTGAAGATGCCAACACACTTTGGACAAATGCTTCAGTAAGTATTTCATTTCAATGGCATGCATGCATTTCTACCCACATAACAAATTTGCCTTTAAAAGAAAACACCTGTGGATGCTTCCGAATCCTGTGAAAGATGGATGGCAGCCCATTTTGTAGTTCTTATTTTCATGTCATGCATTATTCATCTTCCAGACCTTCTTAGGCAATTCAAGATGACTTTCTTCATCAGCCTTGATAATGGTCGACTTAATTAGCTTCAAGGCCAGTGTGTCAATAATAAATAACTGACATTTTCTAGACAAGGGAAGTTTTCTGACAGCTGCCTGTGAAGAGACACTCAAATAAATCCAACATTCATGATTTTTCCTTAGATTATCCTATGAATCATGCCGAATAATGAGAAGAGGTTTTCCCAAGGTGATTTAGCTTTCAAACTGCAGAACATCCACGTGTGGTAGAAGGCAGATTTGTACACGATTTTAACTTAGGATTTGGTTTCCTATACTACTGGAAGCATTTTCTTGTCTTTTAGAATGTTGCTTATTACATCCTATTCTCTAGGTGCTCATAAACCTTTACACTGACACAGGCATGCACACTTTCTACTATATATTTTTATGGTTTTTCTACAAATGGGTGTTCCTCAGATTATAACTCTTCCTGCCCCCTGTAAGAAGCTATCATTACAAGAAAATAAAGTCAGAAAGATTTAACTGACAGCTTTTGTAGGTTCACAAGCATTTTTGTTTTCTGTATATAACTGTCTTTGGTGGAGATTTAAAAAATATTTTCGAAAGCACAGAACTCAATAGTTTTCTTGTATTGAAACACAATTCTGTTGTTTCTTGCTTAGTAATTTTCTGTTTGAAATGATCATAGTTCAGTTAACCTCTGTTACAATTAAAGCAGAATTCTAATTAAAGTTAAGATTTTCAAAAGGGACTCTTTGGAAATCCACCAATGGTTTCCCTTTTCTTTGTATTTACCAAATGCTACTATGTCTTTCTTAGATTTCTACATTATTCCAAGTACTTTTAGAGGTAGCAAACCTTTCTAGCCCTCCTCCAATAAGAACTCATGTGTTTTACACACTTAGATGCACACATACATTTCTGGTTTTTTTATTTTATATTTCTCATAATAATAAACCACCAATAACAACTTTAATCCAGTATTGAGCCTTTTCAAGGCATTCAGTGTATTTTTCCTTCGAATCCCAGGATCTGGATAGAATCTTTGTTTGTTTCTTTGTTTTTGTTTGTTTGTTTCCTGATTAATATTCACTGCCAACTTGTGTCAACTCAGTACAGCCTAGAAGGACCTGAAAAGGAAGTAACTGAGTAACTGTGCTTATGGAGTTGGTTTATGGGATGGTTTGTGAGGTATTATCTCGACTGATAATTGGTCTAGGAAGCATTAGCCCATCATGAGCAGGGCCATTCACTGGGCAGGTGATTCTGAGCGATACAAGGAAGCTAGCTGAGCATGAGCCAGGAAACAGAAATCTGTGGTTTCTGCTTCAGATTCCTACCTCAAGTTCTGGGGTGATTTCCTTCCATAATGGGTTATTACCTGGAAGTTTAAAGTTTAAGCCAAATCAACCCTTTTCTGTTTTCTACCAAAGTTGCTTTTAGATAGAGTGTTTTTTTTTTCAAATCATAGTAACATAATCAATTTCTCTCTCTCTCTCTCTCTCTCTCTCTCTCTCTCTCTCTCTCTCTCTCACACACACACACACACACACACACACCCATACCACCAGAAGCCATGCCATCTCACTAGCTATAAGAAAGTATTCCAAAGAACTAAAACTGTAAGTATAGATTTGTATCGCTCTTGGTGTGCCCTCAGTCAAGTAGACATTTACTTAAACACAGCTCCATGGATTCTCTGTACTTCTGTACTGATATCCTTTGACCTTAAGTTACTTTAGTATGAGCAGTACCTAGTAATGCCACCTAAGTAATGTTCAGAGTATCAGTGTGACTGGCATATAGGGTCTCACAGTGAGGGATGATAGGGAATGGCTGAGTTCTCATTCTGTGGCAGTATGTTTGGGGTCATTCCATGCTCAGCTGGACATTCTGTTAGAATGAAAGGTGGAGCTGTATGCATTGTAAGGACAGAAGTAAGTGACTAAAGCCATTGATTTCTCCAAGAGGCCTCCCAGGTCTCAAATGACTCAAAGCATTCTTGCTTAGGTAAAATATCTTCTGGGTCAAATGTAAAAGAAATGAAGTCATTTCAGCAGCAAAGGCAACTCAAAATGGTGTGCTGTTAAATTGGGTGGAGCAAATGCTGACAGGAAAATGTACTAAATAGGAAATTTGTGGAATAACTCCATTGAAGAGCTTTGAGTAGGTTTTTATTTACTAATGTTAACAAAATTATCTTGTGTATAATTTTTACTGAGCACTGTTCCGTGCATGATTCTAGTGAGATTTGTGAATTTATTGACTAGTGATTTGCTTACAGTGTGTTCAATACATGTCTAGGCACAGAGATAGACAGAACAAAAACAGATGGCCTTCATTCTCTGTGGAGCCTCGGTTCTAGGGTTGGAGAGGGAGTAATGCCAAACGAAGGCCAAGCTGTGAGGGACAGAGGGTTTGATGGAAGCTGGGAAAGACAAGAGACTGAGTGAGTGGCCTGAGAGAAGGGGCTCATGGGAAAGGGGACGGTTCCCAGAATGAAGGCTGATGGGAGATTGCTTAGAAGGAACAGAAGGGGAGGGGTTGAAGAGAGAGATTCACAGTCATGAGGTCCTATGACCCAAGAGGTGATTCCCCACAGCAAATTGACATACTGGGCTTGAAATAACTGAATTCAAGATCTTGGCGGCACATTAATGTGTAGCATGTAGCTATTTGCTCACATCAGGGTTTTTTGTTGTTGTTGTTGTTGTTGTTTCTTTTTGATTTTTAAAAATTGATCTTTAGTATCGGGTTTGGCCTTCTGGGGAAGATAACAAAAACACAGAGGTCTTAGCCAGGCTCCGTTTTGCGGCCAGCCTGGACCTTTCTGTGTCCCGTTATTTTATTAGATGGCTCAGAACTACCAAAGCATGCATGACACTGACGTGAATCTGTGAGAAGAGTAAGGAAAGAGTGAGCTAAGGGCTCGAGATGTGTATTTTGGGTTTATAAAAGTTCAAAATTAAAACAGAGTTGAAGCTGGGGTGTAGTTTGTCAGCCATGCTTCCTGGGGTGCAGAGACGCTGGCTTTGGTCCCCAGTACCATGTAGACAAGCTGCAGTGGTACATGTCTCTAATCCTAGCACTCAGGATATAAAGGCTTCAGGATCCTAAGTTCAAGGTCATCTTTGGCTATTTTGCAAGTTGATGATCAGCCCAGGATACATGAAACCATCTCAAACCAACCGACCATGCAATAGGCCAACTTACTGAAAGAATAAGAATCACAAGAAACCAAAACCAACCAAAGAAACAAAAGTAGGGCTGGGCCAGCCACCCCAGCAGGTAAGTATAAATGGGAATGAGAAGAAGCAATGGAACACTGAGTGTTTGCAAAGACACTGTTAGAGGAAGATAAGCACTACAGAGTGACACATGAATTATTCAGTTTAAGAGGAGGATACAGAGAGCCCAGTTCGCCTTTAGCTGAAATGCAAGCTCCACAAGGACAGAGGCCTCAGGGTTACCTGTGCTTGGCATTATGCCCAGTACTTAATAGGTACTTAGTCAGTATTTGTTATTTTCTTTACTGAGAGAATCAATGCACTTATGAGTCACTAAGAAGACATTTTTAAGAGAATATAAACAGTTGTACTAAAGGTTAAGATCAAGAGGGTTAAAGCTTCAGGAATGGAGTGATTCTGAGGTGGGGGATGTTGCTATCATAGAAACAACTAATAACACTTAAAACCCTACACTGGGATAACAATGGGATTCCTATATGTATGCATATATGTAAATCTGCCTAGGTTTGTGTTTGCATCTGACTGTAAAAACATAGACATATTCTCTTTGATCATTACAGTGCCGTGCTGTTTTATGGCTGTCCAGGAGCGACTTCTTTCAGGCTATGAATCTTATAAAATGTTTTAGAAGACATACAAGTTGCAAAGGGCTAACTTAAGGAGATAGGGACACAGACAAAGGCAGAAGAGACCAGGGAAGCTGGGTGATCCATTTGCCATGCACACATTTTCAGTGATTTCTCCCCAAGAATAGACACCATTCATTGCTAGAGATTGCATGAAACTGTAAAACTCTATTTTTAAGATTTGTTGGAAGCTTTTAAATTCCAGACACATATTTCCTTTGGGAGGATAAACCTTTGTGTCTCAAAACAGAGATGCCTGATCGTTAGCTCTCTGGGATCTGCATGTTTGTGCACGAAACCTCCAGTTTTCTTTTGCATTTTCAAGTGTCATGCCTAACTGGCTGTTCCCATGGATCCCTTTACTCTCCTCACACTGTTAAGCTGGTCAGCAGGGAGCAGACTTCTTTCAGTCTACATGACTGGAATCCATTATTGCGAATGGAAGTTGTGCGTGGGTGTGAGGAGGTGTACAAACGTGGGTAGAACCCACATTTAGATGTACAAGGTCAGTCTTATTTAGGCATCATTAGAGTTCAGGATAATCTTTCTCTGTCCCCCAAATGCTGCTTGACCTTGATTACAGGTATCTGGTGATGGGTCTGCACTTGTGACTTTAACAGGTATAAGCATGTCTTTCCTCTGTTTCAGCTGAGAAGTGTTGAGAGTGAAATGGTCCCAGCCATTAAGAGACTACCCTGTCAAACACGCTTGCTCTGTTCCCTGCAAAGACCTACTCCATAGACCTTGGTGCAAGAACCAGCATGCTGCCTGGTTTTACTTACTGCCAACGGTGCTTACGTACTGCACATGTTTTCTTTATGTATATATCAATAAAGTTTTGCCTGTTATAAAAAAGAGACCTCCAGTTAAATTTCTCATCGTGCTTGTTCTGTATTTCACATAAGTTCAGAGTTCGGGAGGAGCTGAACAAGTGGACTCTGCAGACACGAGGTATTTGATCATGGTGTTGACCATGGCATCTCAGGATGTCCAGAACTTCTTCCAGCCTCTGTCTTCCTGGCTATCCCGAGTTTATGAAGCTTTCCAGCAAGCCGGGGATGCGTTATCTGCTTCACTGGTCCTTCTTAGCAAACACGATTCAGCACTGGGTGATAAGCCAGAGCAGGACTTAGATGCTACTCAGATTCAAGAAACCTACTTGGAAGATGAAGAACAGGACCACGATGGGAGTCCAGAGGAGGCAAGCTTCCTGTTTCTTGAAGAGGACCACTTCTCATGCTCTAATAGTGATCTGCAGGACTCTGTCCAAACGGCAAGCCCCACGCTTGATCAGCAAGCCAAAGACGCAAGCTCTGTAATACCCCAGTGGCCCAGTAAGATCCCAGGGGCCCCGAAGCCCCAGCCTGTGCTTTCTTCCATAGCTGAGGAAGAACACCACTCTGAGAGGCAGAGATGTGACCGTCAGCGTGGCTCTGACACCCAGCTCCCTGGCACTTTAGGAAAGGTTAATGGAAGAAAGAAAGGTAAGCTGGTTGGTACCCTTGTTTCTGTGCTCTCTAGACGGCGCATAGAGTTCCACTGTGATTTGTTTTTAAGTATTGATTTTAAGCATTGATTTCACCTTTTCTTTGCTACTTACACATCCCCTCAATCCTGGCTTCTGATTGAGAGATAACAATCCACAGGAATATTTTTGTTCTGTGAAGCCTTACAAGATCCATGTTTGGGCTCCATCTTTCAAAATAATAGTTCTGAGCAAGTGAAAAGCCTAAAACGCATCTGAGGGTTCTGTTTGAGAAGTCCCTGTGCACATGCCATGGTTTTTTAAAATATCTTTGAAAATGTTCTTTCCCCCAACCCCCTTCCCTCTAGGTTAGGAATTTCTAGATGTTACTATATTATTCAGCGTGAAATCCTGTGCAAACAGCCATACTTGTTGCAGAATTTGTAGTTGATAACACTCCAAGAATACTTCTCACAGCGTCTGACTGGGATGGGATGTGAGATGCCAGTAGATGGGAGATCTTTGAAAAAGGATGCTTTCATTTGCTTTTACCCTAGAATGCTAAGGACATAGTTAATAAGAGTTGCCCATGACACTTTATTTTGTCAGAACTGAGCACAGAGCGGGGCTTTAATAAAAGTGCCATGGATATCATACAAATGTAATTAACTCTGAGAAAGATATAAGCATATGTTTCAGCATAAATTTTCCATGGCTGTAATCTTTTAACATGTAGAGTGGTCCTAGAGGGAGAGGCAAATGGTAGGTTGAGGTGAGGGAGTGGGATGTGTATGTCATGTGTGTATGCACATAGTCCATACATATTAGTAAATTATTCATACCCAGACATAGTCATTAATTCCTTTTTTGTTGGAGGGAGCCAAAATTTCTAGGATACCATATTGTCTTTTTATTTTCAATGAGTCTTCCTAGTGTCGCCTTTTAGGTAAAGGTCTTACCAGATACATGGGATCTTGGTGGATAAGGAAATAATATATCTTATTCTTTTTTTTGTTTTGTTTTGTTTTTTTTTTTTGTTTTTGTTTTTCGAGACAGGGTTTCTCTGTATAGCCCTGGCTGTCCTGGAACAACTCACTTGGTAGACCAGGCTGGCCTCAAACTCAGAAATCCGCCTGCCTCTGCCTCCCGAGTGCTGGGATTAAAGGCCTGCNCCACCAGGCCCGGCTTATCTTATTCTTTTTTACAGCACCCTTTTCCCTCTCTGCATGAGCACGTGTGAGTGTGGATTATTATGTGCATATGTGTTTGTGCATGGGAAGAAGTCCAGACACTGAATGCCTTCCTCAATTGCCCTCCACGTTCTTTGAAACAGGGTCTCTTACTGAACCTGGAGCTTGTCTATTCAGCTAGACTAGCTCATCAGCAAATCCCGTTACTGTCAGTCCCAGTACTAGGGTTATAAATACACACCTAACCCAGCTTTTTACACGGGTTCTGGGAATCCAGACTCAGGTCATCATGCTTCCATAGCAAGCAATTTAATGGCTAAGTCCCATCCCCACCACATAAAATGCTTTCTTAATTCTTACTGAATGAAATTCTGGAATGAGTTGGTGAAATCACGCAGGCAAATATTCTTTCTCAAGCAATAACTACAAAGGACCACTGTTTTGAGTCTTTTAAAGTTATTTGTAATATAGATGATAGAATTTTAGATTCGAGTTAGAATTTTATTCTGATTTTAGAGAGTTCTTACCCAATTTGAACTGTGTTTGAAATTTATGTGGATTTGCCTTAATGGATGCTGGGCAGTGATTTTTTTTTGGTTAATTTTCGTAACCACAAAATTTGGATGCAAACATTAATTAAGCCAAACCTTCAAGTCAGATGACAGAGGCTATGGTGTAGCTTCCTGTTTGTACCTGCTGTGGTGAGTGAGTGCCACCTTATCTGTGACAGGGTAGGACTCAGCAGAAGGAGAACGAATCTCTCTGAGGTAGAGCTGCTCTTAGTATTGTTGCAGAACATTGCCTATGCTCCACCACTGGGAAGACTCAGGGTTTATGTGTTCTGATCTTAGAATTCACTTCTTCTTTATTCCCTATTAGAAACATGATTTACACAAGATGAAATTTACCTTAGCCTATCTACTACTATTTTGTTATTATTTAGAGTATCTTGTAACCACTGCCTCAAGTAAGGTACAGAACAGTTTCATTATCTCAGAGAATTCCTGGACTTCTTTCTGTAGGCAATCCTCACATCCACCTCCACATCGTGGTGATACATTTTCTCTATCATTATATGTGCATGCGCATAGTCCATACACATTAGTAGATTATTCATACCCAGACAAAGTCATTAATTCCCTTCTTGTTGGAGGGAGCCAACATTT
The DNA here is from genome assembly GCF_900095145.1 of Mus pahari. Classification (NCBI taxonomy): domain Eukaryota; kingdom Metazoa; phylum Chordata; class Mammalia; order Rodentia; family Muridae; genus Mus; species Mus pahari. The sequence goes on from NC_034596.1 coordinate 69,610,895, forward strand.
CTACAACACCATACTGATACCATAGGGTACCAAGTAGAGTAAATTGTATGAAAAAAAAATATATTTTCATTAAAAGAAAATAGATTTCTCTTACTATTACTGATACCATTAGCATTTTTAGAATGTCATCTAAGTGAAAAGATGGAGTTTGTGTTCTTTCAAATCTAGCTTCCATCACTTACTGTAACATGTTTGAGATTTGCCCATCTTATTGGCCTTGTGTATGTTGCTGAAATCCTGTCCCATTGGAAGCATGCACTAGTTTGTTAATTGGTTTGTCCAGTGAGGGATAGTTCACTTGTCCCTAGTTATATTTCCTTCCAAGAATCAAACTCATTCACCCTTTTTCTTGTCTGATCACCCCGGATCCTCTCTCTGTGACTGGCGTGCTGAGAGAGCATTGTTAGTCTCCCACTCGGCGGAAAGCTTTCATGACTACTTCACGGCTGAACACAGGTTAAAGAAGTTCTCTCTACCAGTTGGCTGGATGTTTGTCAAAAGAGAATATTGAGGTTGGTTAGACAGGTTTTTTTTTTTTTTTCCCAAACCGAAATGTCCATGGGGGCTTTCTTGTTTGCCATGTTGCAGAGGGTCACAGCGATTGCTTTTTTGAGATGTTGAACTAGACCAAGGTAGTGTGTGGAGGAGGATCCTTCTTGGCAGGCTGTGTTGCTGCTTTCATACGTTGATGAATGCGACTGGCTGGTGTTTTGCTGAGGAACTTTTCATGGGTTGTCATCAGGGATTTTGATGTGAACCTGTCTTTTGTGGTGCTGTGGCTGAAACCCAGAACCTTGGAAACCCAGATTCTAGGACCCAATCAACCGGCGCTCCTTCCTCCCCCGTATTCTGTATTACTAAGTATGAGTTGTCGCTGTTACTTTTGAGTCACCTCTAAATAATTCAACAAATACCTCTTTAAAAACCAAGCAGACCAATTGTCATTGCCAGGTGCTTGCAGAAATGAAAGGAGAATTGAAACTATATTCTCTACCCTCTGGGTTTGCAGTTAAAACAAGAAGCAGGCATAGGCACAGACGTGCACGGAGGTGTGTGAAGACACAAAGTAAGTGTGCACAGAGACTTAAGTGTGCTTTGGAGCTGGGTGGCAGGAAAAACAAATCTTAATCCTGCCTGTGGGGGACCTATAAGGTAGAATAAAACAAAACAAAGCAAAACAAAAACCCTTCCCTGATGTAACATTAAATGAGACAAAGAATGTCCAAAGATGACATCGATTTTGTTTTGGCCATCTACTGCTGTGTATGGGGCCTGCCTTTAAGAGTAGTTTGTTTTTCTAGTGAAATTCCCCAGCAGAAAACTAATTGTACATTTGCAAGTGGCGCTCAATTGGAGATAGCTTCTGGGCTGGGGCCGGGGCCAGGGCTGGGGCCGGGGGAGTGAATGTTCCCACTTCTCCTTTCCCCTCCAGGATCCCATCTGGTACAGATCTATGCAGGCCTTGTGCATACTGGCACAGTCTCTGTAAGTTCTTATGGGTACTGGTCCTGTTGGTCTAGAAGGCCTTGATTCCTTGGTGCCTTCTACCTCCTCTGGCACTTACAATCTTTCAGCTCCTCTTCTGCAGAGTTCCCTGATCCTGAGGGGAAGGATTTGATGGAAGTGTCCTTCTTAGGGCTTATTGTTCTAAGGTCTCTCACTCTTTATATAATGTTTGACTGTGGTTCTCTGTATTTGTTCCCATCAGCTGCAGGAGAAAGGACCTTTGATGATTGCTTAGCAGAGAATTGACCTATGAATATAGCAGAATGTCATTAGGAGTCATTTTATTGCTATGCTCCTTTAGTAAAACAGAAAGAAGTCTCTAAGGTCCTTAGCCTATCTAGTGTCAGATTCTTAGCCACCCACGAAGCACTTGGCATGTGTTCCATCTCATGGAATGGGCCTGAATTTGAACAAGATGTTGGTTGGTTACTCCCAAAAGCTTTATGCCACTATTGCACCAGGGTATCTTTTAGGCAGGCCACTCTTTGAGAGATCCAATGGTTTGTAGCTGGGTTTGTGTTTACTTTTTTCTTTTGGTATCATATGGAGTACCTTCCAGTACTGTGAACATTAGACTTTAGGGGTGAAGGTTCAACGTAGGCACCAGTTTGACGTCTCCGTGTTCAAGACTTGTAGAGGAGTTTCAACAGGCACCCTTGATATGTCACTGATTTTAGTATCTGTGTGATGCTGAATTCATAAAATGAATCCAGAAGTGTTTGTCTTCCTTATTGTCCAGAAAATTTGTGTAGATTTATAATTTATTTGTGTTTAATAGTTTTGCCCCAAGGGTTTTATTTATGTGTTTATGTGTATGTGGGCAAATTGAGAGAGATAGAAGCAGAGAGAAGGAGTGGGGAGAGAGAACACGGGAGGGTAAGCATAAAGTCAGAGAATAACTTGGGGGATTCTGTTCTTTCCTACTCTGTATGGGTCCCAGGGATAGAACTTAAATTATCATGGTTGGTAGCAAGCACTTTCCCACAATAAGCCATCTCATGGGCCTCTAAGGGTTTTGAGGGTTTGAATTTTTGTGTTGGGAAGGTTTGGAATAAGAATTTAATTAACAGGTACCAGATTATCTTGATTTTTATTTTGAAGTGATTTTTGGCATTTTGTGTTTTTCAAGGATATTTTCATTTATACTATTGAATTTATTTTATGCTATTTCTTTATTACTTAATGTTTTTAGGTTTTACATGGACATTTAAGGATTTTTTTTTTGTTTTGGTCTGCTTGTGAAGAGAATTGTCTATCAATCTGTATATTTTCCTGCAAGAAACTACCTTTTATTTTTATTAATTTTCCCTCCAGTTTTGGTTCTTAATTTTATTGGTTTCTGTTATGCTTATTACTACATTTTACACACACACACACACACACACACACACTCACACATTTTACTTGAATGCAACTTAAGATACAAATTCCCCTCTAAGAAATGCATTATCTGCATTCAACAAATACAAATGTGTGTTGTTTCTGGTTTCATTATCAATCAAACTAGTTTATAATGTACCCTCTTACTTATTCATATGGTGGTTACTTAAAACTATATTGGTTAGATTCCAAACAATGAAGATTCTAGATATTTTTCTGTGGTTGATTTATAGCTCAATCGCACAATAGCCTGAATTTATATTTTTATTACGTAAGTTTTAAAAAAGTTAACATTTGTGGTTGGAGATTCACCTCTCTGGGGGGGAAAAACCCGTTCAGATTTGTTCTGCTCACCTGAGTGTGTGTTTACTTGTAGACTATTTTGTGTGTACTTGAAGAGACAGTATTCTGTGTGCTTGGTATAATATATAAACACAACTATATAATATATAATTGAGCTAAGTTTACTGAGGTGCTTTATCATATGTTCTAATACTTGTTTAATTTATTGATTTTTTGGGGGGGTATACTGTTTTTGTTCAATTGATTAGTGAAAGAGAGGTCTGGGAGTCTGAAACTCACCTTGTTGACTTGGCAAATTCTCACCTCCATTTCTGTCCATTTTTTTCTTCTACTGTAACCTGAAGCTCCGTTGTTGATACAGAAGACACATTTCAGAAGTGTGTCTTTAGAATCTAAAGTCTTTGTGCTTCTGTAATGTGCTATGCTTTCATAGTCCAACTATTGTAATCAAGTAATATTTGAGCTATAGATCTTGATCATTTCATCTTGATCATTTTATTGGTTTAATATGGTATTTTTTTTTTAATTTCTCACATAATTTATGAGTAAGGATGGAACATGGTATATGGGGAAGGAAAACAGACAGGGCTGCCTAATGTTGGACCCTTACTATTAGGTTGTTTTACGGTTGCTCAGAACTCAGGCTGGGTCTTCATTTGATGTCGACTTTGGTGTCAACTTCAGTGCAATAGAGGCCACCTTCAATTTGTGCCTTAAAACAAAGCAAAACAAAAAGCAAAACAAAACAAACTAACAACCCCCAAACTAGAAAATCCAAAACCCAAAAAAACAGAAACAAAAACAAAAAAAAACCAACCCCCCAAAGCAAGGAGTGGAGACTTGTTTGCTAGAGGGTTTTGTTAAACTTGAGTCCATGATCAGGCTTCTTCTTTTCCTGGGTTTCCATGTGGGTCTCTGTGTTGCCCTTCCCGTAGTAGTCTCTCTTTGTCGTCACTCAGCATCTGCCGCAGCACTGCAGTGTGGTAGCTGGAGTTCTCTGCCAAGTTCTGGAGCCGCTCCAGCTTCAGGCAGGCTCTGTGTTTCCGTGTCTGGGGCTCAGGACCTTCTGGTTGTCTTGTCTCTCTTCCAGCTGTAGGGAATCTCTTTCACAGTCCCACCCCACACTTTCTTTCTGCCCTTTCCCAGAAGTTTGTATCCTGTTCTATCTATTGACCTTCATGTGTCTCTCCTTGTGGTCTAAGGACACCAGGGTCTGCTGCCCCTCTTAGAGGGACAGTGGGCTTTTGCAGATTTTTATGCACAGTGGATGTTCCCTAGCACTGCACATTTTATTTGTTCTCCATGACTGAATAGTGACCGTCGCTTTCTTTGCTCCTGCTCTGTTCCAGTCTTTCTGGTGAATGTCTGGTGCACTCTGAGAAGAGCTTTTAAATAGATTTGCATTCTTACATGCCGGTTACTTCCATGGATTCTCTTTCCATGTGGCAGTTCACACCTGACCTCTAGAAATTACCTGGAAATATGAGCTTGATTCTCCTCACTAGCTGACCCAGCATCTGCTGGGCCAACAAGGACTGATGAGAAAGTTATCTCCTCTTAAGTGTTAATTAGTTAATTGCTTTATGACCTCCTCTTTCTGATTACTTTAATCAAAGGTATCATTTTACAGTTATCTGGATTATTATTACTATTTAAAGGGAGACACATTATTTCCAACATTCCAACCTCCATCTTAAGTGGAAGATGAAACTTCAAGTTGGTGTGTGGACACTGCCTCCCTTTCGTCTTAAGTTGGCTAAAGTATTTGGATAGAGGGATGAATGAATGAGAAGCTGGTATCCCATTAAAGAGTTCTGAAACTCATGGGAAGTACGTCTAGCTAGTCCTGCTGACACGCTTGTGAAAAGTTATGGTCACACGTATCGTAACTTCTGAGATCATCTCGTCAGAGGTGAGCAGACAGAAATCTGCAGAGCAGATGATCCAGGGTTGTGAACTTCGATGGTGAGTCAGAGCTTAATAGATGGACAGAGGGAAAAAGGCCCTCCAGAGGTAGGGAACCTAAAACTTTTGTGAGTGTTAAGGTGTCAACAGGCTGAGAGATCAGGGGGTCATCGCTCAGGTCCTTATGGTTTCTGTGCTGAGAGTTTGGCCCTTATCCTACAAGCAGGTGAGAATTGACAAAGAAGTCCTAGGAGTGATACGAGAAAGCTCTGTTTTAGACAGAGCTCTAACATCAGGTCTGAAACTGAGTTGGAGGGAGCAGTATATGCTAGGAAGGAACCTGTGTATCTCAGCATGAATGTCTGATAACAGGTAGGCACCAGTGTGCTGTTGTCGCTCCACCAAGAAGGCATTTCATACAGGAAGTTTTTGGTATGGCTCTGGAGTTCAGTAGACAGTCTTCCTACTAGAGATAGAAGCCCAGGTCCTGGTGCAATGCTCAGTAATTCAGGATTTGAAAAGAGTCAACATCTGTAGGCACCAAACACACACACAAAAAAAGAGAAGAAAAAAAAAACAGACCCATGGGTGGGGGGGAGAGAGAGAGAGAGAGAGAGAGAGAGAGAGAGAGAGAGAGAGAGAGAGAGATCCATCATCTTATCTTTCTTTTGTGCTTGGTGCCTACAGATGCCTACTGTACTTGGGAGAAGAAATGGGGAAAACTAGGTTTCTTCTTTCTTCCCAGAAAGCCAAATTCAACCTTAACATCTTTCTGACATTGAATCGCACCCACCCCTTCCTATTTCACAGGGAGCAAAGAGCCATAGGAGATATAGGAGGGACCCATGCCTGTGGAGGTAGAGGCTGGATATCTGTAAAGAGAGGTGTTCTCCTGTGGCCCCTCTTAATCACATGTGCACTGAATTGAACACACTGCCACACACAAAGAGCTGTGGGAAACTGACAGGCACAAACAAGAGGAGCCCCAGGCTCTTCCTTTAGCTTCTTCTAAAGCTGTGTCATTGTCTAATCTGTTCCCAAGGACCCAAAACTGTTTTCAAAACCCTGTCTCTTGGGTCTGAGGTAACCAGGATGGCCTTTGAGTGAGACAGTTTTGTCACCTCAGATTACTCATGACTATAGAAGGAGGGACATCACTAAGTTGCCCCCCCCCCAGGGCCCTCCACTTTTCCCCCTTTCCCTGAGGTGAAATGACCTATGTATTTGCTCCGATTGCCTTTTAGCCACTGAACAAAGGCTCTTGTTTGTCTATAATCAGAATAAACAGGTAGCCACACCACAATGCCTAGGACTCTCGACTTTATAGATGTTAAGATACCTATAGGTTTAAAAAGTATATATGTTTATTTTAGCTATGCGTCAATATCTTAAAGAATCTTCCCGTGCTTACTTTCCCCTGACACTCAGGGGTAGTGTAAGCCATTCTGCTGAAGAGACATTTGAAAGGAGTCGGGGAAGAGCAGCGCCTTAGTCTGTGATTTATGTGCACTTTTTGAAAAGCCCTATCAAGCCCGCTTTTCCCGTTTAATCTTGAGTTCTTTTCATAATGTCGGATCTTGATTTTATGTTCCTTAATGTGCCATATTTTTCTGCACAATAGATTTTAAGCTAAATTGGCCCAAAACAAGAGGGATGCTGAATGCTTTTTGTAACCATGGAAACATTTCTGGGCACTTACTGAGGACCTGGCTGCCAGTAGTAAATGTAACAGAGAAAATAGACACGCTTCATTTAGCAGTTGCTGATGATTAAGAGGCAGAGAGACTACTTACAGTGACATCCCAAGATAGGCCTTTTGGTTTAAAGTCCCAGATCCAAACACCAACTTCCCACCAGAGAAGCAGCTGTGATACCCTTGATATGTCATGGGAAGGAGTTCTAATCACGTTTGAAAATCAACTTTGTTTTCAGATTTTTCACTTGAGGGTTTTTTTTTTCTTGTGGCTTTTTTTTTTAACCACATATATTTGTTTCCAAGAAGTATGCTTGCTATTTCCTGAAATAGCCTGCTAATGGAATTAATGTGTTTCAAGTCCACTGCCATATAGAACTTTAGAAACAATCTTTGGAAAGATGGAATGTATTTAAGAGAGAGAGCAGCAGGCTTTGAGAGCATGGTGACATCATTTGACTTTCTAGCCAGGTCTCTGTAGTAGGGTGTCTTAGTTAAGGTTTCCATTGCTGTGAAGAGACACCATGATCAAGCAACTCTTATAAAGGTCATTTCATTGGGGCTGGCTTCCTGGTTCTGAGATTCAGTTCATTACCATCATGGCAGGAAGTATGGCAGCTTCCAGATAGGCATGGTGCTGGGGGAGCTGAGAGTTCTATATCTTGATTCAACTTCAATCAGAAGACTGGCTTCCAGGCAACTAGGAGGAAGGTCTTTCAAAGCCCACCCCCACAGTGACACACTTCTTCTAACAAGGTCACACCCACTCCAACAAGGCCACATCTCCTAATAATGCCACTCCCCGGGTCAGTCATATTTAGACCACCACATTCCACTCTCTGGCCCCCATAGGCATGTTCAAACACATGAGTCTATGGAAGCCATACCCAAATATAACATAATGCAAATTACAAATATTCCAACTTCAAAAGTCCCATAGTCTATAGCAGTCTCAACAATGTTAAAAAATCCAAAGTTCAATGTCTTTTCTGAGAGTCATCCCATCACTTAACTGTAAACCCCTATAAAATCAAAAATCCAAAAGCAGATCACATACTTCCAACACCACAGGATATAAATTATCATTCCAAAACATCATAGTGAACAAATACTGGGCCATACAAGACCAAAAACCAGCTGGGCAAACTCCAAACTCTGCATCTCCATGTCTGTTGTAAAGCTCTCTTCAGATTTCCTACTCCTTCCATCTTTGTTTACTGCAACAAACTTCTTTCTCCTGGACTGGTTCCACTACTTGTTAGAAACATTCTGAGGTAGGTGCCCCATGGCTCTGGTATCTCTGACATCTTGGGGTCTCCAAGGCAACTTCAACATTACAGTTTCTTGTTCCAGTGTCTGAGATCCACACATGATCTTTTAAAGGGATCCTCCGAAGGGCTTGGGTCACATCTCCAGCTCTGGCCTCTGTAGCACTCTAAGCTCAGGTTGTCTCCATTCCATTGTTGTTGCTGTTCTTGGTGGTCATCCCATGGTACTGGTAGTTCTAACAGCTGGGCTTTTTCACTGCAACTAGGCTTCACCAATAGTCTCTCATAGGCTCTCTTCATGGTGTGATGCCTCAACTTCTTTTTATGACCCCTTCAGTCCTGGGCTGTCAACTGCAACTGAGGCTGCAGCTGCACCAGTGACTTTTCATGGTTTCTCACAGTGCCAAGCCTCAGCTGTTCTCCACAACCCCTTCATGTCTTCAAAACCAGTACCACCTGGATAATTCTTACACATTACCAAATCCACGTGCAGCATGAGGTACAAACTTGGCTATCTCTGGATTGCAGCTTCTTTGTGCTCTCAGAAAACAAGTCCCAGAAGATTTCACCTCAATGATACTGGTCTCTTCTAAACCACCACTAATTTTTTTAGCTCCAGCTAGCCAGCATCAATTGTCCCAGTAGTTCCTTTATTCTTGACTCTAAGCCAGAACCACATGGCAGAAGCTGCCAAGTTCTGCTGCTTGCTGGGGCTAGGACACACTCCCTCCTTCTATTACATCATCACCAGCTTTCTTTTTCTGTTTTCCAATTTCTTCACTGCCTAAGCTTGGCTGTCCTGGAACTTGCTCTGTAGATTGACCTCAAACTCAAAAAATCTGCATGGCTGTGTCTCCTGAATGCTAGGATTCAAGGTGTGGACCACCATACCTGGACTTGGGCTTTTCTTCACCTAGAACGGGGTCTGTCCCAAGCTGGCTTTGAACTCAGAGATCTGCTTGCCTTTGTCTCCTAGGACTTAAGGTGTCCACCACCATGCTTATTGTTTTTAGGGATGGATTAAAGGAATTAAAACAAATCACAATGTCCCGCGCTACCTTCTCGCCAGCAAGAAA